>NC_057940.1:45782412-46132182 GCF_018555375.3 Anguilla rostrata | reverse complement strand
CCTCTCGCAGTCGCAGCCTTTCACTGAAAGGCAGGAGGATGAGGCGACCACCTGATTTATTCACTTAATGTTGAGTAGTCGTATTATTCAGTGGAAATGTCGCGGTTTTAAAGCCAAATTTGCAGAACTGCAGCGTTTAGCTGCCATCTTTAATCCCCCTGCCTTTTGTCTACAGGAGACTCACCTGGTGCCAAATAGCCCCATGACTATGAAAAACTTTGCAAGGTTCAATGCTTGTGGACCAAACATACAACATCCCTCTGGTGGTACAGCCATCTTAGTAAGACAGGACATAATACATAGCCACATTGCATTAGATACCAACCTACAAGCAACAGCAGTGCATTTAACACTTCATAAAACCATCACTTTATGCTCCATCTACATACCCCCTGATGTCTCTGTGACACTACAAGACCTAGATAATCTTGTCGGTCAGTTGCCATCTCCATATATCCTTCAACAGCCATAATCCATTATGGGGAGGCAGTGATTCTAATGCTAAGGGCAAGAGGATAGAGGACTTTATTAGTAACAACGCCTTGTGCTTGTTTAATGATGGCTCTAATACGTATCTGCACCCAGGACATGGAACTTATTCCGCTATTGATCTAACTATATGTGAGCCTGAACTGCTGCTTGGCTTCACCTGGCAGGTCTGGGATGTGGGAGTGACCACTTCCCCCTGATTTTAACTTCTGTAGAAACAGACATACAAAGGACGCAAAGATGGCAACTTAAAAAAGCCAATTGGAACTCCTTTCAGACTCTTTGTTCTGAGAAGTTTGCCATAGAACCACAAGAAAACAGTATCCGATAAAGAGATTTACGGATATTTTAATATCAGCAGTAGATGAAACTGTCCCAAAGACATCAACAAAGCCACACTGCAGACCCAATCCATGGTTTGACGACAACTGTAAAAAGGCGGAAAGAGTTTTCAAAAAGCATCCAACCACAGAGAACCTAATCAAATTAAAAATATGCCGGGCACAGGCACGCAGAGTCATCCATGAAACAAAGTGACAAAGCTGGCAGTGATTTGTATCAAGCTTAACATCAAGCACACCAACAAAGAGGGTCTGTAACATGATCCGTAAGATGAAGGGTAAGGGAGGTGGACGACAAATTCAGCACATTAAACACCAGGGCACTCTACTAACTACAAAACATGAAATAGCAAATAAGCTTGCAGAGACATTCGAAAAGAACTCCTCAATAAAGCATTGTCTTCCTGAGTTCCAAGCGATACGAGCGCAGCAAGAAAACCAACAACTTAATTTCTGCTCTGATAATACGGAACCCTACAAACTGCTCTTCACTATGGAAGAACTCCTGAACTCTTTAAAAAGGTCCCATGATACTGCTGTTGGGCCAGATAAAATTCACTATCAATTTTTAAAGCACCTACCTCATAATGTTCTGTCTGTTTTGTTGAAAAATTTCTACACTGTCTGGACTTCAGGAAAGATACCACCCTCCTGGCAAGAAGCAACAGTTATACCCATACCTAAACCAGGCAAGGACCACAATGATCCAAACAATTACCGCCCAATAGCTCTGAGCAGCTGCCTATGTAAAACCATGGAGAGGATGGTTAATGATCGTCTTGTCTGGAAACTTGAAGCCGATCATCGGATAAGTGACTCCCAGTGAGGATTCAGACGAGGACGGAGTATCCTAGATCATCTTATTGGACTGGAATCATATGTGTGTGGCGCCTTTATTAAAAAAGAACATGCGGTAGCTGTCTTCTTTGATCTAGAAAAAGCATACGATACAACCTGGAGATTTTGAAAGATCTGTATCAAATGGGCTTCAGGGGACGTCTGGCAATTTTTATTTCACATTTTTTATCTAATAGACATTTTCAAGTCAGGATAGGAACTACTCTGTCGAACTTGCACACGCAAGAACTAGGAGTCCCTCAAGGAAGCGTTCTCTCTGTTACTCTTTTTAGTGTTAAGATCAATAGTATTGTAAAAGTAATTGGATCTAATATATCGTGTAGTCTCTATGTTGATGACCTCTGCATCTGCTACAAGGAGAAAAGCATGAATACCATTGAAAGACAGTTGCAATTATGCATAAATATGATCCAAGCATGGTCAGTTACAAATGGATTCAAGTTCTCTAAAACAAAAACAATCATACATACAATCATACAATGCATACACTTTTGCCTGCTACGGTCCTTACATCACAACCCAGAGCTGTTCATGGATGGTGGCCCCATTAAAATTGTAAAGGAGACTAGGTTCTTGGGACTTATTTTTGACCACAAACTGTCTTTTATTCCACACATGAAATCCTTGAAGAACAGATGTCTTAAAGCTTTGGTCATTATAAAGGTGCTGGCAAAAACAAAATGGGGTGCAGACTGTACAGTATTTCTACGCCTGTACAGAGCACTGGTACGATCCGGATTAGACTATTGGAGCATAGTTTATGGCTCCACTAGAAAGTTGTATATTCAGATGCTGGACACCGTACATAATCAAGGATTACGACATGCGTTGGGGGCCTTCAGGACTTCTCCTGTTCAGAGCCTGTATGCAGAATCCAACACTTAACAACAGGCGCTTGAAACTAGCTCTTCAGTACGCAGTCAAGCTGAAGACCAACAAATGCAACCCAGCCTACTCTCCAGTTTTCCACCCCCAGTATTCACCCTTGTACGAGGCCAGACCCAAGTATATTCGCCCTTTTGGGCTGCACATCAAACCCCATTTAGAACATTTGGACATTAATCCTAACCCATCCTAATCCTTGACCCAGACATATTTTTGTTTCATTCCCCCCTGGGATCTAAGAAATCCCAACTTAGATTTGAGGCATAACAAAAAGTCAGTAACTCACCCCAATGTATACCAGCAACAAGTTTGTGATATGAGAAGTCATTTCACACACCATACACAGATGGATCGAAAATGGACAATTCCGTTTCTGCTGCAGCTGTGATTGGACACCAACGTTATGGCATCCACATTCCAGAACAAAGTTCAATTTTTACAACAGAGGCCCACGCTTTGCTTTTAGCTCTGGAACACATTGAACATGCAAAACAACGGGACTTTTTTATTTTTACAGACTCTAAATCATGCCTCCAAGCACTGTAATCTTTGAAAACAGACCACCCCATAATAGTTCAGATTTTAGCTAAAATATATGTTTTACATAAACAGAACTACAGCATCATTTTTGTTTGGTACCAGGTCATTCTGGTATCTATGGAAATGAACAAGCTGACATTGCTGCAAAGGAGGCCCAAACAACAAGAGTCAGGGAATGTTTGCTACCACCATCAGACCTCAGACCTTGCTTAGATGCTTACATCATAAACAAGTGGCAGGCGGAATGGGACCAGTGCGAAGGTAACAAACTGCATGAAATTAACCCAGAAATTGGAAAGAGACTTGTGTTTTCTTTTAAAAGCCGATGGGACCAAATTGTTTTTACAAGGTGTCGGATAGGTCACTCAAGACTTACCAGTGCCTTTTTATTAAAGGGTGAAGAACCACCATTATGCGACTCCTGCAGCATTCCCTTGACTATCAAGCACGTTTTACTGAACTGCCCTGCCTTTAATACCACAAGACAACGGTTTTATTCAGGACGTTCCATGAAAGATGTTTTTCACAAGGTGTCCCCTGAAAGAATTTTAGAGCTGTTATCACAAGTACATTTGAAACATCTTATATAGGTTTTATTTAATTATCTGTTTTTCTATTGATCGATTTCTACTTTCTATATATTGAAATTTATCATTACCATGTTCTCGCCATGAAATGGCCTTAGATGCCAACATGGCTCTAAATAACAAACAAACAAAAAACATAAAGAGAGGTTAAAAAATATACTGATTCAATTAAAGATTGAGGTGAGTCAATAGGCTCTTAATAGATGAAAGTATGGACAGAAGGCCACTAAAACTATCCATTTGGTAGGTAATGAAAAAAAAAATGAAAAAAACTGAAGTTTGGGGCTTTATTAAGTGGACGTGTGAAGTTGTTTGTGAATTCTGTCTGTGGACATGAGGTCAGAAGGTACAGAAATTAATGTTTTTAAGGGCTGAGAGTCTGGTCATTGTAGTTATTTCTCTGAGAAACCCAGAAGGGTGCCAAACTCTTGGTGCTGTATAGGGCCCTTTACTGCACTTGCACCCTACTGTCACCCAACTGTCTCTCCCTGCCGGCTCTGGAACTCTACCAATTGAGAACTGTGAAGTCCAACAAGCTGGCCCTCGAGATCGAGAGCTTTGCTCGAGGTGCTCAACCAGTCAGCAACAGTGGCAGGCAAACTCCCCTTGGAAATCGCTTTCCAGGAGCGCAAACATCCTGCAACCCTCACACAGCTTTGGCCACATTTTTACCCCCTAACTATCACCCTCTCTCACCCTGTGTCTACAGTAAGTTACTGCTGAGATGTAGACACTAAGACCACAACTTAAAACGCTACAGGTGGTTCTGGACCACTAGCAACAGAAACCGGGGAGTAAAAATTATGCACTTTCAACATTTAGCGTATTTAATAACATGAAAAAGAACTACTGGGTGCAGAATCAAACCGGTTATAATAAATTTTGCTAAATAGCAATAACTGATGGAACCCTAGTACTAGCTAATATTTTATTTATAATTCAGGACAAAATACAACCAAAATTTAAAGCCAAAATATATAATAACAGTTATATTTTGCTCCTGTACTCTACTGTACGTTTACTGTTGAGTTCATTGAGTTACACATGATATTTAGAAAATGGATTTTGGGCTATCACTTGATTGAATGCCACTAGTCATGTTACAAATCAGCCAAAAAGTAGTTACATGTGAACCACATACACATTGCAAAACTGTCCTTGTATTTGAAGAAAACTCTTTTAATAATGATAATACTACTTTATGAAGTATATGAAAAGATTACAATTGGACACATCACATATATGCAAATGGGCTTTGACCATTTTCAGAATAATAAAAAATATCCTTTTATGGATGTTAATTCAAAGCAAATTATTGGTAATTAAGAAGAATGGAAATATGGTTTTGTTTTGGAGACTGTTCTGTCATTTTCAGCTGGAAATCGCAATGGTGAGGAATTTGTGTGGAAACCAGATTTAATGTGAAAAACTCAACTTTTGGCCTGTTTTTGGTAAAATAAAATAAAATTTGGTAAAATATGAAGTTGACTTTCATATTGTGTAAATATTATTGTGGAAAATGAATGAATTTTGAAGCAGAAAATATTTAGCCTAGCACCATGAGATTTTACTTCAAACTGCTTTGACATGTCAGTAGTCATTAGCTGTTTCAATTATATTCATAACCTAATTGAGTTGGATACAATAACCAAACCAATAATACATTCACACCACCTAGTCGATATGATTGTAACGGGTGCAGAATTATTGTGACAGTTAATGAAAAACACCCTGTAATCTGCATGCAAAGGTTTTTGGAACATACTAATGCTAATCAAGGAAAAACATTTCCAGTGGGAACATGAGGCCAGCCACATCCTCAGATTATGAAGCATCAGTCTTTATTCATGAAAAAAGACTTTATGTAAACATTGAAACACAAGCAACTTCGTAACTTCGTAACAGCCGGGTAAGCTTCTACAAAGCAAATAGCCAACCACACAGACTGCTCTGGTGTGTGCTTTTTTAGAAATGGTTGTGACCTGGTGGCTTTTTATTTTCCATTGATCACTTGGAGCATCCAGAAGATAAGACTGTATAAACACAGCAAGTAAATTAGCTGAACACATTAAACATAAAATACTGAACTAACTTAAAAAGTCAAACACATTGATGAATAAAATTAATTTCTTTAATAATCAACACCATCTAGTGTTCCTAATCTCCAATTTGAAGCCCTCTCCATAACCTCATGGGTACCAGCCCTCTCCTTTTCTCTATAGATGGTTTTCTGTAAACATGTATCATCAAAAAGAAAAAAACATGTTAATTGGCGGCATAACTGTATGTTATGACCTAGTCTAGGGTCAGTCCCTAACAGGGTGAATATGGGAAATGGGTAGGGAAACATACTGCGAACTGATCAGTAACTCTGGTCCCTATCTGCCTATCCAAATCTAACTGAATGCTGCCTAGTCTTTGAAGATTACTGGGCACAGGGAGACTTTGAATGCTGAACTTCGGACAGTAAGCTGATAGTCGGAAACTAAAAGCCTGAATAGCGTACCCCCTACACTAGATCTCCACCCAGAGTAGCTTCAAAAACAATAAAGGAAAAATAACAAAGCAAAATAACAAACTTATGGCCCGATGGATTTTTAGTCCAGGGGGGAACACACTAACTAACCTGAGCACTATACGATGATCAGGGGGCAGAACGTGGGTCGAAGTCAAAAACGAGTGTACGGTCAAACACAAAATCCAATCAGCAAACAAAGCAGAGGGGATAGGCGAGAATCAGAATGGAATATGGGAGAGAATGGTCAGAAAAACGGAGAATCAGAGTCAAACAAAGATAAGGACAAATATGCAAAGTCAAACGAAGCAATGACTAAACACACCACACCAACCACGAGTTCGAAGGGCTAGTCTCCGCCAGTAGGCGGTAAACTGGCTTTTTCAAGCCGAGCAACCGGATACGGAAACAACCAATCAGATGACGACCGGAACGAAGAAACACATGCAAAAGTAACAAATGTAACCACAAACTAAATTTATGCAGATGGGGACATCATGTTTTTTTGGTCACTTAGCATCCAATTCCTACTAGAATACAGTCTGAAAACCATAGTAACTTTTCAAGAACAACTAACTTTTAAAAATGATGTATGATTTTATTTATAGTCAATAAAAATGAAGCCTTTTATCAGAAAATTATTTCCAGAACACATATGTATATATTTTTTTCAAAAAAGTAAAAAAAAATATATATATATATATATATATATGCTATGTAAAAAAGTTGTGTAAGTCGCTCTGGATAAGAGCGTCTGCTAAATGCCTGTAATGTAATGTAATGTAATATATATATATATATATATATATATATATATATATATATATATATATATATTTCCTGTATAGGTTATCACATAGCTCTGTTCCTTTGGGAAGTGATATATGATATAGATTTGCACGTGTACAAACCTGAAATGGCTACAGAAGCCACATTAAGTTATGGACCATTTTAAATTCATCAAGTGTGACATTTATGGCGACTCTTTCCAACAGGGCAGATTTTCTCTCAGATAAAATTGTCAACAAAGCATGGTGTCTATCTCTTATCTCTTCTCTTTCCTCTCACCCCCTCCTCTTTCAGGAGTACAAGTTGTAGCCTACCAAAAAAATCATGATTGAACAACTGTGGGTATGTTAACCCCTTACGTTAACTTGGAGTAGAAAGATAAGATATAATAGATATAAATATAGACAATAGATGTAGATAAAAGATAAACCCAAGAATGAATGTTCTGCATTGAGAATAGTCTAATTACTCAATTGATTTTGGCTGAAGAATTTATGTTACCTTTGTTCAACACAGAAACATGTATACATGATATAGTTGCCGTCATTATTAAATGCATATTCCCAAAACTAATACTATAAATGAGAAAGCCTTATTTAAAAATGGATAATGCACACTATAATTGTCCAGAACCCAGGATAATAAATCTTGATGTTTAAAGCAAGGACATTGTGGTTCTTGCTCTATGCTCTTTGCTTATTATATTTTGTATCACTGTTGAGGAACTCAAACAAAACAAAAATTGTTACTTTCTGTACACAAAAAGTAAACCAGCAAAATATAATTTAAGTTTAATAATTAAAATATGCTTAAAGCACGAAATCTTTCCTTCTGTTTAAAATGAACAACTTTTGTGCTCTCCAAATGACATAATTACTCATAACTGAATATCATCAAAAATGAAAAATGGAAGATAAAAACTTTTCAGTGCATTTTTGAATTTATTTAATTTCACATCTTACAAACATTCAAAAACATATTTGCACTGCACACAAAACTCCTCACAGTCCCGCACAACATTGGTATTACCCAGACACACACTCACATCCTGTCACCACACAGCCTCTCTCTCATTGCCTCAAAAAGATGATGTCAGTGGGTACTCACCTCTACAGATGGGGACAGGGAAGTCCCACACAGCTGCATTGCCAGTGTTGGTGACGCAGGTGAGTTGCGGGTGCCCATCCAGGACGTAGCCTGTCACACAGCTGTACCGGATTTTGTCCCCCACATTGAAGCGTGTCCCGTACAGGATGCCTTTTGGGGGGACTCCTGGATTTCCACAAGAACTGCTCTGCAACTCTGAGAGGATGATGAGGAACCATTACTGCCTTACTATACCATTATATTACCCTGCTTTGAATTACATTGTGATGCAGGGTGGTTTACAGAAGTATACCCCTTATCAGACCCACAAAGGAAAACAGACTGCTTTTGGTGCTGACTGGGAGCAGGGTTTGAGCTACAGCCCCAATACAGCCCCAATACCCGCTTCTGCTAAAGTAAAAAAGGTTTGCTGTTATCCATAATATTTTAAAGACATTGGTTTTCAAGAGAACACAGCTGTGGGTAATATTCTACTCCTGCTAGGAGCATAAACATTTTATTCGATAACATTCTGTGGGGCTTAAGCCAGGGAGTCAAGCAGTGAAACCAAGCAGCTGAAAAACAAATGCCTGAAATCCAGTTCAGGATATGGTAGGACTCATGTGAACTGACACCATGTAATCGTTGTATGGACTGATACTGATGCGTAGTGATAATTTTTAATAACTCTAGGTTAAGCACTAGGTTAAGGTGACCATTACGTTTATTGAACTCTGTTGTTTTTTGTATGTTACAGGTCATATCCCCAAACCCATCTCTAGGTGGAGAGCGCCGACTACAGGTAAGGAGTATTGACAGAACTTATTAGAATTACCATATATCACAATTTATGTAAGGTAAAGGCTAACAAAATGCCTCCAGACATTTGCAATTTAGTGCATGCTTGTCGTCCCTCCAATTTATAGAACACAGTTCCTTTAGTGCTGGAAATTGAAATATACACCGATCAGCCACAACATTAAAACTACCTGCCTAATATTGTGTAGGTCCCCCTCGTGCTGCCAAAACAGCTCTGACCCATCGAGAGATTTTAAAATCATGTGGAAATAATTCACCCTCTAACAATATCTTAGCTATTTATAGCCCTGTAGCAATTAATAATGTAATAAACTGGCAATAATGTAATAACTCACAATAATATAATCCATTTCAAATTTTTTATGTAATAAAAACCAATGATGTAATAAGTAGTATTAGTAGTAGTAGTAGTAGTAGTAGTGTACTTTATTGATCCCGGGGGGAATTTGCACTGTTGCAGCATCAAAGACAACAAAGTAACACAATCAGATACAAATTTACAGTAGATACAAATATATACAGAAATCCAAATATACCAGAGGACACCTTCAGAGGTGGAGTCCATGCCTCGACGGGCCAGAGCTGTTTTGGCAGCACGAGGGGGACCTACACAATATTAGGTAGGTGGTATTAATGTTGTGGCTGATTGGTGTATATGCTGTCCATAAGTATTATATAAAGAACAGTTTTTTGGTCTTTGCCAGAACATCTCTTACCTTCATAATAAAGCTTAAATCCATGTGCACTCACAGCAAAGTCACTGGTGAGGCGCAGTGAAAAGACAGATCCTGTGCTCATGACAGGTGGAGGGATTTGGAATCCTGTTAACCTATGAAAAAACAAGACAATGGTTAAGTCAGAATCTCAAAACACATTTTTTCTATGAAACACTTCATCATATAAGACAAACATGGTAAGGAGGGGGGGGGGGGGGCTGGTTTAGTGCATGGTGGTGGAGCAAATACATGGTCAGTCTTTTTACTCTTTGAAGCCGGGTTACCCACCTCTGCTGATACAGTATAAATACAATATAAATACAGAAGTTATTGGTATAAATATAGCAGTTAGTGGTATAAATAGTGCAGTTGCGAGTAAAACATATTATGTATAATAGGCTACTGCACTGAAGAGAGATGTAAATTAGAGAGTGTAAGGGAGAGTGTGGACGTAAACATGAGAGTGCATGATCTAAAAATTCAATAGAATAATAATGAAGAATAAACATTGCATTTGCTCACTCCACACTATCTGACCCAATGGGGGTTCCTCCTTTGTCAGTCTCAGATGGTAAATTCACTATCACTTCTTCCCAATGTGTTCCATCAGCTGTGTTATGGAGATTCATGTCTGAAACTGGGTTGAGAACAGCGACAATTTTCTAGGGTCAGACCGTAACAGAGTGAATGATAAGGGAAATTGGTTAGGAAACGTACAGCAATGCTGGCTAGTCTTCGAAGGTTACTGGGCACGGAGCGGCTTTTAACGCTGAACTTCGCTGAACAGTTAGCTGATAGTTGGAAACTAAAAGCCAGAATAGTGTACCCCCTATGGAGTGCTAGATCTCCACCCAGAATAGCTTCAAAAACAATAAACAAAAAATAACAAAGCAAAATAACAAATTAATGTCCCGATGGAGGGATTTTTATGCCAGCTGGGAACACACAAACTGACCAGCGCACTATATGGGGAGCAGAGGGCAAAACGTGAGTCGAAGTAAAAAATGAGCGTACGGTCAAACCTTAAATCCAATCAGCAAACAAAGCAGAGGGGCTAGGCGAGAATCGGAATCGAATACGAGAGCGAGTAGTCAGAAACACAAACTCACAGGGCAAACAAACTAGAAGGGCTAGGGCAAGAATCAGAGTCGAAGGAAATGAGACGATGGTCATACACAACATCAAATCAGCAAACAAACCAGATGGGCTAGACAGAAATCGAGTCAAACAAAGATAGGGTCAAATACGTAAAGTAAAATGAAGCAATCACTATACACAACACACAAACCACAATTTCGAACAGCTAGTCTTCCATGGTAGGTGGCAAATGACGGCTTTTTCAAGCCATGCAACCGGATATGGAAACGACCAATTAGAACAACCGGAATGAAGAAATACACAAAAGTGTGTATGTGAACACAAACTTATGTCTGGGGTCGTAACAGTCAGTCTCAAGAAAATAAATAAATCACTTCTTCCCACTGTGTTCTATCAGCTGTGTCGAAGAGATTCATGTCTGAAACCGGGTTGAGCACAGCGATCCATGTTGTTAAAGGATAAGGCTGGTGTAATTTAATATTTTCCTTATATACCCTTTGAAACAACCAAAACCTACAATGAATTTATCCTGCCAACTAGTATAATCCATCTAGCCAACGGCAGATATCCTGGTAGTCAGAAAACTCCATTGTTGTCCAAAAAACTGTTAAAACAAATCAAAGAACCTGGTCTTTGTACTTTTTACTCACAAGACGTCACTCAAAGGTTGTCCGTGAGTGAGTGACCACAATTTGCCATGCATAGCCCACGGCGCGCAGGACATTTTGCATGGCAAATTGCACTTTTCAGGGTTCCCCACAGAAATAACCACAACAGCCACAGACACTCAGCCCTTAAACTCTGTACATTCTCACCCCATTTCAACAGACAGAATTCATAAACAACTTCACATGTCCACACAATAAAGCCCCAAACTAAGGGGATTTTGCGTTTTCTCCTTCTTCTTCTTCTTCTTCTTATTTTTCCTGCCGCCTATCCCACTAACAACACGTCTCCCCATTGGACATTTTACCGACTCCAGCCAAATCTTCACCTACAAGACCCAATCAAAAACTCGCATACACACGCAAAACACCCATACCTTTTCACTCTGAAACATTTCTAGTTTAAACAGCTAGTCTGCTGTGGCCTAGTGGGCCTAGAAGGTTACAGTCTTGTGAACACGGGGTCCTAGGTTCAAGCCCAACTAGGAACACGTTGCTTTAACCTGCTTTTACCCTCACTAATAATTGTCTACTACTTCTCTATTATTGCTTTTGCACCATATCTACCCGCCATTCACCGAACGTATACACTGCATTATGACGTACCGTCTGCACATTCAGTTATTAACCGGCTACAATATTGCAAAGCCATATGGATTCAACGGGAGCTCTTCTGTGCTTACTGGCCTGTGTTATATTTCACGCATTGCATAGCTATGTCATGGTGCTACACTAACAAAGTCACAGACTGGTAAACCTCCGGTTGAAGGATTGAATCCCGCCTCGCCCTCAGGCAGATCATTTCCTCTTTTACACTAACGTTTTCTTACGCTTTTATATTTTCTTTACCAAAACTCACTCACAGCCACCCATATGCATTTCATGATGGCAAATGTATTCATTTTATTAAAAAGTTACACCAGTTCACCACTCTGCCATTTCTACTAACTATATTTCTTCACTTGGCTACCATACAAAACCTTCTTATCAGCAAACGCCACTTTTCTACATTTATGTTACCTCGCCCTGTTCTCTATCTAGCCACAAATAAACAATTACTACGTATGTACGTTCTGCAACTCCCCATTAAAACATTACATTTAAAATCATGACTCACTCAATTATAACTACTAGTACTGAACATGAGAAAATCACATCAGTGCAATAGATTTCACACGTTACTTAACCCTCCACTTTAACAGTTGATGCTTTATACCGACTATTATATATACCATTTCATAAGGAAACTAAGCTCGCTCATGGTCACTTTATTTACTCCGCACTATAGTCTGTGATCATGTCAACCTTCACCTACATGCCCATTCTGCTAAAAACATATTGTTTCAACTACGCAATTTCATCATTTCGTCCTAATTTCTCTCACACTGTTGTTTTTCTCATATGCAAAGCCTGCTGGGACATATGCGTCTGCTCCTATTCTGCACTATCAAGTTTTCCGGTTCTAGCTTAGCAAAACAGTGAAGAGGGTTCCTACCTGCAGATAAGCCTATCAAAATGCCTTATAAACCTTACAAACACTAAAAGTGCACCTCCACAAAATAACAGACAATGGAGCAGGGCAGAAGGCTACACAAGTTGCGACCTAGGGAGTTCTAATTCTACGGGCTTGCTGATTCTTTTGTCAATCAAGGCTCGTTGGATGGCCGTCAAATCCATGAGTACATACACTGGCCATATTTCACCTCCGTTTCTGATGCGTTTACACTTACGCCACCACACCCTTTGTCACAGCCACTGTTTTACATATATAGCAAACCGAAACTGCTAAACGGTACACGCTCATCAGACTGTACAAATTCACACAACGCTAGCCATAATCCACAACCGTTTCTTACAGGGTCACTTCGCATTTCTCACTCTCATAATAAAACGCTTTGCAAAAAGAAATGACATCTCATAAAAAAACATGTTTTCAACGTACAAAAATGCCAAGTTAATCACACATACAAGACATACACCGTCTACCACTCATTCATTCAGACTGCCAAAATCCAGGCCTGCCATTAAAAGTATTGATATCAAAATGATGCCAAGTTATGATACTACAAACAATATAGGCTATCTTGCCTCACCAAAATTTAATAAAATGTATTCCAAAGCAATGCTCCCCAATATTTCCTCAATTCTTACAAGTCACTAGGCCCTGTGTTTTGTAATCTTACCATTTTACAATGTCATGTAAACTTTGTGTCAGATCAAAGTGTCAAATATTTTGAATTGCCTCATGGAACACATTGAAATTCATGTATAAAACTGCTGGTCAGTAACTACAGGCAGCATATTTCTCCACAAAACATATGTTTATACTTGCTTCTGAACTGAATTTGAGTACATGTACAAGTTATTGTATATCTGCTACGTACAATAAATACTGCATGTCAAATACATATGGTACATACATACATAGAGAACTTATTTATCCCCATGGGGACATTTCCCTCGCAGCATGTTACATTCACATTTACGAACAGACATTTATACCAAGAAACATACAATCATTCATGCAACAGAAAGGCTGGGCAGCGAAATACATACATACCAATACAAATTGGACATATAGACGCCTATTCAATCAATCTTGACTGTGAAAAAGCCATCCACACATATGTTTGGCCTGTCCATGTACTGCATGCTTATACACGCAGGGCCAAGTGACTTGAAAGAACTGAGGAAATATTGGGTAGCATTGCTTTGGAATACATTTTATTAAATTTTGGGGTGGCAAGATAGCCTATATTGTTTGTAGTATCGTAACTTGGCATCATTTTGATATCAATACTTTTAATGGCAGGCCTGGATTTTGGCAGTCTGAATGAATGAGTGATAGATGGCATATGTCTTGTATGTGTGAGTAACTTGGCATTTTTGTACGTTGAAAACGTGTTTTTATGAGATACAGTATACAGAGGCCAAAAGACATACACTTTTACATACACTTAGGCTAAAGTCAAACTCAATTTTTCACAACTCCACACATTTCATGTAGCCGTGTTAAGTCAATTAGGGTATCTACTTTATTTCCATAAGAGGTCAATTCAGAATAATAGCTAAGAGATTTATTTCAGCTTTTATGTACTATATCAGATTTTCAGTGGGTCAAAAGTTTACATACAATTAGTATTTGGTGGCATTAACTTTTAATTGCTCAACTTGAATCAAACGCTTGGGCTAGCCTTCTACAATATTCTCACAATATTTTGCCAGAATTTTTGCCCATTCCTCCTGACAGAACTGGTGTAACTCAGTCAAATTTGTGGGCCTCCTTGCTTGGACATGCTACAGTTCAGTCCACGCATTTCTTATGGGATTCAGGTCAGGGCATTGTGATGGCCACTCCAATACTTTCACTTTGTTGTCTTTAAGCCATTTTGTTACAATTTTGGAGGTATGCTTAGGATCATTGTCCTGCCGGAAGACCCAGTTGAGACCAAGTTTTAACTTTCTAGCTGATGTCTTGAGGTGTTGCTTCAGTATTTCTGGATAATCCCCCTTCCTCATGATGCCATCTATTTTATGAAGGGCACCAGTCCCTTTTCCACAAAAACACCCCCACAACATGATGCTGCCACCCCCTTGCTTCACAGTTGGGATGGTGTTCTTCGGATTAAAATCCACACCCTGATCATTATGCCCAAACAGTTCAATTTTTGTTTCATCTGACCAGAGAACACTACTCCAAAAGGCTAGGTCTTCGTCCTGGTGATCACCTGCAAACTTCATTCTGGCTTTTTTATGCCCGTCTTGGAGAAGGGACTTCTTCCTTGTGCGACAGCCTTTCAAGCTATGGCGATGTAGGATTCTCTTAATGGTGGATGTAGATACTTTGGTACCTGATGCCTCCAACTCCTTCACCAATTCTTTTGTTGTTGTCTTGCGGATCAGTTGAACCTTTCGGACCGAAGTTTGTTCAATCCTGGGAGTTAATTTGTGCCTCCTTTCTGAACGATGTCCTGAGTGGTCCAATATTTTTATATTTGCATATAATTTTTTGTACAGATACCTGTGGTACCGTCAGTTGTTTGGAAATTACTCCTAAGGAGGAACCGGACTTGTGAAGGTCCACAATTTTTTTTCTGAGGTCTTGGCTGAGTTTCTTGGATTTTCCCATGGTATCAAGGGCAAAAAGGCAGTGGCTCTAAAGGCAGGCCCTTAAATACATCCACAGGTGCCAATTAACTCCTAATTATGACAATTAGCCAATCAGAAGCTTCTAAAAAGTCATTACATCAATTTCTTCCAGACTGTTTAACCCTCTGGGGTCGAGAGCTCTGCCAGCGGAGCTCGACAAGATGAAATTAACATTTGTTTCTATTTGGATGATTAACTTCACGAGCTGTTAGCATACAGACGCAACAAAAACATTGACGACAATCGCGACATTCCAATGCGCCCATTGGCAAATAATATGAATTGTTTTAAAAGTTTTAAATTTGATTAATTAGACCATGTATGCTTCGTTAAACTTTACTCATTACTATGTGAATTTCGCTCAGCAGGACGTCCGCCCAAATCGCATTCACATGTTAACGACATTATAATTACTCTCCATAGAAGGAGGCTAAAGGAGGGGCGATGCGAGATCCATGTGAGAAATGCTAAGTCTGCGAAAGCGGGATAGAATGTCAAAGTGTAGCCTAATTCACTTCTTTTGAGGTGAACATTTCGTTTAATTTTGGAAAATGGTCTGTCCGGAAGCTGACACTGATGAAGAGCGGTGTCATTTCGAACACCGAACTGATCCAGCTGAGGATCAACTTCATGCGTAAGTATATTTCTTATGATCATATTGGTAAATATGTGTACTGTATTGCAACGTATCTGTGTGTTTGTAGGAATATCCAGCAATATGCGCGTTTGTAAATCCCCACACTACGAACGATTCAAACTATTGCATCTCAAAATTATAGGCTAGGCTCTCTGCGTCTGGTTGTGTTAGAAGTATCAGGTAGACTGTATGTTTTTCGATCATATTCATAATAAATAGCTCATGCCTGGCGTGTAGTGGCGTGGCTAGGATTCTAAAACTGATGTCCTTGAACAATCGATATTAGCATACTGTAAGTAAGTTCGGGAAATAGCAATAAAATAACCACTTAGCTAAACAGACTTAGCCTACTTCAGATTGAGGCATTGTTATTGATGAGTTGCGTGTAGCTGAGTTGGAATATCAGTGTTTATTTAGTTTAGCTGATGTTGTTGGTTGATAGCTTGCATTATTTGTAAATGTGTGCTGTATTACATTCTCTGTGTGTTTGTAGGAATATTCACTAATATGCGTGCTTGTAAATTCCCACACTACGAACGATTCTAACCATTGCTTCTCAAAATTATAGGTTACTTCTCTGTGTCTGGTTGTGTTTGTTTGGTTCTTTGTTTGTATATGTCACATTTCATAAATTTTGTTTTCATTAGTTAGTGGTTTGTCCCTTTTTTGTAAAGCACATTTAATTTTCACCTGTTGAAGGAAATGTGCTATATAAATAAAGTTTGATTTGATGTCACATTTCCTAACAATTTTGTTTTTATTATATTTACAGAGATGTTGATCAGGAAACATGGCCTAGTTCACCACTAGCTAAGAGGCCAGGCAGGCGTTGCAAGAGTACACCAGTCTCATCTCATCTTCCATGCAGTTTACTTCAATAAATGTTCTAAAATCAAAAGATGTCTTTGTTTCTGTCTTCTAAATGGCTCACTGAGTCTTTGTCTTAGTGGTGGGGAGGCATGCGGCCAGGTGTGAATAGCCTACTTAGCTGGCAAGTCCTTCTTCCCAATGCATATTCATTACAGAAAGGCCATTTGCCCTGCCATTCTCACCTGGTGTTAAAAAATAGTAGTCACAACACTAACTTTTAGCAATTTATTTTATATTTCTCATTGGATTTGCTAAAATATTTTGTCATATTTTGATACCCAAGACCTTGATGAACACATTTCAGTGACCAAAAGTCTTAGTCACAATTGTTTAGTGTGTTTTATTACAACATTCCTGTGCATGTTCAAAACTACTGTTTACAGTTTGTGTGTTTTTAGAGCAGTTTACAATCCACACATGATTATGACCTACTTACTGCTGCCATATTATTGTAGCTAAGTTTGTGCTGAAAACAAAGATATGAAACACTTTGGAATCACTGTATATAAAGTTGATGAAATTTACACAAATGTCAGAGCATCGCACAATCACCAGTGTGCCTCATTTTACCCTTAGACCCCAGAGGGTTAAAGAGACAGTCAACTTGGTGTATGTAAACTTTTGACTGACTGGAATTCTGATAAAGTGAATTAAACCTGAAATAAACTGGTCTTCAATCGATTATTTTAAAAATACTTCTGATGTGAACAAAGTAGATGCCCTAATTGACTTTCCAAAAGAAATGTATGGTAACATGAAATGTTTGGAGTTGTGAAAAACTGAGTTTGAATAAATTTAGCCTAGGTGTATGTAAACTTTTGACCTCAAATGTATATAAAACAATTGCTTAGACAAACGGCGTGGTGGCACAGTTGAAACGATAACAGGCTGGCACCATCAGAAACCGAACAGAAATCTCCTTGAAAAAGCACTTTATGTACTCACTGATTTGACCGGCATTCAACGATCCCTCATGTACAAAATTATCAGCAATCACCTACACTTTCAGCTCCCAACTTGTGTTGCTTTCTGTCCTGCTCCGCTTTTTGTTTTTTCTTCTGAGATCCACTTTTTGTGTTTATAAAGTTTAGGCTATAAGGTATTTTGATACGCTCAGCTGTATTACATATTTCCCAGCAGTTTTTGCGTATCAGAAAATAACAGTAGTTCCAAAGAAATCACCACAGATTATTTAATTGAATATACAATATGTTTTCATCAGAATGGGCATATAGGTTAAGTTTGAAATGATCACTGACTATTGTACAAAGAACATGTACTAACCATGACAGAGATAAGTTTGCTTATTGAATCATATATAAAACAGATGTCACCTGCCAAATTTGTATTCTGTGATGATCAATAAGTGTCTCAAATGTAATTAGAGCTTGTGCAAAAAGTTTTTAATGGGGTAAAGACTGATTAGAATGATTGGCACTGCCAACTGACTTCACCATGTTGGCAACTATAGTAAATACATTAAAAACAGCATGCCAATTTGCAATTGAAAATCCAGTTTTATTAACCTCTTAGCATAATCCCCCTAGTGGTCAGCACTTCGGCGTGCCTAGATTGCTCAACTCAGACATTCAGTGCTCCTGCAACCGAAGTATGAGTTGAAAACAGAAACTCTGTGTTCTAGTTTCATTAGTAGACGATACACAGCAACTATGCCGAATACGGAGTTTCGCAGCACCACCATTGTCGCGCTGGCCATTCATTTAACAAGCACCCCCTCCCAGCAGTCTCATTTGCAACTACACCCCCCACTCATGACATAATGGACAATATTGTCTATCATAGAAATATTCTTTCACCACTCAAAAATTGTATTCCGTCATAGCAACAAGATAAATCCAACAATAGCCCTAAGATATGCCAATACAGCAGTGAAAACTCTGCTCATTGAATAACAAAATAAACAAGACAAAAAATTATACCATGTCATTCTACAGTCAATATCTGGGACTAAATATTGAATAAATATACAACCTTACCATTGGTTTTATCCGTAGAGATGTTCCTTTTTAGACTGAGTGGTCATATATTGTCTTGGATAATCCCTTCGTGAAATATACACGCATTTGTGACGCCTGGTACCTTCCAAAATAGCTGTGCGTAATACCATACATGTTGTTCACAGTGTTGTCGCCCTTTTTAGTACAGTCTGGCTTGATCAACAATTAATCGTTCCAATAGGTGACAGAATAAGCTGTCTAATGATGTATAACATGTCTAAGTTTGCTTTTGGTATAGCGTTTTATAGCCCAGCGTATCCTCTGTGGTAGCAGTAAAAGACACTGAACCTGACAAAACTTTATCAATGATTTTCGTTAGCTGACATCGTTTTCTGGAGTAAGACAGAACAGGAGCGAACGACTGGACAGATTTACTCTCTGTCTCCATCTACTTAACAGAGATAACATTTCATCATTGCTATGTAAGTAGTACTGCTCAAAATATTTTTGTTATATACATTATTTTTGAAATTGAATGTCTTTAAATAGGTTAGTGGTATTTTATAAAAAAGGATATTTCACACTGTAATTTAAGTGTTCGTGGGTAGTTTAGTAGTTTTAGTGATGCTTGCAACAGTGTAGACCTGAGAGTTGGAACATTGCCAAAACGTGGTGGACGGTTGAAAATTGTTTTCATGTTGTCCCATCCCCATACAAGAAAACAGAGTACAGAGATAATTAATTATTACACACTTAGGTACTGTACCGCATTATGTGACAATGTTTTAGCATTATTATTTAATCTGATATCAATTGTTCATCTTAAACCTTCATAAGGGGCTCATTTATAGGCTTTATATTGGACAAAACACATTTAATTCATTTTTGGAGAGATTTTTGATATGTTTCTGGACCCCTAGATATTTTAGACTACTGTCCTGGTGGAAGGCTTGCAATTCCCACTCGAAAATAATTCAACAGTGAGTTTCTTGAGTCAAAACGGTTGATTTGTAGTGAAATATGTGAATATGTTGTGATTTACAGCAATGCATAATTTAGACATTTTGGATAGATATGGAGATTCTGGGTACACTGCTTAGTTTTTGCTTCATAGATCTTTAGTAGTCCTACATATCGACCCTTTATTATTTAGATTTTATGAACTTGTGGTCAAGATGTTTTTGATCCAGGACATGTATAGTTTAACCTCCTGTATATATGCAATCTCTCAGTATTTCATTGTAAACTAAAAAAGAGCAAATTCAATTTTTATTTTATTTTTTGCAGTGCAGTGCCACCAGCCTACTGTGATATTATTGTTAAATTACCACTATAAAAAGTATTTATTATGAATAAGGTTGGTACATTAAATTGCTTCACAAGCACAAAATGGTGTCTTTTTAGCTTTGTGTAAGTGGCAAGTGTCCTATTGGCTGAAACAACAGCACGTGCACTAAGTCGTCACAAGGCTCAACATTCCCTATTATTGCATTTCACTTTTCATTCCGCCTTCATTCTCTATGGGCTTTGTCCCCAAAACACATTTTCCAAAAGCCTTGTACAAGTACACTGCTCTAAACCAAGTTTAATATTATAAAGCTGGAATGGCATGTCTAGCTTAAATGCTGTAGGAGAGGAAGCATGCAGAGATTTAGGTGGAAAGAAAATAAGAAAAATAAGAACAATAAGTACGCAAGAGAACAGGTGGTGGGAAATATTGTGCACCATGTTTCAGCAGTGGCAGTGAAAATGAGTGTCAGCCCTGTATAACCCATCTTCTGATATTCTGGGGAGGGGGGCGCACCATTATTATGTGTCACTAAGTAGAAAAGTACTTATGGACACATTCATCCAAGGTATGCTCTGGTGACTGACTAGACCAAAAGATTGATACAATAAATTAAACATGGATGAACCTAAGTGTGCAGAAGTACATTTCTACCGATAAAAGAATATAAAAGCCCAAAAGACATTACCGTTTGTTACACCAGAAACAACAGATAAGTTAGTAATTACAATTACTTGCATTTTGAATCTAGTCAAGGGCAACCTGATAACATTAGCTAGTCCAATAGTGTGCAGCTAACTTACCTCAGCATGCTTGCATAGATTGGAAGTTTTTAATGCTTAATTGTGTCTTTTGGAAGGCAAAGCACACAATTCATTATATAACTGTTCCCTTTTTTTGCATTTTAATTTAAACAGAAGTAGCAGGAGTGGCCGGGGATGAACAATAGCAGCACCTGCTGCACACAGACAATCAAGTATTCAAACATTAAATTGTGGTAACAGCATTAATGCATACATACAGACATACACTGAGGGAAAAAAGAAACGCAACAATGTCTGGAATATGGAAGAAATGTGTTCATTTCTTTTAAACCTGATCACAACTAAAACAGCTTGTGTGTTGAAGAATTGCAACTCCTTAGTCACACAAAATGTGCACTTTTGCCTAACAAGGTAATTGGCAACAATGCCTACATATTGAGATCTCACTTGAGTCTCAGAAGTCTGTAATTGAAAGCTCAGGTCACATAAAGCAAGAGGCCACCAAGATTTCAGTAAACTGGCACAACAGTGGACTGTCCAAGATCTGGTAGTCCTCGTGTGACAACACCGGCACAGGACCAATACATCAGACTGACCCATCTGAGAAATCGTTTTAGACCTGCTACCCGAACTGCCGCTGCAACTTTTGGCACACACAATGCCCACATTAGTCCAAGAACAGTGAGGAACAAACTCCGTGCTGCTGGTCTCACAGCAATAAGTTCTAACAGAGGGCCTCCACTCACCCCCTCAAGACGTTGTGCTCAACAGAACTGTTGCAGACAGAGGCTGCGATGGACTTGGTTGCAGTGGCATCAGATCCTATTCACAGATGAGTCATGCTTCTGCCTGTTCCATGCAGATGGAAGGGCTGGAGTGTGGCGAAGAAGAGGAGAGAGGCATGCTGATGCCTGTGTTCAGTAAACCGACAGATGGGGTGGGCCCAGTGTGATGGTGTGGGCAGGGATTCACCATGCAGGCAGGACCTAACTTCACTTTGTGCAGGGTAGGCTGAATGGAGAGCGTTTTCGGGATGAGATTGTGGATCAGCTCATTGTTCCATATGTTAGACAACATGGCTTGACCTTACAATAGGACAATGCCAGGCCACACACAGCTGGAGTGGTCACAAATGCACTTTGGGATGCAGATGTACAGGTGCTGCCTTGGCCTTCCTACTTCCCTGAGCTGAACCCAATAGAACCTGTATGGGATGTGCTGAATCACAGCATCAGAAGATATGATCCTCCAATTATTACCCAGCAACTGCATGATGCACTTCTACAGGAATGGGAAAATATCCCCAACAAGAGATACAGACATGTATTGATTCTATGCAACAAATATGACAAGAAGTAGTGGCTGCAAGAGGTGGCCACACATTATTGAAGTGTGACTGAAGTAAAATAGTAAAATTGTTACTGGTTTTCTGGTGTTTTACAGTACACTTTTGCTTAATTGTTGTTCATTTACATTGTTTATGTTAATGATATTGTTTACATTTCTTATTCTTTGTTCATTATTAAATGATGAACGATCAAATATCAGTCACAAAGAGAGTGCTGCATTTCTTTTTTCCCTCAGTGTAGTTTAAAGAACAGTCAGCATGAATAGTCAATTGTAAAGTCAGTTGTAGCAAAAGTCAATTGTAGCAAAAGAAAAAGTATAGAATTTCTCTAATAAATACTTCATTAAAAGTAAAAACTACAATCAATCAAAAGAAACATGAAAAGTACATGTCCTCAAAAAATCAGCTTTCTTACTCATTTGTGTTATTACCCAGACTTTGCCAATGTTTTCATCACTACACTATCACTACTCTAATACCTTGTGCCTGCAGTGAAAATAGCTATTTACTATTATGATAAATCATAGCCGGTGAGCTGTAAAAAAATAGATCCATAAGCTACAAATGCAACTTATTGTGGCTAGTAACATTATACTTTCACTGAACTTTCAATATATCTTTGATAAGTACATGTAAACACAATTGTATCCATGCATGTAATTGTTACTCTTTAACCCCTTAGCGCACATGCAAAATCTGGCCAATCCTTGCCCATTTCGGGGGATACCCTATTTAAAGCTTTATAACTCCAGATGTGAACACCACAGAGACTTGAAAAATGGCTTAAATGAAGCAAGACATTTGTACCATTTGCAATACTAACTTACTAATAATACTATAACTATAATAATACTAATACTAACTAGTTTATATTCATAATTTTGGAAGAAATAAAGTGCCACAAATGCAATTGTCTTGGCAAAAAATAAAAAATGAATTTGCTCTTTTTTATTTTGCAAGGAAATACTGAGAGATTGCATATATACAGCAGGTTAAACTATACATGTCCTGGATCAAAAACCTCTTGACCACAAGTTCATAAAATATAAGGGTGGATATGTACAACTACTAAAGATCTATGAAGCAAAAACTAAGCAGTGTACCCAGCATCTCCAAATCTATCTAAAATGTCTAAATTATGCATTGCTGTAAATCACAACATATTCATGTATTTCACTACAAATCAACTGTTTTGAGTCAAGAAACTCACTGTTGCATCATTTTCAAGTGGTAATTATCTAGGGGTCCAGAAACATATCCAAAATCTCTCCAAATATGAATACAATTCTTTTTGTCCATTATAAAGCATATAAATGAGCCCCTCAGGGGTTTAAGATGAAACATTGATATAAGATTTTAAAAGAAATTGTCACACAATGCGGTACAGTACCTAAATGTGTAATAATTAGCTCTAGTATGTATTTCTATACTCTGTACTCCAGTATGTTTTGTACCGAGGTAATTTTGTGCCTTGGTTAGGGACTGAGGTAAAAGTGCAATCATAATCAGGAACCTGTGTTTCTCCTCCCATTATTTTTTTATTTATTTACATTCAGACTGTTTAATATCTGTCCCACAACCTTTTTTTTCATAATTTATTAAAATTCAATAAATCAATTAAAAATGCATTTAATTCTGCTTAGATCAATAACATTGGAATATTTGACAAAAACACCTCAAACCAATTGCAGATTATTCTATGAATGCCTGGCCCTCTTCCACAACCTTTGGTTTTCACGAATAATGGACTGCCAAATTATTAAATTTCAATAAGTCAATTAAAAATATATTTAATTCTGCTTAGATCAATAACTCTGCCAATATTAGAAGGAGACAGATCAAACCAATTGTATATTATTCTAACAACGTCTGGCCTTCTTCCACAACCTTTGGTTTTCACAAATAATGGACTGCCATTTTATTAAAATTCAAGAAATCAATAAAAAAATGCATTTAATTCTGCTTAGATCAAGAACTTTGCCAATATTTGACAAAAAAATTATTCTCAATGATTTCTCAGTGCTGGTCCATTTCATAATTTAAAAAGTATTTAAAAAGAAGTGCAGAATGGGCCGTGCCAAGAGAAAGGAGGACCTATGGAGAAAAGCCAGAGGAGTGGAGGTCCTCATTACTGAGTTTTATACTGTAGATTTAATGAGAGTGAATGCAAAATGGAATTCAGAAATCTGGTCTACCTTGTCCAAGAGGATTTTTGGGATGGATAAAGCATATTTGATAACATGGCTTCATGTGGTGTGGCATGACAACAGGAGAGGGGTGAGGTCAACTGTTACAAAATTAAATGTGGGATGTGCCATACATGTAAATGTCGCTGCATTGGAGAGTGATGAATCAGAAAAGTTGTCCTGTGGGGAAAACAATGATTTATCTCTTGATGTGGTGGAGGGTATGACAGTGGAAGATGTGGCAGAGGAAGATGTGGAGGAGCAGGATGTGGCAGAGGAGGATGTGGCGGAGCCTTCTATAGCAGAGGAGGATGTTGGTGAATATACAAAATGCAGACAAACAAGACCAGGAGCCAAGACATTCCACATTCAAATAGAAAAGAATTAATGGGAAAATATTAAGCCACTGCCTGGCACCTACCAGCTCCGAAAACCTTGGACTGACATATTTTACAAGACATTCCGGAAGATTAATCCTTGCTGCACCCTGATATTCCAATATCAACATATTAAGGTGAAGCGGAGCCGAAAGAAGCAGTGTCCCTACCTCACAGTGAAGGCGGTTTGTTCTTTCAAGGCATGTAAAGCACGCTACATCTTTAACATAACAAAAAACAAGCCAAAAGGTATGTGATGGTTCATATGAATGTAACGCGTGTTAGATGTGTTACACATGAGAAAGGGGCAGTAAGGTCACGCCCTGCCACCTACCTAATGAGGGGCAAAATAGCCAAAGCCCTTTACAAAGATGTCAGCGACACATACTATTCTAAACTCAGTAAGACACCAGTAGATGAGTTGGTGGCAGGCAACATGACAAGAACAGTTTCAAAGAATGTGTTTAAAGTTATCAGCTCGGAAGTCCATCGTAGCACACGTCTACACAATGACATAATTTTGGAATGAATCCTTGCACAAAAGATCCAACGAGAGTCAGACAACTTCACTTTCTGTCCTGGATACATCCAGCACCTTCAGGTAGATCCATTTGCTGTCCACCTCTACACAGAATGTGGCCTTGGAATTGCCATTCACCACTGATGGACCAGGAAAACCAGTCACCCTGTTCCTAAATGCTACTGGAGGGATAGTCAGCAAAATACCCAACTAAGACAAAAGGGTATTTTATTACTGCCTTACCCCACCTGGAGAAGGAAGAGACAGGCTCCCTCTGCCCGTGACAGAAATGATCACCAATGATCATGCCATTCCAAATCTGTTGTTTTGGTTGATGCAGACCATCATGAAAATGTCGAAAGTGACAGTCAGCAGGGTCCACCATGTAGAAATTGATTATAGTTGGGCCTTAATTCAAAGTGTCCTTCTGGCATTTAATAAGGAGAACATAGATGTCTACCCCGAGAAGGCGCACCTCATAATCCAAAGCAGACTCACCAGTAGGCAAATGAGGAAACTAACCATTCTCCACCTCTGCTCTGCCCATGTGGTCAAGGCTGTGTCTGGGGCTTTCAGCAGGAAGACCACAGACAAGGCGCGGAGAGAGTTTGCGACTTGCAGCTTTGCACAGCTGTTGAACAGCACATGCATGTTGGCTGCTTTGACAGTCTTTCATCACGTCTGTTGTGTTCATGGCAAAGGACTCCTCAGAGGAAGTAAAAAAAGAGTATCAGTGTCTTACAAGGGCTCATCGCCAAAACAGGTATACTACATGTCGACAGTGATACAACCACAAAGCCTCTCTTCCAACAGAGTGATCTTCCCACACATGCAGATACCATCTTTGCAAGGTCACCCTTTACCAAGGAGTTCCAGGGAGTGTTTGAGAAGGGTTGTGGTGAAATCCAGATGGAGAGTAACCAACAAGCAGGTCCAAACCAGTACCACTGTCCCGAGTTATTAGATGTGCTCTTCAGTGACTACTTGGGAATCTTCCCACTGTGGAGTGGTATTCTCCTTGGAGACCTTTGCCGCTATGCTTTGGACGGAGGAAAAGGCAAACAAACACCTATGTGGAGCAGTGGTTTGGAATTGTGAAGAACTCAATTCTAAAAAAAGACAAAGCTCTTCACCCTGTAGCCTTCATAAATAGGCAGCATGCCTCGCTACAAGGACAATATAGGGAGCACATAATTAATAATGGCATGCCTGGGGAATTACTCGAGAGGCCAATTACGTCAACAAGGCCAAAGAAGTGCAGCATCGACAACCCAGAGGAACAGTGGGCCAAAAGACCACCACACCAATCAGAAAAAGATCTAAATATTTTGACCCCCCATCCAAAATGCCATCACCAAAGCAGAAGAAAACAGGGATGACTGTGACCCAAGACTGCTCCACAAGCACCTTGAATACTTCTGTGAAGGTATCATGAACTACTACTACTATTATAATTGCACTGAACATATTGTTTTTGTAATACCTTAACAATGGTTTCATAACATTTTGTTCTTTATATGCATTGCAGGTTCCCCAGAAAATTGCTCAAAAGAGTCGCAAAATTGCTCAAAATCTGACAAAGAAAGACATAAAATCCTCTGACAAAGACCAGCCACAAGATGGCGCTAACAGAACACAAACCACGGTACCTTGCATACACAAGCCAATATCTATACTATTTCTATTGTGATTGATAACACAACATTAAAGAACATCCATTATACAATAATTCCATGACAACAATTCCCCAGCGATGTTTCAAATCATAATAAAGACACACAGAACAACACAAACTCATGCTCTACACAATTGTCAAAGCAGGTATGACAAATACTAATATGTAGTGTTATGTTGTCTAACTAGGTGTGAAATAGTATGTATCAACTTTAACTTTAACTAATGTGTTTCAGATCAAGTCTGGGGGAAGAAAGACAGTGGTGTGGTAGTTGCTGTAATCCAGTCAAAGGAAAACAAGAATGTTTCCTACACCCTGCACCACGAAGAGCTCCTTACACTGAAGCCTCACCACTGGCTGGCAGGGGAGGTAACCAAGACTACACAGTTTTCATAATTGTAAAAAAAAAAAAAAAAACTCTTTTTATTTTCCCACAGAGCTCTTATGGAACATTTTTTTTGAACATCATACAGGATAGAGTTCAAAAATATTTCAAACTAAATATTTGATCATTTGAAATTTCAAAACAGTTATTGCTAAACATTTTCTTTTTCAGGTAATGGAATCATACCTCCAGGTGCTACTGAATGAAAGTGGAAATGGGAAAAGGATCTTTTTGCTAAACCATTACAGCGGTGGTGTTATCCTTCATGGGACCAGAGATAATATGACTCATCATTGTCTACGGAAGGTACTGTATCTGGTCAGAGTCAACAACACAATTTCTCTTTCCTCTCATGTGGCAAAGACCCTCATCCACTAATTTATTTTCCTATCACCTGCTGTGTTCCATCTCTTACTCAAAAAATGGGAAACATATCAGCTCTATCCCACCTATGCCTGTTTAAAGAACCCCTCAAAGCCTTTTGCATTCTACCTGAAATACAAAAACACACACACACATACACACACACACACACACACATTTTCATATATTGGTCTTCCCTTTTCCTTCTTATCTCCCCTCTTATCTATTGTGATTCCTAGCCCTTGTGACTTGCCTTCACCATAACCTTTTCCTAATGTTCTATTTTGTATTGACGGTTTTTATCTTTGCTTTTTGGTAATGCTGGCAACATTCTTCTGAAAAGCCTTATCAATATGGAATACTAAGTATCTTCCGTTTCAGGTTACATTCACCACGATGCAGTGATAGCATTCATTAATATCCAGAACCTGCACTGGATGTTCCTGGTGAGATCATCTTTCTCAATCACTCGACCACACACACTTACTCATTTAATTGTGCCGTTTTGTAAAATTAAGTGTATGGTGAAACAGATGTATAATTTGTCACAGTACTTTCAAGCTGCATCAGGGATGGATCCTTGTGGATCCATCTGGAGGACAGGAGCAGAAGGAATCTGAGAATGCTGCCTCAAGATTGAGGTACATTTGTACATAATTTGCACATATTTATGCATCAATAAGCTTGTTTTTATTTTGAATTGATGGCTAAGTCCTGCATGTAGGGCACAACACCAATTCATCTATTAGATGATAATACAATTTGTTCCCCATACAGGGAGTACTTCAAAATGCGCCTCAACAGGCATGGGAAGACTGACTGGGTGGGGTTGAAGTGGAAGGGAGCAACCGTCAACCACACCAAACAACATGATGGATTCAGCTGTTGGGTGTTTGTTTTGGAGGTGAACATTTATAAAACACGATGTTTGCATGTCCTCTACTCTTTGTCACATTTGATAACCTTGATTTCAATTTTTGACATTGTGTAGTCGGCAAATTCATATAAAAACGAATTCATTGTTGGCAAGATGGCAAGACAGATTGTTGAGAACTTCCCGAACATCCCATCGCATTTGACTTTAGACCCCTCCAAGAAGGCTATGTCGCTGAAAAGAGGAGAGTTTGCTGAGATGATTTTTGACGCATCAGGTGTGCACAATGAAATTAACAGGAACATACAATATATTCATGCTATTACCCAGAGTGTGACATTTTATAGTATACTTTCTTACAGTCTTCAGAATCGACAACTGCTGCTCCATGTGTGCATCTCATTCTATACCCGGAGGAGCCGCACTTGTGACTAATTGGGTATTTTTTTGTCATTTAGCAGATGCTTTTATCCAAACCCTCAAACTCTACCATGATAAAACAGAGATGGTATTTTTTTTCTTGGAAAGCCTGTCTGCTATAGTACATGCTTGTTTTCACAGGCTACAAAGGTACAGATTATACCAAACAGTCTGCTACTCTTGACCACAGTGAGCCCACCGTGGGGTGATGGCCAAGCAATATATGCAATATAATACAACTCATTAATTCAGTCCATTTTAGAAGGGAGTATGTCAACTTGATGTCTATACAAAGCCAACCCACCACTAGACACATCTAGGCAGAGACAGATACACAGATACAGCCACGGTAGGCTGAGGGCAGCACAGTGTTGGTCACCTGAGCTATTGGTTGGCCAGTAACACTCCAGTTGGCCCAGTAGCTCACATTCCACAAGATTGAACATTGAAGTCTGATGATTTATGTCTTTTGTGTCCTAAAATTTGCTCTTCTGCTATTCTATCTCAACCATCCCCCCATGGTGTCCACAGAGTCAAGCACAGGGTCAGTTATCATGAGCAGCCCCCCTGCATGTTATGTGTGTTGGGGTTAAGTGTCTTGCTCAAGGGCACAATGGTAGGCAGTTATTGATGGGAACTCACCTAGTAGCCCTCCAGACATGGGTTAAGCTCCCCCTTTTCAAGGTTGAGACTCAAACCAGAGACCTTTCTGCCACTGTCTGATGCTCTAACTACTTGGCTTTGTACCACTGTTAAAGTAAAGACTGTCATCTTTAATTGGAGGGTAACTGCATTTGCAACCATTCAATAATGAAGCGCTTTTTGTGCATAATCCTCCCAATTCCCCTCAACTGCCTGAAGTCTGTGACCAATAACACGGGGACAAGAGTGTCAAATGAGAAAAGCCTTGGCCAGGCTTTGTCTTGACTGACATCTGGTGCTTTAACTCTGTAACAACAGTTTCATGCACTATTAATAGAAAAATGTTACCTCTCTTTACCACAAGCAATTTTACTTTTTAACCAAAATGATTATTTGTAGAATATAAATTAGAAGGTTCACTTTGAATTCACACAATTCAAAGAAAAAAGGATGGATGTGATGTTTTAAGGCTTGTCTGTTAATAATCGCCGGTGTTATCCATTACATTACATTACATTACAGGCATTTAGCAGATGCTCTTATCCAGAGAGACGTACAACAAGTATCCACATTTTAATGAATCTAACAGTCTTTTAGCAGGTCAAGTTGGTTCCTTTACAACTGGCACTTGTTGGGTTGAGAGTCAGTTATCTTGGAGAGATTCCCACACATTACCTTTCTACAAAACAGTACCTGTTTTTCTCAGCAACCTTTGAGAAGGGGTAAAAAACCTCCCCAGTTGGTGAGCAGATCAAGCCTCCATGGACTGCCTTCAATACTATGAAGTTTTTCTTGACAGTCTCAGCTCATGTAGAATGCCTAAAACCACCTGGTGTAGAACATACCCATGTTTTCCCATCTCAGTCTGAAACCTTATTCAAAGGCTTTCTGTAGCACAACTAACAGCTAGTACAATTACAATTACAATTTGGTCATTTAGCAGACACTTTTATTCAAAGCGGCAATATTATGAGATAGTGTTGGGGTTATGTGCTCGAGGGCACAATTGTTAGAAAATGTTAGGCAATGATCGTCAAGTGGCCTGGCCCAGTGCTCTAACCACTGGGCTACCTACCGTCCAGTATTCAATCTTCATGAGGATGGGTTTCACTAACAATAATAGTGATGTGTAATCGTACAGTAGTTTGAATCTAGTATCAAGTGCTACTGTCTGTGATAGTTTTTTGTTTTAAATCCTGCAGATTGCCTGCTCTGTGTGCATGAGGTGGTTCCACTCGGAGTGTCTGAGTATGACTCAGAGGGAATTCAATGTTCAGCGAGGCCAAGAGTGGAAGTGCCGTCTCTGCAGTTAAAAAGGGTAAATTCAGGTAGGAATGCAATGTATATCATTAAAGTAGGCAGTATACTTCGTAAGAAGTAGAACGTTTCGAGCAAAAAGACGCAATGAGAACGACTGAAGAACAAAAAGACGTGGTGTTGTGTGTTCTCACGGTGCAGTGTGCGACGGACTTCAGGGAGAACTTTTAGAAAATGTCTTTCTTGTTCACCGACCTCCTCCTCTCAGCTATTGGTCCAAATATCACATGGTTGGTTACGTCACAGTTGAGAGTTCAGTGGGCAGACTTCATATGCTGTGCGGAGAGTCAACGCCAATCTCTCTTCTGTAGAGATGGGAATTCTGTGAGTTCCCGCTTGTTTGATGAATGGTGGTACTCGTTTCAGCAAGTCATCAAAACGACTAGCACACATTCGGAAATAAGAGAAAGTGGACCCCTCGTCTAAACTCCTTATTTGCCGAATGTACAGACAAAACTCTCCATTCTCCGTCCTACTCTGATTTAGAGGGCGAACGTACCATCTCCTTCGCCTTTTTTTCTTCATTTGCATAGCTAAACTAAATCCACTTTAAAGACTTTAAACTTTTTGTTTTGTGTTGTGATCTCACGTAGCCCTTCTCTTTATATATCCAGGGTGTAGTCACAAGACGGAGGTCTGGGCGAGATTCCAGCCCCGGTTAATAGCTGCCTTGTAATTATACACACCCCAGCGGTGTGGTGTTCTCACTGAGTATACCGACAACAGTGTTCGTGGATATGTTCGCCGGTGGTTCTCAATCCTGAAGTTCTTTCTTATTACTGAGTATACTGCCAGCTTCATTAAGCCCCTTGACACACAAGGAAAAACAACTTCCTCTCACTGACCGAACTGCAACACATGGCCATCCCAAATAAGACTCCTAAATAAACATCTAACACAAACACCACCCATTCTATCAACAGGCAGCATTGGAATGTTTCCTGAGCCCTACAGCCTCGTGTTGTGGAAGACAGGCAAACATTTCTACAATAGGTCTGAAGTGTCTGTAAAATACTGGCTAAGTTATTGATGTAGATGTAACGGGTAGGACCTTAGGACCTGGGAGATATCGGGACTGGGAATGGACAGAATGACGTTTCCTATAAGGTGACGCGAGAATTCCGTTCTGACACGGCAGCTCGCGTTTGTACGGAAGTGCTTGAATCCAGCGTGGGAATGAAACAGTGGTATGTTTTAAAAAGCGTTTGTTATTTTTTTGTTAAACGGAATTTTACATTGCGGTACAAGGTGTGATATAGAAACAGTTCCTTGTTGTAGTGACATATTTGACTCTTTATGCTTTCTTCGTGGCAGCTTTTGGCTACTGGTGTGCATGTGAATCGGCTTACTTGCAGGGGACTTGCGTGGTAAACCTATTTAATAGTAAGTGGTCAAACAATATGCTTAGTGTTTTGATATGGTAACATTATTAATACCTTGCAGCTTATCATGACAATTTTCTTATACGTTTATAGCGGCTGTTGCATCTGGTTCTGAGTGATATAGCTAATAAACGCCCAACAAGAATTTGCGAAGTGAGTAAAGTTTTCATGCTTCAGGAACGGGCCATGTTAGAAGGGCTTCCCGTACTGAATATTCTTTTCCACGGCAAGTTGGCTATTTGCGGGATGAGGCCGCAGCCGGAGGAGGGGGGAGCACATTAGTGAGTCAAGTCAATTGGGTAAGGTCGCTTATGCTATGGGGTGGTAGTAACAGGCTTCCCTCATTGAAACTTGGAGTTTAATTTCCCTTTTTTTTCCTGTGTATTTTAGTAGCACATCAATACTCTGTCGTAGGAGTGCTCCTCGAATACTGTTGAGGTTGCTGACGTTTGTAATCAAGGTTTGAAAATACGTGCATTGTAGTAGTGATGTTTAATATTGTATCCCTGTTTCAACCGGTGTGTATGTGTATTTATGTAGGTGTATGTATATATATGTATGGGTATGTGGGTGTATAGGTATGTATGCGTGTATGTATGTGTAGGTGTATATACATATGAGTGGGTTATGGGGTTTCTTTATTTGATTACAGGACCCAGCCTAGTTCCATCGGTGGCCACTGTTTTTCTCCGTGATATATTGTGTATGGAATTAGTTTTAGTCCCTTGCACCTTGGTTTTATGGGTGTGGGGAATTGTAGTTTCTTTTATTTTATATTCTTGCTTAAAATGGTGTAGTGTGGATGGGCAAAGTGCAATCAACAGACCTAGGCATTCTAGCGAATGGGCAAAGTGCAATCAACATATATTGTAGGTATTTTAGCGAATGGGCAAAGTGCAATCAACAGAGTGTAGGTGTTTTGGTGAATGGGCAATGTGCATTTAATAGACATAGGTATTCTAGCGAACGGGCTAAGTGCAATATCATTCTCTGGGTATCCTCTAAGATAAGAGTCTAAGATCCCTAATAGTTCTATCGTGATATTAAATCTTCGGGCAAGTGCAATATTTCTCATTGAGAGCCAATTATTTAATATTTAATTGCATGCAATACTCACTGAAGGACCAATTGTAGTGAACCACCTGACATATTTTATGGTAAACCCTCATTTTGAATATAATTTTGATGGTGTGGCCATTCTTAACCCTGGGTGCAGTGAAATCTTTTGCATTGATGATTTTGAGACATTTTGTGTGATTATCTTACAAATTCTCCATTGTTACATATCAGGATTAACTTTCAGAGTGTGTACCGCTATTTGTCTGAAGTACTGTATGTCCTAGCCACATTTGCCTTGCCTGGTGTGTGCCCGTCCATGGCCATTGATAATTTGTGTATGAAGATTTAAAGGATGTTCTCACGAATAATCTAATAAAGAGAATGTATATATTCCCTTGTACCAGCTTCCATCCTATCTCCTGCATTATACCTGTGCAAGGCATTTTTCACCCAATAACCTTCCTAGGGCCTCCCACCCTCATAATTGGGAGTGGCGTAGTCAAAATCATTAATTGTATGGGAGTGTCTCCACCTCCCAGAGGCCACATAGACATAATTGAATGTATGTTTATATGATTGCTATAATTCTGATAAATTGGTAAGACACTGTATTTGTTCAAACCAAAGGTGATGAAAGAAGGCCAAACATTTCTAGAATGATATGCAATAAGTTTGAAGTGTCTGTAAAATACTGGCCAAGTTATTGTTGTACACATAATTGAATGTATGTTTATATGATTTATTTAGTTCTAATAAATTGGTAATAAACTGTTTTTGTTCAAACCAAAGGTGATGAAAGAAGGCCAAACATTTCTAGAATGATACAGAATAGGTTTGAAGTGTCTGTAAAATACTGGCCAAGTTATTGAGCTTAGCAGAATTAAATATATTTTTAATTGATTTCTTGAATTTTAATAAAGTGGCAATCTATTACTTGTGAAAACCAAAGGTTGTGGAAGAGGGCCAAGCATTCATAGAATAATCTGCACTTGGTTTGAGGTGTTTTTGTCAAATATTGGCAAAGTTATTGATCTAAGCAGAATTAAATGTATTTTTAATTGATTTATTGAATTTTAATAAATTGTAAAAAAAAAAGCTGTGGAAGTAGGACAGATATTAAACAGTCTGAATGTTATTATACATAACCAGAATTTTTTGTTTTTGTTAAATACATTTTTTTTTTTAATGGGAGGAGAAACACACAGGTTCCTGATTATGATTGTACTTTTACCTCGGTCCCTAACGAAAGCACAAAATGCCAAATGTGAATGTCTGTTGAATGTCCAATATGAAACTTTACCTTGGTATGTTTTCTTATATGGGGATGAGACAACATGAAAACAATTTTCAACCGCCCACCACGTTTTGGCAATGTTCCAACTCTCACGTCATCGCTGTTGCATGCATGGTAAATGGTAAATAGACTGCATTTATATAGCATTTTATCCAAATCACTTTACAATTGATCCCTCTCATTCATCCATTCACACGCACACTCACACACCAAAGGTGAAAGGCTGCCATGCAAGGTACCAATCAGCTCGTTGGGAGCAATTAGGGGTAGGTGTCTTGCTCAGGGACACTTCGACACGCCCAGGGCGGGGGATCGAACCGGCAGCCCTCCGACCAGTGTTGCCAATTTCACACTGAAATTGATATTTTACATCGCAGTCTTCTGGAATTGTTCCCATCCAGATTTGAAACAAAAGTGCCAGACTATAACGTCAACGTTAGCTCTGTCTAACACATCGTGGCTGACATGAATGACATCAGCTAACATGTCAACACCTTTAGCGTTACTTCACTGAATCTGCATTTTTTGGGATTTTCAGTGGCACATGGTAAAAACTTGTAATATTGTATTTGTCTGGTTGTATTGATTGTGTAGCCTCTATTGTTGCATCAGCAAAGCTAACACGCCTGGTGGAGATCTGCACTCTACTGAGTGCACTCTTCTAGTTCAGAAATGCTACTGCACATTCTATTGCTCAAAGCTCTGAAAAAGGTGCAGGATATGCAGTGGCAAGATGCATTTCTCAGTTACTATCTCAATAAAGTAAATAATTGTGGCAAAGACAGGTGACACCGTGAACCATCAGACACTCCTGTTGCTTGGATGTAGTAGTCACCATTGGGTTAAACTATGCCCCAGCTTCTAATGATGCATTTCACTAACCCAAAGTAAAAACCCTTCTGTCCATATAATGCCTAACCAGACGCATCACTCGCAGAAGCACATTTTGTTATCAAAACCAACATTCCATCAGGATGATACTGTCTCTCAGCAGGGAAAAACATTCCCCTTCCTTTGCAATCTGGTGCAGTGGAGTTCCAGTTTCCACTGAAGCAGTTTGCTATTTATATGTAGCCTTCTGATCACAAGAGGGTTTGATGCATTCAGCAATTAATTAAGTTAAGGTATACATCATTACACTTATTTCACAAGACCGACATCTGGGAAGGGATTTTTACGTTAGCTTCCTTTGTCAATGTAAACTGTATTATATTATACCTGTTATCACTTCAACAGATGATGAAATTTAGCTTTATCAAAGTAGCACTTCTCCTTTGTGAAGTCCCAAATAGCTTTGGAAAACCTAAGAAGAATACATAAAACATAAGAATCAAATTAAGAATGTATGTCTTCATCTTATTTCCAATATGTTGACAAACTACTAATTTATATTAATTGTATGTACACCTTTAACAATTATTTTATAATTATTTTAACAATAATATAATTTGGATTGTATATTGGGACAACGTTCTATGGATGGATGAGGCAAAAGGTGAACTTTTTTTTGCAGAAATGCACTATGCTATGTTTGGAGGGGAAAAGCACAGCTCACCAACACCAAAACTTCATTCCAACTCTGAAGCATGGTGGAGGGAGCATCATGGTTTGGGGCTGCTTTGCTGCCTCAGGGCCTGAACAGCTTGCAATCATTTCAGAATGTACTAAACAGTATATGAATCCCACCAAGTGTTGCTGCAGTATCATTATCATTGTGACTTGTGTCATCCTGAATCACTGAATGAACTACCCATCTAATAATAGTCCCCCAAATACAATTGTACTTTTACTATTTGATTGTCTCAATACCATGACCATTGTATAGGATACAACTTCATAGGATCAACAACTCAGCCTTTTCATTCATAGCATTTTCTACATGGAAGTGTGGGGTTTTGTTGAGATGATGTTATGGGAACAAGTTCTATTTTAGCATTCAGTTGATTTGTACCATGACAGTAGATAATGCAGGCCTAGTTGGTAGCATGCTCCATTTCATATTTACCTTGGGTTGGCTGCAACAGCCTAGTGTTATGAATAATCACATCTGGCTACAAGGCTACCACCAGGTGGTTATTTGGTCAGCTACCTGAGCTTCGTCTCAAGCAGTAATGGTGTGGCAGTAGAATTGAAAATGTTTTTTGGATTGCAATGCATGTGAAAATGTTGCCAGTCAAAAATTCCCTACAGCATTTTTCTCCACCTACAATTTCGCAGTCCATATACCTTACAATAGCAATAAAACGAGGAAGCACTACTGCAGACCTGCCAACCTGCACGCATTTTGTGTACCAACCACGCAATTCTTGGTCAAAATACGCAGCTTGGCTGGACTACCGGCATCTGCCATCAGACCCCTGCAACTCATTCAGAATGCTGCAGCTCGTCTGGTCTTCAACCTCCCCAGACACTCCCACGTCACTCCCCTGCTCACTACCCTCCACTGGCTGCCTGTTATAGCTCGCATCAAATTTAAAACATTGGTCCCAGCATACCTCCACAAGATATTCAAACCCTACATGCCAGCCAGACCCCTTCATTCTGCTACCTCAGGACACCTGGCACCTCCCCCTCTTCGCACCTGCGCTTCCCGAACACGTCTCCTGTCTGTTCTGGCCCCACGATGGTGGAATGACCTCCCCGTGGAGGTCAGAACAGCTGAGACACTGACCCACTTCAAGCGACGACTGAAGACTCACCTCTTCAGGCTGCACCTCTCCCCATCCCTCCCTACCTCCCTGTAATCTCTTAAATGACTGTAAGCTTAGGGTTGTAACTAGGTAGCTGTTTCACAGGTGACTTAGTTAATGCACCTGTCTTAACTACTGCTTGTATTTTTGCATAGACTGTATTGTTGCTGTTCTCGTTTGTGTTAGTGTTAATCAGTTTAACCTTCAGGGTCCAAGTTGAACTATGCGGCTGTTCCCTGCACTTGGACCGGTACTTCTCTCTAGGGTTTTCGACATACTTGTTCCTGGTTATGGTTATACACTTGTTGTACGTCGCTCTGGATAAGAGCGTCTGCCAAATGCCTGTTGGTACGAAATGCCAGCTGAAACTACGCAAAAAAATATTATTGTAATTTAATTATGGAAAACAATCAATTAATACAAAACAATACCGTATATTTATTTGGTATTTAAACTACATCCCCCGGATTGAACCAGATGCTACGACCTTGTGCTTGTGGTTCTGTAACCCCTCCCCGACCCACTCAACATCCACTGATAAGCAGCGGTACTTTATTATCCACCGAGGCGTAACGCTGCATTGCTGAGGTAAAATGGGAAGTGGGGAGTAATAATCAAGCACAAAAATGTGACCGTAATGTTAACATATGAAACGTTAAAACATGTTCGGTAACTTGCATTTCCAGGGGTATATCCTAATGAGATAAATTTGTGTATATAGTTAGCCATAGTAGTAGCTCGCATACGATTTAGCCTTGTTAGGAGACGTGCAAATAACTGATGGAGTAATTTAGCTGCAGTAACTCAAACGCTACAGAGACATCCTGTTCAAACTTTGAATCGCGCACGCTCTGTTGGAGCAAAGTGACCATTGCAAAGGTGTTTGACTATAGACTGCTAACGTAGCAAATAATTCCCATTATTGCAGCCAGTCACCCGACCAGCCTTGCAGTTAGAAAACAATCATGACGAGGTCATGTCAGATGACGAGGATGCTAACAAGGAGAGAGAGAGAGCAGCAGACCTGCTAAAAAGAAGCAAGTCCATGCCCTCCAGAAGTTCCTCACAAAATATCAGGAGCAATGGCCGTGCCTCCGCCCCTCAGAACGTCCGTTTTGCACATTGTGCAATTATGATTTTGACATTAGCTAGCAAGGAGCTTCAGGTAATAATTTAGCTAAACTTCTAGTTACAAAGGCCTACATTCCTAGATATTTTTTCAATTGAATACTTTTTTTTTCATTAGGCCTATATGATGTGTGCCTATATAAGCTGATTCAATTATTTAATTATTAAATAAAAATGGAAATCATGAACAGAAACTTGGTTTTATTCATAATTGAGTGTTTTACATCGCAGCATAAGTTTTTTTTTTTACATTACAACATAAGTTTCTGTAAATACTTGAAAATGAAAACATATGTTACAATATACAAAATAAATTATTTCCATTTTTATTAAATAATTGAATGCAATTCACTTAACTGATGGTTATCAGTTTGTATAAGCACACATATCATACAATGAAATATTAATCATGAAAAAATTGTTTTAAGCAGGCGTACTCAAACTTTTGACTTTTAAGTGTATCATAATATAGCCCACTGCAGTGCAAGTGATATTTTAGAATCAGGTCAAATTATACAATTTTGTCTGATCACTTCAACAGTCAAAACTAGAATTATGAAGAAAGGCATGTGTGTGTGTGTGTGTGTGTGTGTGCAAAGCGAAGTGGTGCGAAAGCATGTGAACTAAGCGTTACACTGACTATTATGGTACTCAAAATATTTTCCTAAGGTTTGCAGGTCTGCTACTGTTATCTTGGGTAATCAAATCGATTTTATTTGCATAGCGAGAAAAAACTCCCCGACAGGCAGAAATCTCAGGAGCACCCCAGATGTAGGTGGGCTGGCCTGGTAGAATGGATGTAACAGAAATGTAATAATGATCCCAACAAATAATCAAATGGGCTGAGCAGGTTACAGCCGAGGTATTAAACTAGCTGCTAAAGTAGAAAGTTAAAATGAAGGGATGTATAATATGCAGTTTTGAGGGGGTGGGGTGATGTGGAATACCTTGCCAGAACTGCAGCTAATACTTTGAGAGAGAGAGAAAAAAGCCATTACAGGCTGATAGTGAAACTGACACTGACACAGAAAATCTATTATGTTATGCTGTGATTTAATATTTGATCATGACAATAAATTTATGGTGGATTTTCAAAATTGTATTAAATGAGCCCACTCAAAAAGTGCCAAGCTCATAAGTATTTGAATCCTGGCGCCACTACTGGACACAATAATACTGTAAGTGCACAATAATAATTTACAATTGAACAACAAAAATTGTAATTGGTTCATGGTTAAAGAAAAAAAGGACACAAGGGAGGCAGCCATCCTTCAAAATGTGCCTTCAATTTCTAGCTTTTTTAAAGCACATTCATGGGGCAGCACCAGCTTGGAAGAGCCTAAGGGTAATCGTTACCAGCACCGCCGCCGGTGCACAGTAGCACCTCCTCTGCTACAGTACCAGCAAAGTACGATCCACAGGCCGGCTAGCTGGCTAACTAGTAGGAACGTCAGTGCTTAGAATTAGCCAAGTTGCATACTTTAAAAATTGGCTATATATTTATTCTGCCTGCTCCAATTAACTTATCATCTGACAGTAAGTTTCCAAAGAGCTAGCCAACTGTAGGTAAAATTGATATTGACCTGTTGTTAGCTATGTTTACAGTAGCCATTATGTAAAACAAGTTAAGCTAGTGACTTGTTTTCAGGATGTAGAGCAGATCAAGTTAGGCTTTGAAGGCAGTTGCTAATAACATTTTAGCGTTTTCATTTGACATTTATAGTTATACAATATATAGTTTACAAGATAATGTGCAACAGTAGAAAAAATATCATAGTGCTCACCAGTATTAGGGAAACTGCTGTCCAGGGTCTGAGGAGGGCCTGATCCCCTGAGTGTTGTTTTATTACACAAAAGGTGATTTTATAGCATGGACTAAAAGATCAGTTGAAACATTTAAAAAGCATGTTACAGAAAGGAAATACCCACACAATAAACTTACCAGAATACACTAACCCCCCTCAGCAAGAAAGATTTTATATGCATTCATGCTATACACATTATGTGCTAGCTCTAGTTTATCCCTGACCCATTTGATTCAAGTTCAAATGAGGACTTTCATAAAACCAGTTAAGGTCAAATAATATGACATTTGTTTCTCTGAAATATAGTCATTAATGAAAATAAGAGGTGCACTTCTAATACCTATACCTCAGTCTGGGTGGCAACAACACTTCATATCCTGGTAAGGATTCAAATATTCTAAATCTTTCATTCTGCACCTGCTGATGGCTCAGCTGTTCTGAAAAAGTATTCTGTATTCTGGTGAGCAGGACTGGACCATAGGAAATGAATTCACTGCTTCTTGAGTGAACAAAATGTGTGAAAATTAAATAGGAAAAAACTGGAAGCTCATGGTGCAATGAAGATAATTCTTGTGTACACACGCTGGATAATATTGCTGAGGAGGGTTCTCTTTCTATGTCTCTCTCTCTCACACACAAACACACACACACACTATTACTGTTTTCTGTGTTACATCTTTTGCAAATACACTATATGACCAAAAGTATCTGGACATCCCTTGGTCTGCGCTGTTTTTCATGGTTTAGGCTAGGCCCTGTAGTTCCAGTGAAGGAAAATCTTTATGCAGTGACATTCTAGACCATTCTGTGCTTCAAACTTTGTGGATAGAAATGGCTTTGTTGAAATTGGTGTGGAAGAACTTGATTGGCCTGCACAGAGCCCTGACATAAACTCATCCAACACCTTTGATCAATTGGAGAAGCCATCTGCGAGCCAGGCCTAATCGCCCAATCAGTCCCCGACCTCACTAATGCCCTTCTGGCTGAATGTAAGCAAATCCCTGCAAAAATACTCCAAAATACTCCAAAAATACAAACTCCATATTAATGCCCATGATTTTAGATGAGGTGTTGGATGTCAGGTATCCACACACTTTTGGCAATAGTGTATATGTACACATATTGAAACTAAAATAAATGTCAAATTATCTCAGTATTTACATTTCCATAGTAACCTCAATGTACAGTGGGATCTGTAAGAAATTACCTGTTTTTGAAGGTGCAGCAAATTCATATATCATATTACATTAAAGAACCTTGTTCAGTGATCTATAATTGAATTAAATGTGTATTCAGAAAATAACTTGTTGACAAACAACAAAAACAGGCACACCTTATCATGTAACATTTGTCGCTGACAAGCCGAGATCTGGAAGCCAATCGATCAAGGAATACTCTAATCTGGCCCACGAGGCCAGTAGTATTGTTGGTTTTCATTCTTCCCCTCATGTCAGGACTGATATAAACCTGGGTTTCACAGACACAGATTAAGTTCAGTTCAAGACGAAATTTAAGTTAGTCTAGGCTAGGCTTAATCTGTGTCTGCTAAATCAGTGGCATTAATAGATAATTTAAAGAAAAGAAAAAAACAGCAGAAAACCAGTAGTACTACTAGTAAACCAGATATGAGTATCCCTGAATTAGACCATAGGAACACATGACCACCTGGATTCAGGCAAAAAGAGAAAAGTATATTTAGAACTGTTAAACCCCTTCAGTAAGTTTTACGATACACTAACTTTGTAAGAGGAGATACTACAGTCCAGGAAGAACCATCCTGAAACAATGACTGTATTTGAAAATGAAACCATTTGTTTGAGAGTTAAATGTTGAACAATGTCCAAAATGCAATCAGTCCAAAAAGAGGGCCCCTGCTCTACAGGGCTACCATTTCCAGCATAGCTAATGCAGTAGCTGGAATCCAAATCACCAAAATAGCAGAGGACAAGCTGTTCAGCTGGTAAATAAATAAAATAATCATTGTGTAACTTGCCTGTGGGTGTGGGATGAGATATGAAGCTAGAGAGGTACAAGGACACATGGAGGGAAACAACTCTTGCCACAGCAAGATAACTGCAACACATGGAAACTGAAGACTCATTTTTGTAATATTGCAGCACTTAGGGGACATCTGATTGCTCCATTGCTGCCTTGTTTTTTGAAGAGAAGGTCATATGCATGTAGTTTTAAATAAATGCACAGAGCACCCACTGTCATGCCTGTGTTTAATATTGTCTGATGTCTATTGTCTGAAAATCTGCTTCATTTATGTTTAATATACATTAATGTTAACAAATGGCGCCATGCCAAGTTTCATAAACAGAACATTGCACATTGTAGGTAAAGGTCATAAAATTTAATCACAGATTTCAAAGCTGTGAAAAAGGTGGTCATATTTTTAAATAGTGTGGCTTACAGTATTTTAAAATCTTGATTATAACATAAACCATTTCATCACAATGGGGTTGTATGTCTGGACTATTGTTTCCATAAATATCACTGAATTACCTTTGTTATTCTCTCACTGGAGTAATTTAATTTCAGGTTAGGCTGACATTACACTTATTGATCATTGATTCATGGTGCATAAACCAAGAAGATGCAGAAGCCCATATACAGTCCCCTCCAAAAGTATTGGAACAGCAAGGTCAATTCCTTTGTTTTTGCTATACACTGAAGACAATTGAGTTTGAGGTCAAAAGATGTACATGAGGTGACAGATCCAAATTTCAGCTTTTATTTCCTGGTATTTTTATCTAGATTTGTTAAACAACTTAGAAAATATCACCTTTTGTATCAGACAACCCAATTTTTAGGTGAGTAAAAAAAAAGTATTGGAACATGTGACTGACAGGTGTTTCTTGTTGCCCAGATGTGTCCTGTTAGATTGATTGGTTAAACAATAAATAGTTCTGAATGTCTACTCTTGGTTTTTGCCTTGGGTTTTGCCTGTGAAAACTGCATTTGTGTTATAAAAGATAAACTAACATGAAGACCAGAGAGCTGTCTTTGGTGAGAAAAGCAAGCTTAGAAAAGAGTGGAAATCGATCAGAGCCATTGCACAAGTGTTGTCACCTCAAAACATCAGTCAGTGACATCACAAACAATCTCCACAGGACAAGGGTGAAGGTATCTCAATCAACTGTTCGAAGAAGACTTAGAGAGCAGCAATATAGAGGCTATACCACAAAATGCAAACCACTCATCAGTAGTAAGAATCGGAAGACGAGATTACAATTTGGAAAGAAGTACAGAGATGAGCCACAAAAGTTCTGGAACAAAGTTTTATGGACTGATGAGACCAAGATTAACCTCTACCAAAGTGATGGAAAGGCCAAAGTGTGGAGAAAGAAGGGATCCGCTCATGATCCAAAACATATAAGCTCATCTCTGAAGCACGGTGGAGGAAGTGTCATGGCTTGAGCTTGCATGGCTGCTTCTGGAGTGGGTTCACTAATCTTTATTGATGATGTAACTCATGATGGTAGCAGCAGGATGAATTCAGAAGTCTACAAAAACATTCTGTCTGCCAACTTACGGAGAAATGCATCCAAACTAATTGGGAGGAACTTCATCATGCAGCAAGACAATGACCCAAAACACACTGCAACACAGCAAAGGATTTGATTAGGGAGAAAAAGTGGAAGGTTTTAGACTGGCTAAGTCAATCACCAGACCTTAACCCAATTGAGCATGCATTTCACCTCCTGAAGAGGAGATTGAAGGGAAACCCCCCCCCCCCCCGCCCCGAAACAAACAACAACTGAAAGAGGCTGCAGTAAAAGCCTGGAAAAGCATCACAAAAGAAGAATGCAACAGTTTGGTGATGTCAATGGGTCGCAGGCTTGATGCAGTTATTGCAAGCAAGAGATATGCTACCAAATATTAAGTGTTATTTGCTTTCATTTACTTAAATACTTAAATACTTTTGCTCACCTAAAAAGTGGGTGGTCTGATACCAAAGGTGCTATGTTCTAAGTAGTTTAACACATCTAGGTGTAAATACCAGGAAATAAAAGCTGAAATTCTGAACTCTCGTCTCATGTTCATCTTGTTATCTCAACCCCAAATGTATTCAGTGTATTGCAAAAACAAAGGAATTGGCCTTACTGTTCCAATACTTTTGGAGGGGACTGTATAGCCTCATAATATACACTCACCGGACACTTTATTAGGTATACCTGTTCAACTGTTCGTTAACGCAAATATCTAATCAGCCAATCACATGGCAGCAACTCAATGCATTTAGGCATGTAGACATGGTCAAGACGATATGCTGAAGTTCAAACCACGCACCAGAATGGAGAAGAAAGGTGATTTAAGTGACTTTGAACGTGGCATGGTTGTTGGTACCAGACAGGCTGGTTTGAGTATTTCAGAAACTACTGATCTACTGGGGTTTTCATGCACAACCATCTCTAGGGTTTACAGAGAATGGTCCGAAAAAGAGAAAATATCCAGTGAGCGGCAGTTCTCTGGGCGAAAATGCCTTGTTGATGGCAGAGGTCAGGGGAGAATGGCCAGACTGGTTTGAGCTGATAGAAAGGCAACAGTAACTCAAATAACCACTCTCTGAATGCACAACACGTCGAACCTTAAAGCAGATGGGCTACAGCAGCAGAAGACCACACCGGGTGCCACTCCTGTCAGCAAAGAACAAGAAACCGAGGCTACATTTGGCAGGGGCTCACCAAAATTGGACAATAGAAGATTGGAAAAATGTTGCCTGGTCTGATGAGTCTCGATTTCTGCTGCTTGTATCAACGGTTCAGGTTGCTGGTGGTGGTGTAATGGTGTGGGGGATATTTTCTTGGCACACTTTGGGCCCCTTAGTACCAACTGAGCATCGTTTAAACGCCACAGCCTACCTGAGTATTGTTGCTGACCATGTCCATCCCTTTATGACCGCAGTGTACCAATCTTCTAATGGCTACTTCCAGCAGGATACTTCCATGTCACAAAGCTCAAATCATCTCAAACTGGTTTCTTGAACATGACAATGAGTTCACTGTACTCAAATGGCCTCCAGAGTCACCAGATCTCAATCTGGTACTATAACCTATCTAACCTACATAGCTATAATGATAATATTATTCAATAAGAAATTCAAAGAAAGAGAAAAAGAAAAGATATCTAGGGGGTCAGGGGAGCCATGGTGCAACCTGAAGCATCTTCTGTATGAAGCATCTTCTACCTTTTCCATGTTTTTTTCTTCTAGTCTTATGACAGAGGTTAGTTAGAAATTGGTCACATTTCCCTTTGTGGATCTTCAGACTTTGGCACTTTCTCTGTTTAGTTCTTTTAGCTGATGATTTAGTTTGACTATCTGTTGACAATATGGCCATGTCATCTGCAAATCATAAATAATTCAGTTCTTCTCTGTCAATTTCAATTATAATGCCGTGTTTTGTAAGATCTGCATTCTTGAAGGAACCAATTTTGGGGACAGGGGATCTCTGTGTCTGATGCCTCTAGCAATACCAAAGCTACTTGATCCTAAATTAACAATATGTATGCTGGGAGTTGCATCTGTGTAGATGTGTTTGATTATCTCTAAGCATGTTTCATGTATACCTATTCTTCTAAGGGCTTCAAAGATTGCTAAGAATATTACTTCTTGATTGCTAAATGCAGACTAAATATGAACTATAAAGTAAGGTCCACATCAATGTGGAATCACACATTTGCAAATAAGATTTAAATGTAATACATGTCTTTACCACAGATATTCTTTTGAAATATCCATTTTGGTTGTATCATGATATTCCATGCATTGAATTTCAAATTGTTTTATGCATTTGGACTTCAAGCCCAGTGATAGGATTGCACCTAGGTGAACAGACAAGGCTGTTGACCCCACATTTGGACATGACAAAGGGAGATAAGAGGAGGGAGAGGAATGCTGGCAATTTTAAATCACATAAATGCATTTTTACAAATTTTTACAAAGTTTTTCAAATATGGTTCTGGGGAATTACTGTGCATGATGGGTTTTTTTTTTTTTTTTACATCTTGATACAATTCAAAAAAAGAAGATGAATTCAGATTTTACCATTTGTGAACACCATTTTAACCCTATTCTTTGTTCTTCACATTTTCAGTAAATTACAGTAATATTACAGTAACCAGATTTCCATATTGTCAGAAACGAAATCATTTGCACAACATGACAATTAATTCAGATAATTTTAATGGGCTGGTATTCTTCTTCTTCGGGTGGGTAACACCACAACAGGGCTGGCCATGGGAGGGTCTCTATCGTCAGTGCTGAAAGCATTTAGGGATTAGGGGGCTTAGAGGTGGGCATCTTAAATAATGCAATATCATTTGTACAAACCATTCAGGCTTTTGTTTCCTGACGTCACATTATTGTACCATTTTGAACATTGTTTTGACAGGATTCCTTTTCTGCATCTCCAGAACCACTGCACAATGTCAAAAATTCTCGCCGCTACCCCCTCCCTCGCCTGCTTAACCTCCAGAAGCTTCGGGGGAACCCTGTTTTTGCCATATATTCTCTGCTCCCACAAGAGCAGATCTGTTTTGACAGAGGTAAAGCTGTGTTTTAAAACGCTGCCGTTATTTAAGCAGTCTGCCAATTTGCAAAAGAAGGTGGCTTTAAAGGGAATGGGAGATGGCACTCTGATTGCTTTATCACAAGTTATGGCCAAGACACACCTATTATTAACATAGATGTTCCATGGCCTGTGGGAGTACTTTTCAAACCTCAATCATGAAACCCTCTCCTCTCCATTCAGTACTGCCCCACCAGCCATTTGCCTATATGGGCCTATAAGACACTGGAAGTTCAACATCACCAAAACCTTAAGAAGTCAACACTGAACCTTATTCACAAAAATAGGACATTTTGTGTTTTTTCAAGAACTGTTTCAAAAAATGAACATTTAACGTCCATTGTAGGTTATGCGTTTCCATTGCTTTTGGAATGGCAAAAAAGGTGTGATACAGGCTCTGAGGAACATATAAAATCTTTTTATATATTTAAAAACAAGCTTTAAGAAATTCAGTGTGCTTCTAGATAGAAAAAATGGTGCAAAAATAATTTAGGAATTAAAGTATGCGTGGCTAGTTATAACATTTTAACATAGGCTATAACACATACAAAATGTCCTCAGTGACAAAGGTAGCATTTTTTTGCAGGTATAGCAAGTTCGAAACATCACTATTATTGACTTTTGGCAAATTAACTATGATCTTGGAGACAGATTGATTGAATATATTAACATTATCTTTAAATGTCCTCACAGCCTACTTCAATTGTTATTTTGACTTGTATTCACATTTTGCTGGTGATCCACACATTGCTACCATTATTACGAGGCTCATTTTGACCACACAAACCTGTACAGGGTATCAAAAAAATGGCAGAGTGACAGGTCATATGAATGTGTGACGATACTAATGAAGTAATCATTAGTTGTGTGAGGGTTTTGTGTTGTACACACCTGTGGACCCACATGTTACCACACCAGATGAACAAAAGCAGGAAAAATTACTAAAAGCTACGAAAAATAACTAAAAGCTATTTAGGTAGTTAACAATAGGCCACATGCCTTGCCATAACTTTTACCTCATTTCCTTTCTAGTTCTTATACAGTTCTGAGAGCAGTCCCCATACTCAAAGAGCTAAGAAATTTTGCGATCTAGCCTGCTAACAACCAAGATCACAGACGCCAAATGGAGACTTTTTGATTATTTTTGCAATCAGGAGTACAGCACTCTGAGTTATTTGGAGTTTGCAAGGTTTGTGCTTTGAATCTTGCAGTGAACCCTCTTAGGTTATGCCTTCTCGATTTAAGCGTACATCCTGGAGAGTGTTTTTGATCTTTTCGACAGTTGCAAACGCGTTTTCTTCACAAGTGAAAGTATTCTTAGGTCATCCACTACAGTGGTCTTCTGTGGTCAAACAGGTTGTTTGCTATTGATGTGCTCGCCAGTGCATTCTTGGTTCTTAATGTACCAAACAGTTGATTTTGAGACACCCAATGTTTTGGCTGTCTCTGATCGATTCTGATTTTCCCACCTCATGATGGCCTGCTTTACTAGCATTGACACTTCTTTGGTCCTCAGGTTCAGGACAGGAACAGACTCCAAATGCAAATTCCACACGAAGAATCAGCTCTAGACCTTTTGTTAGCTTTCTTGTGCATTAACTAATGATGCGACAACACACAGCTGGCCAGGAAACTGCTGAGCAGCCAATTGTTCAACTACCTTTGGTCCCCCAATACAGGGGGAGTATGTATAAAAAGGGCTACATCGTTCACTGGATATGAATGTTAAATACCTGCAAATTAGAGCTGACAGTCTCTAGAGCTGAGTATGCTACCAGAGACATTTCATTTCCATGCGGCAAGGCATTGTTTGATGTAATTCATCTGCTTATTAAAAATTAGTGTGTGTATAGCTGCTTGCTGAAAGCAGTCTAGGGATATTTTCTAATTTGTGCATGTACATATATTGTAAGCATTGCTCTGCTACCAGTTGAAAGCATGTGGGTGCATATATGTTTTTTTTTAGGGTAGTTTACTGCCGTTATCTTTGAAGATTTTTAGACTCTAAAAGGAGCTTATGCATCCGTATAGTAGTATGCTACCGTAGGCTCATTTACTCCTCGTGCCTCTGCAGCATTACTGTTCAGGGTCATGATTTAGTAATCCAGCATTTAGTAGATCAGAGGATTTGCGCAGGATTTGGGAAGTCATGGCTTGTCTGTGAGGGAGGTCTCACCTGGACAACTAGTGTGTACAGAGTGTGATGGAGTGCTATATACGCAGAGGCCTGCAGCCAAGAAGCATACTAGAAAGTGCCGGCATTAGGAGCCTGAACTCCTTCAGCTGCAGCTGACGATGTAGACGATGCAGCAGACCATACAAGGGTTAATGGTATTGCAACAGCAGCCCCCTAGGCCCCATGATTTTTGGGTGCCAGTGGCTAAACACCTCTACTGTCACCCTGATGAGCTGTCCGCAACAGCAGCAGGCCAGTCAAGTTCTTCCACACATTCTTGACCATTTCTATATGGACCTCACTGTGTGCCTCAGGGCATTGTCATGCTGAAACAGGAAAGGGCCTTCCCCCAAACTATTGGGGAATTGAATGAAATTGTATGCTGTAGCATTAAGATTTGCCTTCACTGGAACTAATGGACCTAACCCAAACCATGAAAAACAGCCCCAGACCAAGGGGTGTCCAGATACCTTCGGTCATATAATGTATTTTGGAACAGTCGTGGTCATTCTGTCTCAACATGTGACATTCCATTGCCCCACTACATCCCCGCCTGACTGATTTGCTGTACCGTTGACCCCTATGTGCTGTAATGAAATAAAACTTTGGGTTATGTAGGTAACCTTGGTTCTGCGAATAAGGTCAACAAGCCAGTGTGGTCACACAGGGAATTCCATGACCTTCAGTCAGCAAAAGAGGAATTGGGGGCGGACAGGTGGCAATACTTATTGCAGATATCATGTCCGTAGTGGTGCTTAATTTGTTATTTAGTCTCCTAGTAGCTCAGCCTTTCGGCGAGGATGACCCATAACAGTGGCATGTTGGCCTATTTCATAGAACCAAGGTTACCTACTGTACGTGGCTCAACGTTCCCTTGGGACAGCATGACTGATCTGATCTGTTGTGAAACCATCAAGTTGGTGATATTTATTCTGAAATCAAGAAAATGATTTCAGAATAAATTCACACTCAAAACATTCACACTTTAAAAAAATCACACTTGATAAAAATTAATTCACCCTTGAAAAAAACATCTGTGAGAAATAGTGAGAGTATACAAAACCAGCCCATTTAACTCATGGGCTTCCTATAAAATCATAACCTTTGTCTTTACCATAGAAACCATTTCAAAATCTTACCATACTCTGACCGACTTGTATGAATTAGAAATGTTTGACCACATGAACATCATCACTGAAATGTAAATAAATGACAATGCAAGATAAGAACTGTGATATGGTGCGGTGCATTAGAAGTACAACTTGATAATTTGTGACGGATTACACGGTTACTCAAGTTTTTGTTAACTTGAGTTCTCTCACTGAGTCACCAGAGTTTTCCATTTTAAACCTTAAGCTTTCTACTTCAATTATTTCAGTTCCCTGACCACTATACTGTTAGTTACCAATTCTTGGAAAAAGGGTTAAACACGGTCTCCGAGCGATATGGGCTGATATTAACGTGTGCTGTGAGGAAATATAAATCGTTTAATGCTTCAGTGCCAGAGTGCAAATGTGGGCTGAGGAGTGAGTGCAATGGCTAGTCATCATTGGCATCAGCCTACTGAGTGACAGGCATGCTGGAGGCCTCCTATGTGTCCAACCTGCCAGAGCAGGTGGATGGTGCCAATCAGCCACAGAAGAGGCAGGGGCTCGAGTAGAGTAGACAGTGTCACAGTAACTTCACAGGCTCTCAGTGAAATATGGGAAAGGTTGGAAGGAATGTGCCCACGTAGTGCCCTGAAAACTGGGCAAAACTTCTCAGTGAATTGCTTGATCATGCAGGAACAGTCAGTCAGCAAATTTTTTATATGACTGTGTACTGAAGTGTGTCTGTAAACATTATCTGCTAAACATGAAGGTCTATCGCAAAGAATGACAGAATTGCTTAAAATGGCTATCCTTAATTTTTCAGTTTTGGTGGATTTGGTGACATCTGTGGGGACTGTTGGACACAAAAGTTAGTTTTACACTCTAAATACCAGAGTTCCATTCGAAACAAATCTATTTCTAGGAGCAAATCAAGTGATTATTTTTCTGAGAAGATAATCCAGTGGTGGTATATTTTTGAGAAAGAAGACTGCATAGAGACAACCAAGAATATTGTCTGATATGGTAATATTTAACATATCAAACGTAATTCGAAAGATGCTGTGGAGGGGTGGTGTGCTTAGGGCACCATCTGCAGGTGGAGACTGAGTTGTTTAGCTGGTCTGCAACCACGGCTGCAGGCAATTGCAGTAATTAGTAACTCTTTATCTGTTCTGCCTGCAGTGAGACTGGGGGCTGGAATGAGACGCATGCGGCTGCTACATATTGTTTATTCCGTTTTCCTGTCATGTGTGGTTTGTTTGTTTGTACGTATGCACAATAAAAGCCTATATGCGTCTGAGACCGAGAAATGTGTGGTTTGTGGAGAGAGGAACTACAGAACCTGTTACAATGCTTCTTGGATTTTAGATGCTTTTTTGCAATTAGCATTCAAGTTCTTGTGTGTACATCATAACATTTGAATACTTGGCGGAATTGTCACACCCGATACCACCACTAGAAACAGCAGAGGAGCAATTACTGAATGCAAACACATTGATATTGCTACAAAAATATGAATCAAATATGACTTTTAATATGAAAAAACTAAGGACTGACACTAAATGGCCACTTATCACTAAATTGTGCCTTTCTTTCTGCCTTCTTGAATATAACCCTTTTTCCTATGTCAAGACAATCTACCTCTTTAAAGCCCTGTAACTTGTGGATGGTCTGAGATTGATGTGTGCTCCAGTCAGACATATGATATGTGGATGTATTGATAAATACAGTCTTTTCCCAAGGTATTGCAGGAATAAATTCACCGGCATGAATATTTATGATTGCCACCCATCTTCAATTGCCCCCAAACTGCCATCAAACAGTAGGGCAAACAAAAAGGAGACTGTAAATGTGTTGAACACTGAAGGTTCAGTTTTCAAGGGGACGGTAATAAGATGTTGCAAGAATTCAGAGCAAAGAAAGGGTGTCTAACCAAGTTTATTTCTGTGCCTCTTCTGTGTTTCACAATGTGTTCACTAGTTCATTACGCAATTCAAAGGTTCTTTGAGAATATCGTCTATGTGCTAAATTCTATTTTGTGTTAATAGCTGTGAAAGACAAAACAAAGCATGCAAAAATAAGATATCTTGGAAGGAGCTATTTCCTTCACATCGCTTTAAATACATTATGGGCGCATTTTCCATTAAAAAAAATTATTTCTGGAACATCAACAATGGCATTCCATGAATGAGAAAAAGTTTTTAAAAAAAGCCTTATCAAATCTTTCCCACTAGTAAAGCAAGTGATTAGGAAAAGAGGTGATATATGTTTTGTGGTAATGGTTCCAAGCAGAGAAATTAATGCTTTAAAAATTGGGTGCGTTGTTGACATGAATAAATAAAAGAGCCATGTCACTGACCATGAAACATGAGACTGCTGAGAGGCCTGAGAGTGTTCCCTGTCCATCACAGAGCTGATCACACAGCTCCATTCTCCACCCCCTCCCCCGCCTACAGGTCCCAGTAGGCCGTCTGTGGCAGGCAGCATGGGCTCTGCCCCAGGCCTCCAGGGATCAGGGGAAGCAGGGCTGAATCAGTCACACAGGTGTTATCGGTCACTCCCAGGAAGGAGCAGGCATACAGTAAGTCATTGGTGGCAATCTCCAGTGGCTGAACATGTTCTAATGACACCCTGAGGGGATTATGTGCCTCGCCACAGGCTGATCCAGTGGAATTACAACACAGCCCAGGAACACATCCTCTCAAATAAGCCTCTGGCAGCACTGCCAGAACATAGTGTACCACCTTAAATCTCGAGTTTTGTTAGTTCATATTTCTGTTTTTCCTCTGTGAGGTTCCAGGGTTAAAGGTCCTTTAAAAACCCTATAAATCCTTAAATTCAATTACTTACATTAAAGGCCTGAATACAGTTTTCATAGGCCTTAAAAATCTGATGACTAATGCCACTTTTAATGTAGTGTTTGCCTAGGACACAGTGAATGGCTAGTGAAAATTATTTATTTTGCAGGAGAGCATGCAGTCATGTCTAGACTGGGCCCAACTTTTGTCAAATCTGACATTATTCTCTCGTTCTAGCCCCGCCATCCCCCTTAGCACGACAGCAGCCACTATGTCGTATACATGGGGTTATCAAGTACTTAGCTACAGTAGTTAGTAAATCAGTTAGTGTTAGCTCAGTACTTGTTATATTGTCACTGTTCTTGGTCACAATGCATGCCTAAGGACATATGTTGTGTGGAGATCAGTAAAAAAATGTAAAATACATAGCCTCAACTAATGTGTGTTTTGTCTCTTTCAAAAACATTGATTTTCACCTGATTCACATCCAATTTGTCACAAGTGACATTAAGGCTGGGACTAAACTAACTGATTGAATGTAGCTACCATTAATCTGATTTGTAGCTATAAGGTTACTATATGTATCTGCTGCAAGATTAGTCCAACAGTTAGTGACTTGGCTGCACATGGGTCTCAGGTAGGTATACCTTTCTTTCGGTGTAGGTATCATGCAAAGGTACATGCAATTTTGCAAAAGCACTGTCACTGCTATTTTATTGTTTCTCTAAATATGTTGTTTTTATAATACAAAAATTGCTTATTGCAACAGTATGATTAAGAATTTGTGACGTGTATGACACTAAACAATATGTGCTGATAAGTTTCTGAGAACAAGTAGGCTAGTTGGTGTAATTCCATCTAAGGAAATTGTAAAAGAAAACGAATGTTCTAGTTTGCAACAATGTGTGAACTGTTGTGGTTTGACCAAAAATGAATCCCTCAACTAAATTAAATATAGCTAGCTACCAGACAGTGCCAAGCTAGCAAGCAAAATTACATTCTTTTAAAAGTACCTTTCCAGTGGCAACTGAAATTACTGTATACTGTATAAATTTCTAATAAATGTATACTGTCTAAATTTTCTAATAAATACATTTCTGTACAAGCTTCGCGCAAAAAATCAGTTTATCTGTTTCAAATTGAGTCGTGAACTAGCATGATAGGGTAGCTACTTGCCATTGGAAATAAGAATTTGTTCTTAATGACTTGCCTAGTGAAATAAAGGTGAAATAAAAATAAAATACATAAAAATGTATAATACTTTTACTGTCATAACAAACATTTTTGGCTGGACTGCAACAGTGGGGCCAGCCCTATAAAGGCGAATGTCTGTGACTGAGTAATGAAGTTACACCATTGGTCGGCCGACTTATGAAGTTACACCATTGGTTGGCTGGATGAAGTGTGTTAGGTCCAGCCATATACTAGGTTTTGACCTGGTCTTGTTGAACAGTGTATGAATTGGTATGTGGTTTTAGTAGCCATTTTTTATTTATTTTATTTATTTAGTTCATTTAAGAAGGGACAGTGCATATTAATCAACAACAAATGTAAATATGCCAGATTTAGACAAAAGGCTAATTTTCTTCTGTAGTCCCTGGCCAAAATGTTATAAAAAAGGCTTCCTAAAAAGATAAAAGATAAAGGTAAAAAGTAAAACATACAGAGCAAAGAAGAAGAAAAAAACACACACACAGTTATTTAAAAAAGGTGGTCAACACAAGCAACAACAGATGTTAGAGGGTTAGAGGGTACACATACATACTGACATGACACAGAAGCATAGGACGTGACATTTCAGTGCTGACAGACTTGTATGTTAATCATCCATTGTTTTAAGCGATGGCTAAAAGACCTGAAGGTATTGAGTTCTTTGAGGTGAGTTGGAATTGAGTTCCACTCTTGTGACCCTAACTGACCAGAGCTGCGTTTCCCAGAGTCTCCTTAGCGCTACGTGCGTCGTAAGGTATCCCTTAAGCTCTTCCTTTAGCTCTCGAGCTGTTTCCCAGCGTCTCCTTAGCTAAGGTATACCTTCTGAAAGATACACCTTTAAAAGGGTGGTCTGGGGCACTCGTAAGCTGTCCCTTAGCGATGCGCTCCGCGGTTTCAGCCTTATTATGCCAACATTTTGCTTTTCAAATCGACAGTTGTACTACAGTGCGCATCTAGTAGCACATCGGCATGCGAAAATGAGTTTAATATTTACTTTACGAAAAGTAATTATCCAATCAATGTGTCTGTGCATAGCACGTCGTGAGAATGTTGTCGTTTTACCTGTCTATCCCCATCATGATGGTAATTAAGTATAGGGCCTATCCATGATAATAATCCAATTTGTGAAAAGAAAAAAAAAAGTTTTTAAAAATTTATACGTAGTGGCGTTAACTTAGGATATGGCTTTTCTGACTGCATACCCTGTAGAAATTAGTTCGTTTGTGTGTGAGTCAATGATCACACTGACTTGGAACAAACCGCCGGTTTATTAAGAATATAAAATCTGTGTGTGCAAAAACAACGTTGAGTGAGTCCACTTGCATAACCGAACTAGAACACGTTGATTGGCTAACCATAAACACACATACAGGTACAGTGGCTCATAATGGACAAACATAGCCAAATGATCTACATCCCCTTCCTTTAGCTCACACCACCTATATAAAACAAAATAGCACTGGGTAAATATCAACATTACGGAACATTTTTCTTACCATGTTGTTTTACGATTTTTGGTAAACAACCCAATAATGATATTCTTGGTTAAATTTAAAATTATCCAACAGCAAATTAAGGTGGATGAACAAATCACTTTAACAGGTAGACCTATTCATAAAGCACCCGGTATATAATTCATCATGATCAATTTCCACAGACGCGCTTTTGCCTTTCATCTACGACCATTTTTGCACTGCAGAGAAAAGTTCGCGGGAATCAGTGCAGTGCAGTGATATGCTGCTACAGTTGCCTATATATTGTGTGACAAAAACAAATTAACATTAGACCTTTGTTTCAATAAGAACAAAATAATTCACCCATATGTAGCCTATATCCTTTCCCCTGGGCTTCCACAAAGTCCCAGACTATGGCTTATATGTCCCGATTGATGCTTTTTATTTTATCCATTGTAGCCTATATGTACGTATTTATTGAAACTATCACAAGATCTCATCTTAACGGACTCTTAAAGAGATTAGCAGATAATCTCTAGTAGGCATAGCTTCCTCTTCTGCAATATTAGATTGATGTAAAATGATTATGACAACACGTGTAATATTAAAACTTCATTCACAAGCCTTTACAAGTGAGACAATCGATTCGCTTGGCATCGATTGATAAACTTTTCAGCACCACATTGAAGGCCAGCTCCAACTTACGATGTACCTTTAAGTTGTACCTTAAGAGTTGCCTTAAGGTATAGTCTGGGAAACATTCGTAAAAAAGCGGTTTCCCTTAAGAAGGTATACCTTAAGAACCTTCGTAAAACGTTAAGGTACATCGAAACTCGGAAACGCAGCCCAGGCAGACTGGCTAAATGCACTTTTCCTCATTGGAATAATGCAGTCCCCTCTAGTAATCCCTCTTGTGATGCGAGATGTACCCGTTCGATGGCTAACGAATGCTTTGAGTGGAGGTGGAGCCAAGTTGTGAGTAACTTTATAGACAAGGCATATATTTGCATACTTTATTAAGTTATCCCAGCTCAGGATGTTATATTTTTCCAGGATTGAGCAGTGGTGAAAGTGCCTTGGTTTCTTATCTAATGTTTTAAGTGTTTGTTTATATAATGACTCTAATGGTTTACGTGTGGTTGGCCTGTGACCAGCTTGTTAGGCAGTAGTTAAAATGTGTAAGAATCATTGAATGAACATACATCTTAGCCTCTGTTGACATATAATTCTTAATGAAACGGAAATTGGCCAGGTTGTGTTTGACTCGCTTACAGATTTTTTTGACTTGTACCTTGAAATTTACTTTTCACAAGTAAATTGTTCTGTATGCAGTGCAGAAGGCTGTGCAGGTAAACAAATAAGCAATAGATGCACAACATGGCAGAGATTGTTGTTGATGATTGTTGTTACTGGATAAGGGGGAGGAATGGTTAGAGGGTATATCAGCATAGTGGGTTCTGTAAGTGGCTTCTGTATAAATGGTTAAATAATATCTTTCTCTGTCTTTTTTCCCCAGCAGTCCCATGGTTGTTATCTCTCCTTTTGCCCACTCGGTCACCCTTTCTCCTTTGTCCTCTAGCCAGCACCCCACATAGGCAGGGTTCTGGCCAGAGGACTGTCCCACAAAACAATTCAAAAATAGATGTAATATAGGTACATCAGGCTATTATTTTATAATGTGTAACTACAATTGACCCTTTGTTTACATTTTGATTGGAAAGCTAAATCACCAATCACAAGAATCCTGTGCATGGCAACTATTACTCGGTTTAACAAACATTTTTTTCGAGAGAGTAGCCTAGATATAGGAAAGTCAGCTCGCTGCCTTTTAACCTGTACTAATATTTAGCATGGTTAAATGCTGTGCATGGGTTACGTGTAAAACAGACTCCAGATATCCAGAGCAGAATCAAGGAATAACATTCATCCCATTCCCCAAACCAAAATCAAATGACACCTGCTCTTTCAGAATCAGTTGGAAGTCTTTTTTTATGTCAAAAACCTGGGGCCAGATTTTTAAGGAATTAGTCGCAGCACAAAACATTCACTATATTGCGGTTCTGTTGTGGTCACAATTACTGACTCATTAACAAATGTTTTACCAAGACTTGTTCTATTTATGCAGTCAAATAAATCCAGCACCCTCATTCACAATTTGCAGTAGGAGACACCCATAAAAAGGGTCAGAAACAATATCGGATGCTTACAGGACCAGATTATAAGGCGCTAAGAAATGGGTACAGAGTAACCAGGCACAAGCAGCGAGGGAACCACAAGAAAAAGAAAACAAATTTACAGATCAGGAAATATAGGTAATTGTCAACATGGTACAGCTTCACAACACCATAATATAACATAGGAATACAATGGCAACAGAGAGGAGTGACATCACCAACAAAATGAATTCATTAGGTATATTAAAACACTAGAAGATACTGAAAGAAAATATTGCATGATGCAGCATAAAAAAAGAAAAACTTTACAAGAATAAAAGACACAGGTGGTGGTCCAACTGAGGATAGAATATTAACACCAACAAGTGTAAAATCCCTGCAAAATAAGCACGTCCTGGGGGTGGAAGGAATAAACATGAATGAACTTAGGATGGGAGAAGGCCAGAGAGCATTACTTGGTAAAACTGTATTCACAATTCATTTACATACTTTAATAAATGCATATGCAGAGCAATTGTTTAAATTCAGAACTGCACTTTTACACTAACTGCTAGCTACTGACTTCAATAGAAGTCTTGCGTCCTGTCAACAAAACAAAAATAATTTATATTATATCTGAAAATAAATGAAAAGTGATTAGTAGAAAATTGCTGTATTTAAATCTCCTCACCATGCAGTTCACTGACTTGACTGCTGAGGATGTGTGTACAGCCTGACACCCTTCTCCGGCATCCTGTGTGTGAGCGATATCAGTTCAGACAATTACCACCTGCTTTCAGGAGTTCTAAGAATTACCACACAGAGGAGAGTCACAATGAATGCGTGCTTGAGTAAATTAGACAGAATAATTAATTGGCCTAATTTAAATTGTCTCCACCATGTTATAGCATGTTCACTCCAGGTATACATATGGTTGAACACATTTAACTATGCACCAAACGAAAAGACGCAGAGTGACAAAATCCCCACAAAATATATCCTCAAAGCAATTTTGACCCATTGCAATCATTAGCAGACCTGCCAACCTGCACGCATTTTGTGTACCAACCACGCAATTCTTGGTCAAAATACGCAGGTACGAAATGCCAGCTGAAACTACGCAACAAAAAAAAATTATCATTGTAATTTAATTACGGAAAGCAATCAATGAATACAAAACTCAACATCCACTGATACGCAGCAGTACTTTATTATCCACCGAGGCATAACGCTGCATTGCTGAGGTAAAAAGGGAAGTGGGAAGTAATAATCAAGCACAAAAATGTGACCATAATGTTAACATATAAAACGTTAAAACATGTTCGATAACTTTACGAGATGATGCGTTTCAAGGGGTATATCCTAATAAGATAAATTTGTGTATATAGTTAGCCATAGTAGTAGCTCGCATACGATTTAGCCTTGTTAGGAGACGTGCAAATAACTGATGGAGTAATTTAGCTGCAGTAACTCAAACGCTACAGAGACATCCTGTTCAAACTTTGAATCGCGCACGCTCTGTTGGAGCAAAGTGACCATTGCAAAGGTGTTTGACTATAGACTGCTAACGTAGCAAATAATTCCTATTATTGCAGCCAGTCACCCGACCATCCTTTCAGTTAGAAAATAATCATGACGTCAGATGACGAGGATACTAACAAGGAGAGAGAAAGAGCAGCAGACCTACTAAAAAGAAGCGTGTCCATGCCCCCCAGAATGTTATGGTTCTGTGTTCCTGTCTGTGTTTCCCTTGTTGGGCCGCCAGATGGTGGCACTTCTGTTTTGTGTCCTGCTTGTACCCTGTGTAATTGTATGATTGTCTTCAATTGTTCAATTATTGGTTCCTGGTTGTCTCGTTTTCCCTTCCCTCTCTGTGGCCTGATTGTTCATGGTGCCCTCCTGTGTCTCGTCAGTGTTTGTTCTATTTAAGTTCCTTCTTCCTTGACTCAGGTGCTGGATCCTTGGTTGTGTGTGTCTCTGATCATGTTCCTGCCCTGTGTGTTCCTGGTATGTACTGTTTTCCATGCGCTTTTGGATTTTTGGATTTTCTTTGTGTTCCGGTGTCTTTGAAATTTTTTCCTTGTGTTTTTGAGAGTTGTCCTGCGAAGCTTTTTGTTCCCTTTTGTCGTGTTTTGTTAGTAAAGTCTTGTTCTTACCAAATGGAGTTGAGTTTTTCCCCCTCTGCGTTTGGGTCCTAACCCCCCACGCACACTGACACAGAAGTTCCTCGCAAAATATCAGGAGCAATGGCCGTGTCTCCGCACCTCAAATCTTCCGCACCATGAATTTTGCACATTGTGCAATTATGATTTTGACATTAGCCACCAAGGAGCTTCAGGTAATTTAACTAAACCTCTAGTTACAAAAGCTTACATTCCTAGATCATTTTTTCAATTGAATACTTTTTTTTTTTTTTTCCCCATTAGGCCTATATGATGTGTGCCTATAAGCTGATTCAATTATTTAATTATTAAATAAAAATGGAAATCATGAACAGAAACTTGGTTTTATTCATAATTGACAGTGTTTTACATTGCAACAAGTTATTTTTTATTTTTTTTACATTACAACATAAGTTTCTGTAAATACTTGAAAATGAAAACATGTTAGAATATACAAAATAAATTATTTCCATTTTTATTAAATTGAATGCAATTCACTTATGGTTATCAGTTTGTATAAGCACACATCATATATAATGAAATATTAATCATGAAAAAATTGTTTTAAGCAGGTGTACTCAAACTTTTGACTTGCAAGTATATCATAATATAGCCCAGTGCAGTGCAAGTGATATTTTAGAATCAGGTCAAATTATACAATTTTGCCTGATCACTTCAACAGCCAAAACTAGAATTATGAAGAAAGGCTTGTGTGTGCGTGCAAAGCGAAGTGGTGCGAAAGCATGCAAACTAAGCGTTACACTGACTATTGTGGTACTCAAAATATTTTTCTAAGGTTGGAAGGTCTGCATTAGCACAGTAAATCTCATGTAGATATTGCGACCTTGTAACAGCTGCTTTTGCAACAGAAAAGCAGTTGCAATCCTTCAGTAAATCTGGCCCTAGATTTTTGAGAATTTTGCTGTTTTAACTTACTCTAGTAAAACAGGCTCATTGAAAATATGATTGTAAATTGTATTGAAGCTTATTTAAGAAGGATGACTTAAATTTGCACAAAAATCATGAATGAATCTGGTCTTACTTGGCAATAACACCCAGCATGAATGCTTACAGATTCAGGGCTATATTTTAACGATCTAAGCACACTGTTTAAAGCGCATGGCGCAAGTGCATGTAGGACGTGTCCAAATCCACTTTTGCTAGTTTAACGGCGAATAATCTGAGCGCAAAGTAAGGCGCATGGTTCAAAGGGGTTTTACTTAATTATAGGCGTGTTTTGGGCGTAACATGAAATAAACCAATCAGAGCGTTATCTCCCATTCCCTTTAAAAGACAGGTGCGCTTGCACCTTGGTAGACTGCAATTATAACGGCGGATTTGCCAAGTAGTAGGAAAGAACGCTTCTCTGCAGAGGAAACAGATCTGCTCATACGCGAAGTGAAAGCGCGCGAGCAGACCATTTATATATAAATAAAATACATCTATAAATATTATGACTAACCATTATGACATGTATTTTTTTAAAATATCGCTTAATGGACTTAAGACCAGGTTTTTGTTGGTCAATCGCGCAATCGCTTTCCGCTGCCTCAAGATAGCAATGCGTCAACAATGCACCTGACCACACCTCATTTTAAGACCAACACGCCCATGAGCGCTCAGATGGGCGCAAGTACATTTGCTATTTAAACAACGTGGGCGCTGGACGGGAAAATGACAACTGCGTCGGTCTGAAACTATCAAAGACACCGCTTTGCGCCGGGTATAAGATACCCTCAGTGTTTTCACCCAATCAATGACAGTATTTCAGAAGCAGAAAAAAATTCACACCAGGCAACACATTTTCTATACAGCTATATTGACATTGCCTGAGAGAATTCATTTGACATCTGTCTGTCTATCTCTCTAGTATGTATAACAATTTTTGGGCTTCAACTCAAAACATGGGGGTCTACTGTGCCTGCTTTCATATAGGTGGCTACAGGCTCAAACAATGCCCAGCTAGAACAGTACCGTATCAGATTTTCAGTACTTAAAAGCTGATGTATTACAATTTACATTGGCAAACAAAAAAGAGGGGTGGTAAAATTCACCTTGCGGTCAGATTAAATTTTAATTATAAACCAACGTTGTAATATAATGTCATTTTAATTATTCATTTTATTTAAACTATTACGTCTCCCCAGTACACCTAATATAGCCTATATTTTATTGTAACATTATAGGTGTTTTGCTATTTTTAATATTAAAATTAAACCTACCCACGGTCACCTAGAAGCCATACATCCGTAATGTCAGCTGTAACAAAGGAGTGACACAAATCACAGTTGCTCTAAATGTGCGTCGTGTGTGCTCCCAGGTTATTTAACCACAGCATCTAATAGCCTACTGTAACCGGCATCACATGCAGCTTGTATGTTTACAGATTGGTACCCTTTTGTGTACGCAAAAGTGTGTTTGTTTTCAGCGTGTAGAGGTTTCACTTGATGCCTGTGTTTGGGGCTGAATCAAATCAATATTTACAATACGTTGGCGCTTTATGGACACATTGAATTGTCGAACAACTCCCAAGAAAGCTGTCGTTTGCAAGGAAGCTGACTGTTGCGCAGAGCTGTCTACCCTCACAAAAAGTATAGAAAAATATGCCTAAAGTATACCTTTTGAACTAAATCCCAGACCGTGTAGGCTACTTAAAGTGCACTTTATTTTTACTTTCCAGAAGTAAATGGTTATAAACTTTAAATGTTTCCCACTTCTGGATGAAAAGGTGTAGGCTACATATTCTAGGAAATGGCCTACTTTAGGTATACTTGTGGGCCAAATTACTTGTATAAATACTTAAAATATACGTAAATAAACTTGATGTATTTAAGTCGCCTATAGGTTACTTTTTTAAAAATGTATGTACTACTTCTTCTATGGGGACACTTGAAGCGAGACTGTTATAATATTATATCAGTGTCTGAATTAATATTTCATGCCATGGAAATCTATATCGTTCAATCATCTCATTCTTGCTACAATTCTGTAGTAGCCATTTTAATTGATGCTGGTTTTCATTACTCTTTTTGAAATCTAGTGCTTATTGGTCCTTACAGTATTGACTAAATCCCTAGATATTTTAGGAGACCATTTCTTTGCAAGAGATGTTGGATTAAAGGGTTTCTCTATTTGGTTTCTTTGTTTGACATTGGAAAAATGCATTTGAAGACAAAATATTTAGATCTTGTCATACTGTCATTTATTTTGATGTATTCATTGTACATGTAAAGAAGTTAATTCCACTGGTGGAAACCAGAGTGAATTCCTGTTAGATTACCTTTGGCTGTACCCAATTATAGAGGCATCTGGCCTAAGTAGAGCTGTTCCAGAGATGGAGGGAGAAACTGACATAGGGATGAAGCCGCTGAGGGTGAACCACGTAAATGAGCCATCCATTCTACCTAGTACTTGTCATTCATGCTTATCACTTAATGCTTGGAATCAGAAAAATACACACAGCAGTATTTATTTCTTTTCAGGCTCAGTTTATTTTGAACAGGTTGCTGTGGTAAGGAGATAAATGACGCTGCTCTTGTCCCCAGCATCTCCTATGCCACGTCTCTCCAGCAGTGGTCGTGTCCTCACAGATTTTGTTACAGACACAAATTGGCATAATACAGTCAATTGACAACAGAATTGAGACATTAAGGCCATTTTGTCATAAATCTCCCCTAGTTTGAAATATCTAAGAAAAATGAAAGGCAAACTCTTGACAGCTTACTGATTTTTTCGCAGAAGCCACTCACATCCACACACAGCTGCACCATGGCAGCATTGGGCTGGTCTGGGTATTGATCTGGGTCAGGATTTGGATCATTGGGTACAATATTAGAGGACAAACGTAGACAGCAGTGCACTAAATTGAGACCAATTCACACCATATAAACCCATAATGAAATGTGCGCTTTTTGTAAAAATGAGACTTTGCGACTTGAGTAAGAAAAATGTAAGAAGTTCTCTACATTCTTCTGACCTGGAATATTATAATTGGAGGAATTGCTGATTTGAGTAACTGAGTAAGAATACCCTTTTTTGGGTTAATGTGCCCATGTTTTAATCAAGTTTTGTCAAATTTTTGCTTTTATGAATCCCACATCTGTGTTATTGAACAAGATGTCTTCTGACTTGTCTGCAGAGTATTACACAAATCACCCACTAGGTGTCAGCAGAAGAGGTTTTAGTGATTTCTTTGCCAAGCACTGCACTAAAAATAGATTTTTTAGGGGGGGGGGGGCAATTTCATTGAATGGATTATTGTTGGAAAAATGAAAGCTCTCTCCTGTCTACTCCATTCCTGAATAATGTTTTTATGAAATAGGGATAACATGTATTTGTATTTGGCATGTATTTGTCCCATTTTCAGTACTGAACCAAAAGACTGCCTGTCCGAACACAGTTGGCACAGAACACCACTCAATCTTCTGGGAGAGGAGAAAGCTGCCCTGAATGGGCCAGGGATGTGCTGAGGATTTTGAAAGCAGGAAGCTCTAGGGAGAAGCTACATACTGACAGAGGGGTCTCTGAGATCGGCCCAAACTTCTCATCACATCTGTGAGAAGCTTGCTTGAGGTTAGTGGCCTCCAACAATGGCACACCAGGCCTTCAGACATTAATGTTTTTCAGATATTTTCTTTCCAAGACATTTAAGAGACTGGGCTTCTGCAAACATGAAGCATGACTTGACATAAATGACCATTATGTGCAGCAAAACATGCCTCCTTAATGCCCAGGCACAAGCTCTTGTAGACATGAAATGGTGGCAAAAACATTGAGAAAAGATCAGATTAATAATGCATATTGCAAACTCATAGCATTGATGCACTATCCAAAGGACCCCCTGTAAACTGTGACTCAAACACTGCTGTTTTACACATCACTGCAAATCAAACAGGGGCTTGTTTCACAGAAGTTGCTTGTAGGGGCCATCACAGTGGTGCATCTTGGCTTGGGGCCTTTCTGTGTAGAGTTTTCATGTTCTCCCCGTGTGGGTTTCCTCCAGGTACTCCGGTTTCCTCCCACAGTCCAAAGGCATGCAGGAAGGCTAATTGGAGACTCTAAATTGCCCATAGGTATGAGTGTGTGAGTGAATAGTGTGTGTGCCCTGTGATAGATTGGCGGCCTGTCCAAGGTGTATTCCTGCCTCTCGCCCAATGCACGCTGGGATAGGCTCCAGCACCCCCCGCGACCCTGCTCAAGATAAGTGGGTATAGATAATGGATGGATGGATGTTCATGTAGGTAATCAGTAAATCAACTATCGTTCTCATCCACCTGCCTCGTTTTGGTTTTGACAGAAATTTGCATTTGTGCACAACATTGTACTGCTCTTTTGCTCTACATGGGCTGGCCAATGGATGTCAGGAACCAAGCAAACAAGGTTTCAATGGGGATCTGAGGGGTGGAGAAAATTGGCTTGCAGTCAAATTAAATAAGAATAATGTGGTGTTAGATACAATCTAGTCATTAGGTAATCAAGATGATTTGGCCTTGGGAGCACATATGACTGCTACATTTGTAGTAACTGATTTGTATCACCGCTTTTTCACTGGCAACATTATAGGTGGATGGATTCTAGGTGACAATAAGCAGGTTTAATTTCATTATTACAAATGGCAAAACGGCTAATGTTACTATAAATTGTAGGCTATATTAGGTCTATTAGGTAGACATAATAATTCAAATAAAATAAATTGTGAAAATGACATTTATATTACAATAACATAACATAATGACAAGAACAGGTCATTAAGCCCAACAATGCTTGTATTTTCCTGACTAAAAATTAGTGCTCTATAATTGGCTTCATATACGACCTGTATGTTTACAGAGTGGTATCGTTTTCTACACAGAAGTGCATATGTTCTCAGGCAGTGCCCTGACGAGAATTTGCTAACTATCAATTGCACCAAGGAATTTTGGAAAACTTTTGTAAACAGTGTGTAAAATTTTCACTTCAGGTCTGTTTTTGGGCTCAGAAAGCTGGAGTAAATCAGTATTTACAATGCATAGATGCATTTACATATGTATCCGGATGCAAAGGCTTTGCTTATTCTATGGAATTGTCTGACAACCCTGAGAAAGCCATCCCTTACAAATGCAAGCTAATTAAAGTATGACTTAAGTCCAATTTTTCTGAACTAAATTCCAGGTAGTGTACTCAGTGCACTTTCACTTCACTTTCCAGAGATACACTTAGATCAGGTTTTCAAATACTTAAAGTATACTACCTTAGGAGGCTAAGTTTAATGGTAAATGGTAAACATATTCCAGCAAATACTTTAGTTACATTTACAATGGACCCATTTCCAGCAGCCATACCACCATGCACTCTGCTCCTGCTGAATGGCTGAAGCAAAGCAAGTGTGGGCTTGGTTATTACTTGGATGGGAGACCTCCTGGCAAAGCTATGTTGCTGCTGGAAGTGGTGTTGGTGGGCCAGCTGGGAGCAATCTTCTATCTGGTCAAATAGACCCCAATGCCCTCGTGCAGTGAGGGGGACACTGTGCTGTGGGAGATCTTTTGAATGAGACATTAAACCCAGGTCCTGACTCACTGTGGTAAGCGTTCTAGCGCAAAATGGCTTCCATGCATAACCTAGGTAAGTGCTACACATTGGTGGTAGGTCAGGTGAGTTCCCATTCATCACTGTAAAGCGCTTTGAGCGTTCGGAAAAGTGCTATATAAATGTAGAGATTTGGCCACATAGTGGGCATATACATGTATATATACATGTATGTATATATAATTGAGCAATTAGGGCAGAAGGGCCTTAGTCAGGAGGTGACCAAGAACCCAATGGCCACTCTGACAGAACTCCAGAGTTCCTCTGTGGAGATGGGAGAACCTTCCAGAAGGACAACCATCTCTGCAGCACTCCACCAATCAGGTCTTTATGGTAGAGTGGCCAGACAGAAGCCACTCCTCAGTAAAAGGCACATGACAGCCCGCTTGGAGTTTGCCAAAAGACATCTAAAGGACTCTCAGACTATGAGAAACAAGATTCTCTGGTCTGATGAAACCAAGATTGAACTTTTTGGCCACAATGCCAAACGTCACGTCTGGAGGAAACCAGGCACCGCTCATTACTTGGCCAATACCATCCCTACGGTGAAGCATGGTGGTGGCAGCATCATGCTGCAGGGATTTTTTTCAGTGACAAGAACTAGGAGACTAGTTAGGATTGAGGGAAAGATGAACGGAGCAATGTATAGACAGATCCTTGATGAAAACCTGCGCCAGAGCGCTCAGCACCTCAGACTGGGGCGAAGGTTCACCTTCCAACAGGACAATGACCCCAAACACACAGCCGAGACAAGGCAGGAGTGGCTTCGGGACAAGTCTGTGAATGTCCTTGAGTGGCCCAGCCAGAGCCCGGACTTGAATGGTGAATGGACTGCATTTATATAGTGCTTTTATCCAAAGCGCTTTACAATTGATGCCTCTCTTTCATCCATTCATACACCAACGTTGAAAGGCTACCATGCAAGGTACCAATCAGCTCGTTGGGAGCAATTAGGGGTTAAGTGTCTTGCTCAGGGACACTTTGACACACCCAGGGTGGAGGATCGAACCGGCAACCCTCCGAGGGCCAGACAACCGCTCTTACCTCCTGAGCTATGAACCCGATCAAACATCTGTGGACAGACCTGAAAATAGCTGTGCAGCAATGCTCCCCATCCAACCTGACAGAGCTTGAGAGGATCTGCAGAGAAGAATGGGAGAAATACCCCAAATACAGGTGTGCCAAGCTTACGCATCATACCCAAGAAGACTCAAGGCTGTAATCGCTGCTAAAGGTGTCTCAACAAAGTACTGAGTAAAGGGTCTGAATACTTATGTAAATGTGATATTTCAGTTTTTTATTTTTAAGAAATTTGCAAAAATATATAAAAACGTGTTTTCGCTTTGTCATTGTGGGGTATTCTGTGTAGATTGCCAGCAGCCATACCACCATGCACCCTTATTCTGCTGAATGGTTGAAGCTAAGCAAGTGTGGGCTTGGTTAGTACTTGGATGGGAGACCATCTGGGAAAACTAAGTTGCTGCTGAAACTGGTGTTAGTGGGCTAGCAGGGGGCACTCTCCCCAATGGTCAAATAAACCCCACTGCCCTAGTGCAGTGATGGGGACACTGTGCTGTAGGAGATGCCGTCTTTCGGATAAATAGAGCCCGACCAACATATCGGACAGCCGATATATCGGGCCGATATTTGCATTTTTGGATCATATCTGTATCAGTAGTCAAGGACGACATGTGGCCGATATGTCGGACCGATTTAAAAAAATTATTATTTTTTTAACACTGACACATGGGCGCTCCTAGCACTCCATCTAGTGTTTCTCGCTGCCCACAACATCAACAAGGTTTATGTGACCTGGAACTATTTTCTCAGTGTTCATTTCTAAAATTGGTTAACAATGGTTAATAATGTTAATATTATAATAATAATATAATAATGTTAAATATTCTTTAATAAGTTATTTGTTTAACCACTTAGCGCAAAGCCCCTAGTGGTCGGCATGCCGGGGTGCTGAGATTACTAATCTCAGACATTCAGTGCTACTGCAACCAAAGTACGACTTAAAAACAAATGCTTTATTTTAGTTTCATTAGTAGACAATACATGACAACTATGCCGAAAACGGAGTTTCGCAGCACCACCATTGTCGCTCTGGTCTTCATTTAACATGCACCCCCTCCCTGCAGTCACATCTGCAACTACAACCCCTACCCATAATGGACAATATTGTCTATCTGGGCATTCATAAAAATATTCTTTCACCACTCAAAATCGTATTCCGTCATAGCAACAAGATAAACCCGACAATAGCCCAAAGATAAGCCAATGCAGCAATGAAAACGCTACTCACTGAATAACAAAATAAACGAGACAAAGTTTAAAAAAATGATATGTCATTCTACAGTCAATATCTGGGACTAAATATTGAATATACAATATACAACCTTACCATTGGTAAGAGAGATGTCCCTTTTGAGACTGAGTCGTCATATATTGTCTTTGAATAGGGGTCATTCCTATGTTCCCAGGGTCCTATGTTCCCCAGCTGTACATGAAATCTTATCTGTGACAGAGACAGTAAATCAATGATTTTCTGTCTTACTCCAGGAAACAATGTCAGCTAGGTCTATCAGCAAACAAATGGCTTAGCTATGCTCACAAGTCCTCAATAATAATAATATTTTCCTAGAAATTATGAAAAATTGTTCACAACATTTCGCCAGGTGCAGTAAAACTTAGGCCCCTGAGAACATAGATACGCTCCCTGTGAAATATACGCGCATTTGTGATGCCCGGGTACCTTCCAAAATAGCTGTGCGTAATATCACACGTGTTGTTTATGGCGCCCTTTTTAGTACAGTCTGGCTTGTGTGGCGTGGATCGGGACATGCCCCCGCAGTGCCCCTCCCAGCCTTATAGGCATCAGCTCAAACCTGCCACCACTCTTCAGGACCCGGGACAGCGCCACGCTATGAAGCCCAGCCACAGAACCTTGGAGAGCGGCAACCTGGAAATTCCCCAACTCCCTCCTTTGCACTCAACGCACCTGCAATCAATGAGGCGACACAGCTGCCGCCACTCCAGGGAAATGGGCTGGGAGCTTAAAAGGAGGCCTTTGTCTCCCTTGAAGAGAGGGTTTTTGGGCTGCAGAAGAGCTGTTGATACCTGTTTGTAACTTTTTCCCTACTTTTCAGAATCCGGTGGAGACGCAGGATCACATCCCTCTTCCTGCTTTGAAGAGGGATCCCCCGGTTTTGTTTTTGTATATAATTTTTGTTAAATAAAAGGCCCTGTTGGGCTATTTTTCCCCAAACCTCCGGTCTGTGTATTTCTGTGCCGCCCCGCCTGCACCGTCATGCCCAGTACGGTGCCACAGTGGTGGAGAATGCGGGCATAGGCACGGAGCAATAGCAGAATGCAGCTAACTACCTCGAGCTCAAGTATTACACTCGTTCTCGCGGTAGATTAAAAAAAATTAAAAAATTTTTTTTTGTTTGTTTGTACCCCCCCCCTTTCATTAGTCTTGTGTTCCCCCAATTTAGCTGCGATATGGAGGACCTCTTACTGGCGCTCGTGGAGGCTAACCTGGGACAACAACATGCTGCCCAGGTCATGGCTGAACAGGTCGTCCAGCTCACCGAGGTGGTCCAGGCTCACGGCGCGTCTGCCGTGCTGCTCCCGGTCAGCAGGATGAAGGCTAAGGACGTCCTGACAAAAATGACTGAGGCCGATGACGTGGAGGCCTACCTCCACACCTTTGAGCGGGTGGCCGAGCGCGAGTTATGGGATCCCCGGGAGATAGCAGACACCCTCGCTCCCTTCCTCACCGGCGAGGCCCAACAAGCGTACCAAGACCTGGGCGCCACAGAAGCCCGGGACTACCACAGGCTGAAGAGGGAGATACTAGCCAGGGCCCGTGTATCCCCCACATCCGCCGGACAACAGGTTGCCACCTGGGCCTACCAACCGGGGGTCAACGCACGCAGCCAGATGGCGTCACTCTGGAGGTTGGTTACCCGTTGGCTCCAACTCGAACGCCTGTCTGTGGAGCAGATCCTCGACCGGGTTGCCATTGATCGGTTCGCCACCTCCAAGGCCATTGCTCGTGAGCTGGTGCACCTCGTCAGCTGGGTCGGCATACCAAAAGAAATCCTTACGGACCAAGGCACTCCATTCATGTCCAAGGTAATGGCGGACATATGTCACCTGCTGCGAGTACAACACCTCCGTACGTCAGTGTATCACCCGCAAACGGATGGGCTGGTTGAGCGGTTCAACCAGATGTTGAAGCGGATGCTCCGGAAGATAGTCGCTGCTGATGGCAAGGACTGGGACCAGGTCCTGCCGTATGTGCTCTTTTCTATTCGGGAGGTGCCCCAGGCTTCCACTGGCTTCTCCCCTTTTGAGCTGCTGTATGGGCGGTGGCCGAGGGGACTCCTGGACCTCGCCAAAGAAGCCTGGGAGAAACAGCCATCACCGCACCGGAGCCTAGTCGAACACGTGGAGGAGATGCGCACCCGCATATCAAGTGTCATGCCAGTGGTGCGAGAGCACATGGTGGAAGCCCAACGTGCCCAGCAGCGGACATATAATCGGCTCGCTCAACCCCGAGAGTTCCGGCCAGGTGACCGTGTACTTCTGCTCGTACCCACTCCTGAAAATAAGTTTCTTGCCACCTGGCAGGGACCCTATACTGTCAAAGAGCGAGTGGGACCAGTGAACTACCGCGTTGACCAGCCCGGACACCGGAAACCGCAGCAGGTGTATCATGTAAATCTGCTCAAGAGGTGGGTAGAGGGTCCTGCAGCAGCAACGGCGGCGATGTTCACCACAGAAGAAACAACCCCTGCGCCACGGGAGGCTGTGCGATATGGTGCTGACCTGAGCCCCCGCCAGGTCCAAGAGGTGAGAGAACTAGTTGACCAAAACCGTGATGTGTTCTCCCCTCTCCCAGGTCGTACCACCTTAATGGAGCACTATATCCGTACGCCAGAGCGCACCGTGGTGAACATACGCCCATATAGGATCCCGGAAGCACGGAAAGCAGCCGTCGTGGAGGAGATTGAGAGGATGAGAGCAATGGGAGTCATTGAGGAGGGCTGCAGCCCTTGGTCGAGCCCCATAGTCCTCGTGCCCAAACCCGATGGCTCCCTGCGCTTCTGTAATGACTTCAGACGTCTCAACGCTGTGTCCGACTTCGACGCGTACCCCATGCCCCGGGCGGATGAGTTACTTGAGCGACTGGGTGAGTCCCGCTTTATTACAACCCTGGACCTAACCAAAGGTTATTGGCAGGTCCCCCTCACCCAGTCGGCTAAGGAGAAGACTGCCTTCACCAGCTCAGTGGGCCAGTTCCAGTATCGGGTCCTGCCGTTCGGGCTCCATGGGGCACCCGCAACGTTCCAGCGCTTGATGGACATCGTACCCTGGCCACACCAGCGCTATGCAGCAGCCTACTTGGACGATGTGGTAATCCACTCCTGCACCTGGGCCGACCACCTGATTCATGTCCAGGCTGTTTTGGGGGCGCTGCGACAAGCTAGCCTCACCGCCAATCCCGCCAAATGCTGCATAGCGCAAAACGAGGCACAGTATCTGGGCTACACCATCGGTCGGGGCCTGCTCAAGCCCCAAGATAAGAAGGTGCAGGCCGTGAAGAACTGGCCCCGGCCTGCCACCAAGACCCAGGTACGTTCCTTCCTGGGGTTGGCCGGGTACTACAGGCGTTTTATCCCTCATTTCTCCTCCACAGCCGCACCCTTATCCGACCTCACACGAAAAGGGTCACCGGAGAAACTGCTGTGGGGCCCCGAGCAGGAGAGGGCGTTCCAGGACCTGAAGGCCGCCCTGTGCTCGGACCCGGTCCTCCATACCCCGGACTTCGACCGGCCCTTCCTGGTCCAAACGGATGCGTCAGAGACGGGGGTGGGCGCGGTTCTGTCCCAGGTACACGGCGATGAGGAGCACCCCGTGTTATTTCTGAGCCGTAAGCTCCGCTCGAGTGAATCCCAGTATGCTGCTGTTGAGCGCGAGGCCCTTGCCATTAAATGGGCCCTCTCCGCACTCCAGTACTACCTGCTCGGGCGGAAGTTTACTCTGTAAGAGTATAAGCTTTCTAACGATGTATAACATGTCTAATTTTGGAATAGCATTTTATAGGTCAGCGTAACCGTAAAATGTCTTCATCGAATTCACTCTGTGGTAGCAGTAAAAGACGTTGCACCTAACAAAACGTTGTCAACGATTTTTCGCAATTTCTAGGAAAATACTATTATTATTGAGGACTTTTGGGCATAGCTAAGCCATATGTTTGCTGATAGACATATCTGACATTATTTTCTGGAGAAAAACAGAAGCAGTTAGACTATATCATTGATTTACTGTCTCTGTCTCTATCTACTGAACACAGATAAAATTTCATCATTGCTATGTAAGTATTACTGCTCAAAATATTTTGGTTATATACGTTATTTTTGAAATTGAGTGTCTTCAAATATGTTAGTGATATTAGATAATGTGGATACTTCACACTGTAATGTAAGTGTTAGTTAGTAGTGTAATAGTTTTTGTGATGCATTCAACAGTGATGACGAGAGAGTTGGAACATTGCCAAAATGTGGTGGACGGTTGAAAATTGTTTCCATATTGTCCCATCCCCATACCAGAAAACATACGAGAGTACAGAGTATAGAAATACATACAAAAATGAATTATTACATATTCAGGTACTGTACAGCATTGTGTGACAATCATTTAGCATTATTTTTTAATCTGATATCAATGTTTCATCTTAAACCTTCATAAGGGGTCATTTATATGCTTTACAATGGACAAAAAGCATTATATTCCTTTTTGGAGAGATTGTGGATATGTTTCTGGACCCCTAGCTATTTTAGACCACTGCACTGATGGAAAACTTGTAATTCCCACTTGAAAATGATTCAACAGTGAGTTTCTTGAGTAAAAACAGTTGATTTGTCGTGAAATACGTGAATTTGTTGTGATTTACAGCAATGTATAATTTAGACATTTTGGGTAGATTTGGAGACACTGGGTACACTGCTTAGTTTTTGCTTCATAGATCTTTAGTAGCTCTACATAGCCACCCTTAGATTTTATGAACTTGGATCAAGATGTTTTTGATCCAGGACATGTATACTTTAACCTGCTGTATACAGTGTATGCAATCTCCCAGTATTTCATTGCAAACTAAAAAAGAGCAAATTCGTAGATTTATTTTGCCTAGACAATTGCATTTGTGGCACTTTATTTTGAATTATTATGAATATAAAGTAATCTAACTAGCTAGTATTGTAAATGTTACAAATGTCTTGCTTCATTTGAATCATTTTTCAAGCCTCTGTGGTGTTCACATTTGGAGTTATAAAGCTTTAAATAGGGTACCCCCTAAATGGGAAAGGATTGGCCAGATTTGGCATGTGCGCTAAGGGGTTAACAAAGCAGCCTTCTGAGTACCTTTCCATAGTCATATCGCTGCAAATTCGGTGCAAAATCGGTGCAAAATCCACATATAAAAAGTCTATTTTCATTCCAGTTCAAAAATTCGCTATATTGGCCGCCATATCAGTAATCGGTGAATTTTTCCCCTCTAAAATCTAAATTTTGCCCCTCTAGGCAAATGTGATTTCAGTGCTAGTTTTGTACTTGGCAGGATTGTTTTGTTTATTTGCTGAACAGGTTACCCTACAGGGTTGGAGTCCTGATCTATGTGGTCACTTCTGGCACTACGATCTTTACTTCACTCTAGTGTGTTTTTCTGCACCTCTGCACCTTGAACTGATGCACTTGTTGTACGTCGCTCTGGATAAAAGTTTACATACACCAAGTTAAATCTCTCTTTAAACAGTCTGGAAGATTCCAGAAATTGATGTAATGAATTTTTAGAAGCTTCTGATTGGCTAATTGTCATAATTAGCAGTCAATTGGGAGTTAATTGGCACCTGTGGCTGTATTTAAGGGCCTAGCTTTAGAGCCACTGTCTTTTTGCCCTTGATACCATGAGAAAATCCAAGCAACTCAGCCAAGACCTAAGAAAGAAATTGTGGACCTCCACAAGTCCGGTTCCTCTTTAGGAGCAATTTCCAAACAACTGAAGATACCACGAGTATCTGTACAAACAATTGCATGCAAATATAAAAATATTGGACCACACAGACACTGCATCATTCAGGAAGGAAGCACAAATTAACTCCCAGTGCTATACGAACTTTGGTCTGAAGGGTTCAACTGAACCCCAAGACAACAACAAAGGAACTGGTGAAGGAGTTGGAGGCATCAGGTACCAAAGTATCTACATCCACCATTAAGAGAATACTAAATCACCATGGCCTGAAAGGCTGTCATGCAAGGAAGAAGCCCCTACTTCAAGACCAGCATAAAAAATCAAGAATGAAGTTTGCAGGTGATCACCAGGACCTAGCCTTTTGGAGGAGTGTTCTCCGGTCTGATGAAACAAAAATTGAACTGTTTGGCCATAATCATCAGAGCTATGTATGGAGGAAAAAGGGTGAGGCTTTTAATCTGAAGAACACCATCCAAACTGTGAAGCACGGGTGTGGCAGCATCATGTTGTGGGGGTGTTTTGCTGGAAAAGGGACTGGTGCACTTCAGAAAATAGATGGCACCATGAGGAAGAAAGATTATCTAGAAATACTGAAGCAACACCTCAAGACATCAGCTAGAAAGTTCAAACTTGGTGTCTTCCAGCAGAACAATGATCCTAAGCATACCTCCAAAGATGTAACAAAATGGCTCAAAGACAACAAAGTGAAAGTAGTGGAGTGGCCATCACAAAGCCCTGACCTGAATCCCATAGAAAATTTGTGGACTGAACTGAAGTGTGTCCGAGCAAGGAGGACCAGTTCTGTCAGGAGGAATGGGCAAAAATTCCAGCAAAGTATTGTGAGAAGCTTGTGGAAGGCTACCCCAAGTGTTTCATTCAAGTCAAGCAATTAAAAGGCAATGCCACCAAATACTAACAAAGCGTATGTAAACTTTTGACCCACTGAAAATCTGATATAGTACATAAAAGCTGAAATAAATCTGTCTCTTAGCTGTTATTTTTAAATGACCTCTAATGGAAATAAAGTAGATACCGTAACTGACTTAACACGGAAATGTATGGTAACATGAAATGTATGGAGTTGTGGAAAAAAATAATTTGGATGTCTTTAGCCTAGGTTTAGGTAAACTTTTGGCCTCATCTATTGTGTCATTTTGTTATATACTCAAGGCTTTTGTACTTGAGAACAAAAGATGAATATGAGACAAATGTACAGACAATCAGCTTTTATTTCATGGTATTTACATGCATATATTTACATGATTTACCATTTTACAGAAAAAAAATGGTTTTACAGCTGTGCAAAAGTAAATTAAGGCATTCATTTAAAAGTAAACCAAAGCAATAAAGTCTAATATTTGATTGCATAGCCCTTGTGATATGTGAAATGTGATAACTGCATCAAATCTAAAAGCCATTGACATCACCAAACATTCGGTATCTTCGTAAATGCCTTTTCAGGCCTTCACTGAAGCCTCTTTTATCTGATCTGCCTTTCTGGGCATTTCTGTCTTCAGTCTCCTCTTCACCAAGTGAAATGCATGCTCGATCTGATTTCAATCTGGTGACTGGCTTGGCCTGTACAAAACCTTCTACTTTTTTTCCATTGATAAATGTTGCATGGGCAGTGTGTATGGGGTCAGTGTCTTGCTGCAGGATGAAATGCCAGCTGATGAGGCTGGAAGAATTTCTTTGTACATAGCCAGACAAAATCTGTCAGTACACTTCCAAATTCATCTTACTCCTGCCACCCTCCATTACATCATCAATAAAAATGAGCAAGCCTGTTCCAGAAGCAGCCATATGTGCCCAAGCCATGACACTACTGACTCCATATTTCATATAAGTGGGAGAGTGGCGCTTTGGATCATGGGCTGGTCCTTTCTCCATACTTCCGACATGACATCATTTAGGAAAAGGTTTATTTTGGTCTCATCTGTTCATAAAATTTTGTTCCAGAATTCTTCTGGCTTGTCTCGGTGAATTCTAATTTAACCTTTCAATTGCTGCTGCTCATGAGAGGTTTGCATCTTGCAGTATAGCCTCGACAATTCTGCTCTCCAGCTCTTCTGCAAATGGTAGCTTGAGGTCTTTTCACTGCTGCTCTCTGGAAAATGTTGGTGATGTCACGGATCATTGTTTTAGGGTTTTTATTGACAGCTCTTAGGATTCATCTGTCATCAACTGCAGTTGTCCAATAGTGGTTCTTTTGTTTCCAAGACTTTACAAACTGCTATACTTGATATACACAGTTTCTGTGCCATCCTTCTTCATGAATTATTCTGTTCTCTCAGTTTACAGATTAGCTGTTTTTTAGCCATAGTTAGTTCACTGGTCTTCATGATGGTGTATTCCTCTGACTACACAGATAAAAACAAAGGCTAAAACCAAGACTAGACACTCACTACTGCTCAATGTGTGAACAATCCATGCAAAAGGAAACACCTGAGCAACAGTTAACACCTGTCAGTCATCAGTTAACTTGATTTTGCATGGCAGAAAATGTGGAGACTCAACACAAAAACACCTGTTTCTGTAAAATGCTAAAATATATATGCACGTACAGTAAATACCATTAAATAAAAGCTGATAATTTGTACTGTTGTTCCATATAAATATTTTGATCTAAAATCCAAAAGCTTTAACCCCTAGGCGGAAATGGTTCGTTTCTTTTTTTCTTTTTTTTCTTTTTTTTTTTTTACAGTTTTTTAAACATGGTAATTAAGAAGAAGCCCCAAGTATTACATACCAGTTTTATCAGAATCCTCTTGGCAACCCAAATCTAAAAAATTCTACTTCTATGAGTTAGATAATCAAATATAGCAGTTCAAAGCAAAAAAAAATTAATTTACGTTTTATGAAAAAATATGTTATTTGTAAAGTATTAATATATTAATATAAAATATGTTATTTGTAATATTGTAATGTAAAGTACATGTCTCACCACAGTGAAAATGCGCTGCAATGTAAGTCCAAGGTGTAGCTATGTAGTACCCACACCAAATATCATATCAATTGAACTTTGCCATTGCTTTACAATGTGGCATTATGTACATGAAGAGCCTGGCACCTGAGCCTTGCACCAGAAAGGACACTAGATCTAAAAATGTTGATAGAAATATGTTTTTATTCCAAAAGCACAATTGAAATACTATATATATATATATATATATATATATATATATATATATATATATTGTAACTAATGCCCAAGAGCTATATACCATAATATATATACTATATACCAAAGATATTTTTATTTATGGTATAATCTTTTTTTGTTTTGTTTTTGAACAATAGTAAACTACAAAGAAAACTAAAATATCACTTTATTATTACTATATTATTTTCACTGCTGTTGGAGTTACGGGGGAGAGGAGGGGGGCAGGGGGAGTTAATTGAAGAGCTGAGGGTATTGGAGGCGGGGCAATGCATTGACATGCTGATAGCAGTTCCCTGAGAAAAAAAAAGGCGTCAGACACTTATTCCAATCCATTGCTTAGCTTAGCAGAAAATGCACATTTCAGAGTGCCTCAGAGACAGCTAGAATAATAATAAATATTTCAAATAAAAAATACGACATTGAAAGAAAACAAAATATCAATTTGCCATCCCTGCTACCTGCGTGCTGCGCACAGAGTACCATATTATTTATTTAGACATTGGCAGCATAAATTGTCTTTTGTTTATATTCAATATTAATAAGTGCAGCAAGAAACTGCAGCTGTAGACACAAGAAAGTTTGTTACATTAATGGTAGCAACGGAATGATGCAGATTATATATATATTTACCGTCCTTGTTTTATTATACCAGCGTGTTTTCACGCATTTGCAGAGAAACGCAAATACTATCAATAAAAATGGTTTACCAATTTCTCAGCATAATGACAGATTCAAAGACTAAACGAACTCACCCAATATTGTCTACAAATGGATCCATGCCAAATAAAAGTACTTATTCATCCTCTCAAACTAACAAAGTTCAGCATGAGCTATGGCACAGTCCTCTCCGACGCGTGATTTGTTGACATAGTTAAAGCACCATAGATTGCACCTGAATGGCTACAAATTACATGCCACTCAAAGTTTAGACCCTCCCCTCATTGATAAAATAAAGAAAAACAAGTCAGCTTCGGAAATTACGGAGATCTTCGTCAACAACGAATTGTAGTCAATTGTGATGCCAAAAGGCATCTTCGGGTTCATAAGGTTAAAGAACGCCTCCACTCAAAGATGTGTTTTTTAAATGGTTAACTCCTCTTGGCAGCATGATTTTCACTATACAGATTTATGTTTATGCAGAACTTGTCACCAGAACCCCCTTTTCACATTATTGCCATGTAGTTGCTCCATACTTCCTTGAAATCTGAGTTGGAAGTGAACACGAACCAGCAAAATCTGTGATGTCACAAATGTTGAACCTACAAACTGAAACCTTACTGCACAGAAACCAAACTAGTGACATTGTTGTGACCGTTCGTCTGTTGAACATGGCAGACGGCACAATTTTAGGATGCACTCCTGAGGGAGGAACTTCATTCCACTCATTACCCAAAGATCTTGTTCTATAACAAAAATGGAAGAGTTTATGTTTATAAGAATCAAGTGTATATACTTGAGAGCATAGAGGGAATCTGTGGTTGTAGCACACATTTTACAGATGACTGCTTCCAGTGCCTCGTGCAAAAGTCGATGGGTTTTGAAGTTATTGTTTTTGAAACAATACCATGACTACTTTATATACTGGGACCACAGCAGCAAGTTGACCTTAACATTTAAGTATTTATCTATTTTATTAACTGATGTCTGAAAAGGGAACTTTTGCTATCTACACTTTTCATAGGTATCCTTTGTAGCTCATTGCTAAATAAGCTACAGAAATCGTCATTGGCTGGTTGTCTAAATCGATCAGTATGTATTTACGATAGTACTGAGATCTACTTTGCGAATGTAATTTAGGCAGTTGGTAGCCTATTGGCTACAAGTACAGTACCTACTACGGTACCTACGCTCACCTTTTTTAGGTTGAATTTGTTACTAAATGTGAATAGCTACCAAACCCACATAATACATGTTAGGCCATTGGGGGATTCCCCTTCCCTCATCCATCATCCTTGCCAATGTACAGTCCCTCCGTAACAAGGTTGATGAACTGCAGGCGAATGTCAAGTTCCTATCGGAATTCAGGAATGCCTGTCTTATTGACTTGTCTGAGACGAGGCTCAAGAAGAAGGACCTACAAACCGATCTGGAAATCGATGGTTTTGGGGTACCGCTGCAAATTGATAGAGACTCAGCAGTGACTGGGAAATCACTCAGAGGAGGATTGTGTTTATATGTCAACAAAAACTGGTGCAACACAGATGCTGTCAGGGAAAAATTGTGCACTCCAGACATTGAACTTTTGTCTGTTTCTCTACGACCGTTTTATTTACCAACGGAATTTCCACAGATATTTGTTACACTTGTGTATATTCACCCAATGGCTAATGTTGACACCGCAACCTGGGCTATTGCGAAAACAGTGCACAGGCTACAGAGTATCACACCGGACGCACCTAACTTTGTTATGGGCAACTTCAATCACCGTAAGCCTGGAAAGTCGCTTAGTAACTTCTATCAATATGTAACTTGTCCTACTAGGCATATGAAATGTTTAGACCTTTGTTATGGTTCAATTAAAGGAGCTTACAAATCTTTGCGCAGAGCTCCTCTTAACATGTCCGATCACAATGTCGTTTATTTGGCTCCGATCTACAAACCTGTCCTGAAGAGAACAAAACCTGAGCGATGCTCGGTCTGGTCAGATGAGTCTTTTCAGTGTCTCCAGGATTGTTACAATTGCACAGATTGATATTTATTTAAAAATGTTTGCTTCGATTTGGATTAACTCACTGAGACTGTCTCCGCATATATACATTTTTGTGAAGATTTAGTAATCCCCAGAAATAAATTTATATTTTTCTTAATAACAAACTATGGGTGTTCAAATCTGTTAAAAACACAGGAACATTAGTTTTAAATAGGGGGATGACACTCGTTGCAGAAGCAAGTTAAGAAGGAACTTAAACTTGCTAAACTTAAATATGGGGCGACATAGCTCAGGAGGTAAGAGCGATTGTCTGGCAGTCGGAGGGTTGCCGGTTCAAACCCCGGCCTGGGCGTGTCGAAGTGTCCTTGAGCAAGACACCTAACCCCTAACTGCTCTGGCGAATGAGAGGCATCAATTGTAAAGCGCTTTGGATAAAAGTGCTATATAAATGCAGTCCATTTACCATTTAACTCACTGAACAAGGGGTGACTAGGTATGCAAGGATTGACTGGGCCTTCTTTATGGCTCTGGTTTTGTGCAGTTGGGAGAGGTCATTTAGGTTTGTTCCTGCAATTTTACTAAACATTCTGACAATCCCTTCTAACCTGTTCCTGTTTTTCAAGGTAAGTGACCCAAACCAGCAAATAAAAGAGAAGGTGAGAACAGACTCAATAAAACAAGAATGAAACATTTTCACATTTACCAAATATAAGGGCAAAGTCAGGGCCGGCCCATGGTATAAACGGTCTATGCGGTTGTTTAGGGCCACAACCGCTAGGAGGGCCACACGACCATGAGGGGGTGCCACACGATCCAATGTTTATCTAAGGTAAATAACGTTATTTTTGCAATTACGTTATTTATCCCCTATTGCGGAACTAGCGGTATAAATTGTAAATGGAATGGCAACCAAACATTTCATAACAATGTAATGTAAGAAGGATTTTACCAAGCGAACCCCGCCCCCTCCCCCAGCTCGACAGAATCCAGCACCCCCCCCCCCCCCTTCCCCCGCTGGGACAGATTTGCTTACGGCCACCAAAATCCTAGGGCCAGCCCTGGGCAAAGTAGACACCCTACTGAGTACTGGTAATTCACGCCCAGCATGGGAGGGCGTGAAGTCTATGATGGGCATGCAGTCTAAGTCGTTTTAATACTTATGATTTTAGCAAGGAACTGTCTGTGTATAGAAATGCTTGCCCAGAGCAGAAATTGATACATGTTGATAGTGACAAGGGTTTTAAACTCTTCAGGGGGGAGAAGGAGAGAAAAAGTCCTGGTCCAGATAATATTGGCGGTCGACTTCTTGAGAACTGTACAGAACCGTTGTCTGACATGTTTTCCTTCATCTTCATGAAGTCACTTCAACTTCATATGGTTCCTTGTCTCTGGAAGAATTCAGTGATTGTACCTGTGCCCAAGATTAAAGCACCAAAATCACTAAATGACTATAGTCCTGTGGCACTGCTCTCTTTATGAAAATCTTTGAGAAGATTATAAAAGAGGAAATTTTGCGTGCAACTCAGACAAAATAGGATCCACTCCAATTTGCTTATAGGGCAGGCAGGGGTGTTGAGGATGCAACAGGCACCCTACTTAACATGGTTCTGGATCACCTGGATGGTGCAAAGAATTTTGTACGATTGCTTTTTATTGACTCCTCCTCAGCTTTTAACTGTATCCAACCTCACATTTTACCAGCACCCACAACATTGACCCTGTTTTAATATGTTGACTGGTTGACTTTTTAACTGATAGATCTCAAAAGGTGAAATGGTGTTTTATTTGATGCCCTTTTATCCTCCACTGGTTCCCCCCAGGGATGTGTCCTCTCACCACTTTTATTTGTTTTGTATACGAATGAGTGTCAGTGTCATTATGAGGGCAGACATATCATCAAGTTCGCGGATGATTCTGTCATTGTGTCCCTGTTCAGTAATAATGACACTAACCATGGTCCAGTGGTGGATGAATTTAGTGACTGGTGCAAACGCTCCTTCCTGGACATAAATTTGTCTAAAACAAAGGAAATAATAATCGACTTTAGGAAGAAGCCTCCCACTATTCTTCCTGCTGCTATTTATGGCCAGGCTGTTGAAGTTGTTCAACAGTACAAGTATTTGGGAACAATAATCGACGATAAGTTAACCTTTGAACCAAATACTGATGTTGTCTGTGCAAAGGCCCATCAGCGTATGTACTTTTATCGAAAGCTCAGAAGTTTTAATGTTGACTCCACTTTTATGAGAATGTTTCATTCTTGTTTTATTGAGTCTGTTCTCACCTTCTCTTTTATTTGCTGGTTTGGGTCACTTACCTTGAAAAACAGGAACAGGTTAGAAGGGATTGTCAGAATGTTTAGTAAAATTGCAGGAACAAACCTAAATGACCTCTCCCAACTGCACAAAACCAGAGCCATAAAGAAGGCCCAGTCAATCCTTGCATACCTAGTCACCCCTTGTTCAGTGAGTTAAATGGTAAATGGACTGCATTTATATAGCGCTTTTATCCAAAGCGCTTTACAATTGATGCCTCTCATTCACCAGAGCAGTTAGGGGTTAGGTGTCTTGCTCAAGGACACTTCGATATGCCCAGGGCGGGGTTTGAACCGGCAACCCTCCGACTGCCAGACAATCGGTCTTACCTCCTGAGCTATGTCGCCCCTATGTCGTTCACGTTACTTCCATCTGGTTGCAGATATAATCTGCCAAGATGCAGGACCAATAGATTTAAAAACTTTGTCCCTGCTGCTATTGGCCTTTTAAATAGTATGAATTTTTTTTGTATGAATTGTTTGTGTGTTGATTGGTGTGTGTTGCTTGTTGTCGATGTTTGTATTTACTGCTGGCTGTGCAACAAATTGCCCCTCGGGGATAATAAAGATTACCTTACCTTACCTTACATTAGTCATAGGTACACACAATTTGGATAGCTGTATCTTGCCCACAATTTGAGCTGTCCATAAGCTAAGCAAAGCACAGATAACATAAGTAGAGAAGAGCCTTACTGTGGTAGCGAACAACTTGGGTCTACTATCATGGGTCTACTATCAATAGCTCAGCAAAGTCATTGTTATATAAGTTGCTCGCAGCTCAGATATTGAAATCCATCTACCTATGACTAATGCTACCTTACTACCTAGCTAGTGCAGTAGTTGTCAGTAGTTGCAAACTGATAGAGAATGATATCACTAAATGCAAACAGAGAACTAAACTTACTATTTAGATACATCCACGAGTCACCGATTTTGGGGAACAGAAGCGTCTTCTTCAGACTGTGAGTCCGTCTCAGGCTCAAACATGTATGGCTGTATTTCACCAATGTTGCCTCGAGTTGCCGTCATGGAATGAAGTGCACATTAAGCCAGCTTATACGAAAGCCATACATTCTCAGACGAGAAGCAAATTCATAATCCCTTCCATTCAATATAAATCAAATCTTTGTGTCCACAATGCATGCTGGGATAGCTGGCAATGCAAGGCAAGCCGGCGGAGTGACCAGAAGTCCGGGAAACATGGCACAATAACCAGACAGATGAAAGATCTGATGTGTAAACTGTCTCCCGATTTCTAATTTTATTTCCCCATTGCACATAGTTCTGTTAAGAAGAAGTCGTAAATTATTGCTGTGTGCGGATTACAAAATGTACAATCAATGTAAATTTAATGAACACTGTTTTAGAAATTAAAAAAACACGCTCACAAGCGGCAGACGGCGGAAGGCAAAAGCGATGCCAGGTGAACTTGTCAGAGCATGTGTGGCTTTACCCTTACGTGGGGGACGAGGAAGTGGGTGGGGCCTTAAGGGCATGGGAAGTTGCCAATTAGCATATTCATTATACTAAGTGCAGTGCATTGGTCAGCTCTCCCATGTAAAACAGCAATTTTTGGACCCCAACATTTACAATGTTTCCAATCTCACTGCCATTCGCAGGTGGACTACAATCACCTTGGACTTCCCAACTACCGACCTTGGTATAGCTACATTATGACATTATTGTGTTGTGGATACCCCAATATAACTGGCATAAAAATACTTTTTTTGTGCAAACATAACTCAATTTAAACCTAACTGATACTGACGCAAGACCCATCATTCTATTGGTTATTTTGAGACATGCATGCTTTTTATATTTTAATGGCTGTAGACTTTATAAAATTTAAATGAGACCTCAACATTTAAAATTTGGACACCAAATTGCCCATAGACTTAACATGGGGAGACATAATGATAACTTACAAAATCGAGCTACCTTCTCCATATTTGAATAATTCCATTGTTCTGAAGTTCTAAATATACATGACGGATCCAGGGTCAGATCTGGTAAAGCAACGGTGAAACCATGTGGCTAACGGTATGTTTTTTCGTAGGATTGATCGTGACAACGTCTGGCTAGCAAGACTAGCTAACTGTCAAACTAGTTTGATATAGTTGGCTAGCTAGCCCTAAGGTTTCAGGTCATATTAATAGCTGCCTAGATGTAAATGTAGGCTATATAATGTTTCATATATGTTGTAACTGCAAATTTTTGATGTCTGAGCTAGTGATGGGCAGTTGACACTCGACTCTGACCTCTGACAGGGTCGGGGTCAACTCTAGGGCTGGGGTTGACTCCGAGTGCCATTCTATTCTACTTCACTTTATTTTTATTACTCATTTTTACCATTTTGGCAAGATTAACAAAACATTACTAACACATTCAATAGGGTCCCAAGACCCCATTGAAAAGCATTTACCACTGAAACTACAAGACCCATCAACACTTTCATTTTTATTCTTTTTACTGTACTGGATGAAACTTCGCGTGATTCTCTTAATAAATCTGAACATTAACAACATTTACACAAAGCAAATTTTGTTGTGGATTTTCAGCAGATCATCATCTGCCTGAGTGGGTATCACTTCAAGCGCAGCAACATGCAATGGATCTAGTTTGCCTGACTGCAAAACAGGACTGTTTAACTGTTAAACATGGTCACAACCACTAAGAACAGATATACGCTCCTATACATCACAGTAGATTCCCTACTGTCAGAAGAAAAAATTTACTCAGAAGCAAGACTCCAATTTAGATGAATAGTAAAATCAGGCTATCAATGCTGCCTTTCTGTCAAAACTAGTAGTGTGTCATTCGTGAAACATTGAGATTTAGTAACTTGTAAAAATGTCAGCTAAATACTTAATTAACAAAAAAATTATGTTAGTAGCATAATAACAGTGTACACTACTGTAGGAATTTATTTTGGGGCAGTTTTTCAATTTCAAGTCACTGAGGTGGTTCAAGTACAAGAAGAGTATGAGTACGAGAAGCACCGCATAGGGATTTCTCCAGCCATTTACCATTTCAAGTCTCTGCATGACTGGTGCAAATGAGAATGAGAACATGTCTGAATGAGAGTAGTGAACAAATCCATGAACAAATCCTTTAGTGAGTCAAATGATATAAGTCCCTTAAAAGAACCACAACACCCATCTCTGCCAAAACATGTAGACAGTAAACATTCCAAGTTCCTCATTTTCACATCTTTAAGTTTTATTCCTGCTTTTCGCTTCTCCCATCTGTCATCATCTAATGATGTATCTCCTTCATTCTTTGATCAAGATCTTCTCGAAAGTGTGTGTGTGTGTGTGCATGTATGTGTGTGTCTGTGTGTGTGCATGTGTGCAAATAAATCATGGTGTGGGGTGGGTACTGACCTTGTTCTGAAATTTGCTGGGTGAGGGCGTCCATCATACAGTGATAAGAAGTCGTATTCCTCCTCCACAGCAAAAGACTGAAAGATAATCTGAATTCTGTTCCCCTCCTCGGCTACGATAACCCAGGTACAGTTTGCACCATTTGGGTACCCATGTGGAAAACCAGGGCTTTCAATGGTACCGTTCCTCCCTTTTAATGTCCCACCACATGTATATACGAAACCTGAAAGAGAGAAGAGAGAGTTTATAAGCTACAAATTATTAAGACATCTATATTCTGGAGGACATAGAAAGATACCCAGCTTGAGGAGTAATGCCAGAACCTCACAAGTGTGTATGTAAACTGCAGTGATATTTAAACGCACACGCGCACACACACACATTACAGGCATTTAGCAGACGCTCTTATCCAGAGCGATTTACACAACTTTTTATATAGCATCCATTTAAACAGCTATGATATATACTGAAGCAATGCAGGTTAAGTACCTTGCTCAAGGGTACAACAACAGCATCCTACTCAAGAATTGAACCTATGACCTTTCAGTTACAAGCCCAGTTCCTTACCCACTATGCCACACGCACACACATTACAATTGTAAGGCCTACGGGAACAGGCATAGAGTGGAATTTCCTCTCTGACTGTCGTAAAGCAATTCGCCAGGTGCAGAGTCTGATATTGTCGGGACAGAGTGGCCCGTAAGACCTTGGCATCTGGTTTTGCGACAGTTAACAGGTGACACCTCTTTTCTACGGGAAAGCAATTCTAAAATTACCCCAACGTCCTGGAGGTTTCAGATTGCAAGTAATAAAATCACATGATAGAAATGGGGCAAATTGCTCAGGACAGTTGAGGGACAGCCAAAGTGCCCTCACCTGGTGTCACTGGGTAACTTGTCTCCCTACCTTCATAAGGAAAGAAATTTACTCAAGCACACTTTTTGTTAGGAAATAAATGCAGATTTGGGTTGAATACATTGCTACACTACACTATGCAATCTTGATACACTGTGGAAAGACATTGAGAGTTGGCAGTTGGTTCATGTAAGAGATTGTACAGTTATTTCATGTTTTTCAGAGTTTTCATGACAATCACAAGAACAAATATTCATATTTGGTACGGTTTTTATGGTCTCTGTGCGAGTGATGCTCTGGTTTAGGTTTTAAAACCAGCAAACCTGTAGAAAATCAATTTTAATAAATTTGTAAGTAAACTGTATTTTTGGGACACTCCTCCTAGTAAATCCATCTGTCTGATCCTGTCTGAACCAAATTCCAATCTTCCCCCTCCAAGTAAATTTATGGTTTTATGACCCTTTTGTGGCGACATCCACCTGCCTGCGCTGGGTTCTTATAGGAGAGGAACAGGGCCCTCTAGGAGTCTGCAATCAGACTTCCCACACAAGACTCTTTCTGTGTGTAGACTGCTGTCAGGTATGCTCATCTTTATCTTTGATTGTTAGAAAATTTTCTAAATTCTGTAACTACAAATTGACTATTTTAAGTGTATAACCTACCTGACATTAAAACTGTTAATGACTTGATTTGTGTGGTCTTGGTCAATGTTTCGTTCTTGTAACAGCCCTCTAAGTCGGTTTCCCCCAATTATGACTAGGGAACTGCCCGTTGGACTTGTTTGATCACCAAGTCTTCAGTTAAGGCGGGACCGTCAGCAGAACCAAGTTGATCCTGGGATGACCAATATTGGCCCTTTCGAAGTCCCTGAACCCTAATTAGGTTATACTCCCCATGAGGGAAATCTCACAACCGCTGTGTCGTCTGCAAACAGCTAGTTAAATTGTCGTTACGGGCGCATCCGCGGTGCGTACCGGGTGAAACTGCGTTGACCCTCGGTGTAGAACTTCAGACGAACTGAGTTCCATTCTAAATCAAGCCTAAATTCTAATTTGGAACATAACTTATTAATTAATTTGGAGTCAGATTATCACGAGGGTAAAACCTAGTAACTGTTACGCTTTCTTGCTGTGGTCATGGATATATTTGATGTGTTCCGCGCATTTGTGAATATTCTGATGCTCCCATTGGGATATTTACAGTCCGGCGACAGATCGGATATATCTCTGATGACAGCATAGCCCCGTTTACGAACGGAGAGTAACCAGAATGCTACTGATCCGTTTCAGGCCAGTTTTAAGCGGGATATGAAACAACGCCTTCATATCTAACCCGTGGCAACGGAACCAGTGCATTCTTAATTATAATTGTGCCCTGTTCTTACGAACAGATGAAAAATAACTAACATCTCCGGTTTTGAATCACACCAGCCAAGGGAGAACACGCGGTGCCTTCCCCTCCAGCTACAAACCCTCATTGGTCTAGCTGTGAGGTGTTTACACAATCTCACAGGTCCAGTTCTGTTGACACTGAAGGTCTGTTGAATAAATGACATAAATGAATTTATTGTAATCAGAAAATGGAGTACAATTTTAAAAATAGTCAACAGCCAAACCAGCCATATGAAAATTTTTGGGGTGGAAATTCTGGGTGTAATCTGACTCTGGTAGATTGGTTAATATGTCCATATTGTTCTCTATCAATATAAACAATCATCTCTCTTCAAGAAAAGGTGACTTCAGAGTCAAAGTAATTGTTGATATAATCAATATGGAACCATTTCAAAATGAACTGATTGAATGTTTATTTCACAACAGTAGTCATTTCTGAAAGGTAATGTGATTGTTCATTATTAAAGTTGATTTTGTCACATTGTTCTTTGAAGAAGCACATTTCACATTTTGTGGTCGACATGGGGGTCACGAAAAAGGCCCTGTGAAAAAGATGGATGGGCTCCAGCTCCTGTGATAGCAGTTAATCATACATTCACATACATTAGTGTAGACCTGGCATTAACAGGCATCTCGGGTGATCAAACTGCAATTGGATAGTGCTTGACCACATAAAAATATAGGTGTAAATGCACCCAAGATTAAGGATGAATTGTTGATTGATCGCCGAAACCACCTCCAGAGGTGGTCAGGGAGGCATTGTGACCACATTGAACACTATTTTGAATGCATGTTTAGTCTACATACAATAACTACATAATTAGAAATGCATGTTCGCCTAGCTTCATGGATGGCCACCATTATCAAGAGGCCTTTTTTATAGCAAAAATAACACCGTAACGTTAGCCTTCATCAGGTCAGTTACAATATCTTTCAAGAGACTAGGGAGAGGAGGACATCGCATGTGTGGTTGTCTGAGCAGGAAGTGAGATCAGATTGTGATTGGATCTCAGTGTGAACAGTGGAGATTCATACTAATTCCTGTTGTAAATGCATTCCGATTAAATCATATCTAGATGGAATCTGAAAATGAGACACATGTACTGTAACTGTGAGGTGTAAAATGAGGTCATATGTTACATATACTGAATATGTTATAAATAAATCTATGGTGTAAATAAATAAAATACAAGAGTAAAAATGTACTGTCTTCCAAGTCTAAGGTCTTTAGGATAAAGTTTCAAGTTTGTCATTAATTCAGCTCATTAGAAAACACTAATAATAATGCAGAATATTCTGGTTCTTTCACAAAACAAATTTTATGTTGCAAATTTTCATCCTCAATTATTTTGTAGAAATATTTACTTGAGAAACTTAGCTAATATGGTGCAAATTGAAAATTTTCGTAGGATTCATATAATATTCCTTAAATATAGTTCCCAACATCCAATTTAGACCAGACTTCATCTTGATCATTTTTCAGACTTGAGGAATCCAAATAAGAATCCACTTGTCGACCCCCTAAAACCTGACATCAGTTCCACCCTTATGGACAGTACAGAATATCAGTTCTCTATGTGGGACAAGACGTATGAAGCTGTGGCTTGGACTATTGTTTCTTCAGCCTTTGTAACAAAATTTCAGTGACAAAATTGAATTTAATTTATGTGTTAGTACCCGTCATAGCCTCTAGATGAAATACCTTTTTTTAATCATTTCCTGTGTATGAAATGTATTCTCAGTGCATTTTGGAATTTATAGATTCATTGTTATGTGGTTAAAAGAATACTTCGTCAGGATGTCTTAGTCTGTGTTTACAATCAAAGAAGTCCTCCTCCATCTTCAACACCACCCACTCACGCTGAGTAAGTTTCCCCAATTAAGCTCTTTTCTTACTGAGCGACGGTAAGAAGGCAGATTCAAATATAGCTTAATTCCATTATGTTGAACGTAATAGTGGCTTATCGTTGAAACTTTAAATTTCAGACCCTTGCAAAAGTCCTTCACACTGCCGGTAACTTCACTTATTGGTCCAACAAAAAACAAGCCAACTCCACGGCACTTTTAATCCCCTTGGTGAACTTCAGCTGACGCCACAGAGTCTTCATTTCATCACTAGCTATCTATGCAGCCATACCCACCCCTCCCCACACAGAAATGTCCACACCCAGAAACGTCCCAAACACATTTTAGAATAGCAAATACAGGTAAAGGTGCATGGATTTGGCGAAAATGTGTGAAGACAGAGATTGCCACTGCAGCACAGACATGCTTTAGCATGGTTATTTTATAAAATTTTCAAGGTAAAATTCTGCATAGTATGCCTTAAAGATTAGGTACACAATGTTTAGTCAATTTAATTTGAGTAGAAACATTATTTCTGTGTTAAACAAAGAGTAATGCTATTTTTTTTAAGCGTATCTCATTTAAGAGCGTATTTTATGTAGAATTTTCAATTTGACAAAATATGGTTACCGAAACGTGTGACTTTTTAAAATTAATTTAAAAGTGTTTTGTGAGTATGTGTAGTAATCAGGTTGTCATCAGGTTACTTAATTTGAGAAGGTTATCAGTTATAGGAAGTTAATATACAATGCAGAAGTAAAGAACACCAGAAGAGAAGCCCAGGGGTGTTCCCTCTGCAAATTACTTTCATTTCATGTAATCGTATATCTCACCAATCATAAACAAAAATTCAAGGTGGCTGTGGTACAAGTATATATGAAGCCCTGGTTTTTACAAGAATTGTATTCAGACAGTGTTCAAATGTAGATAATGACATATCAGCTATTGTCTAGCTACTATAAAGACTGCTGTGATTGGGAGGCAGACAGTGATTTGTGATGAGTAGCACAGCTACTGGAAACTAACCCTTTACGAAATGCTTGTGGATTACAGTTATTCTTATGTGAACTTTTACAGTCTGATCAACGTGTACTATTTAGCACTGGCGCTTTGCTGTATATATATATATAAAACAATGGCTGTGACAATGGCACGGTGGCGCAGTTCAAACTATACCAGGCTGGCACCATTAGAAACCCAACACCAATCTCCTTGATAAAGCACAGTATGTACTCACTTATTTGACAGGTATCCAATGAGCCTTCATTTATTAAATTATTAGCAATCTCTTTCAATTTCAGCTCCCGAACTTGCAACTTGTGTACCCTTCTCTCCTTCTTGGTTTTCCTTGTTTTTTTTTCTGAGGTCCACTTTTTGTGTTTTTAAGGTTTATAGGGTTTATTGATACGCTTAGCTGTAGCTAGGACTCCTCTTTGCTGGCTTCCTCAGCTAGCTTGCTGACGTTACAAATAGATACTTGACATTGGGCAGCATCATACCATATTTCCCAGAAAACTTTGCATATCATAAAATAACAGTAGTACCAAAGAAATGACCCCAGGGCCTGAGGTAGACTAGAGTAATTGTAAGTAGGATTGTCCTTATGGCATCCAAGGTTATATTTCATATATAGCAGTGGTGAACTTTGATAGGTTGTTTCCCTTTTAGGTTGCTTGGACAGGCTGCTGTTTTGCCTCTTTTTCCTAGTTTATAATCACGTTTTTATTTAATGTAGTGGTTGCCGCTGTCACTACAATCTCTGTGACATATTGCTGTGGTGCTTATCTTCCATTTGCTGAGCAGGCTGTCTCAGTGTACCAGCACTAGTTCTGTTTAACAGCGAGCTAGGGTTACTTCATAAACAAGCATCTCTCAGTTCGCCTGCAAGGTCGGCACATTGACTATTCTGTATGTGATCGGTTGTTGTGAATACACCTCTGCAAACCAACTGGTTTCCATTTTTAATCTGTTTATGGTTTTACTCCTTTGTAGCTACCAAATCTTAGGCTGATGGGGGGGAGCCTAGCATCACTCGGCAGGGGAGGTCTTAGCTCAGTGGTTAGCTCCTTCACCGTTTGCCTGCCTGAGTGTTAAACTACACCGAACCACGATTTTAACACTAAGTTGATGTGTTTCAGATGAGGTGGCATGTGTGGTGGTACGTAAGTTCACTGGTGAGTTGTCATTTTAGGTAGGATACCTCCCAACGAGTCACTGCTGGGCTCGGTTGTTAGCGCCATCTATTGGTATTTTTAGTAAATGCTCAAAGGTAGTCTGGAAGTCTGTGTTATTTTTAATGGGAAAAAAAAGAAATAAAAACTTTGTATTACCGCTTACATCATTTTCCGGTGTTTCTGTCCAGTGGTGTTTAACATCTTGTTAAAAAACATATTAGAGCTTGACTCTCTTCATACAGGCACTTCCAGCCATCTTGTTGGCATAAAAAGTAATATTTTCTTTGGGACACGTTTCTGTCTTCATTTACCCAACGCACCGGGGAACCTGTTGTAATAGGTTAATTGGATTATTGCTTTGGGTGAAATTCCTAGGGTGGCGAAATCGGACTTCCTTTATCCTTACCACTTGCCACAGAAACACTAACTTAGTTAAATGGGCATGAATGGCTTCACAGTAAGAAGACGTTCTTTAATGCTGTCATTTGCTCATGATTTTAAAGAAGACAGCCCAGTAATTCAGCTCAGGTTTTATTCCATTTGGTGTGACTATATCCCAGCTGGCTAGAAAATATTCACAATATATCTCCCCATTGGACATTTACCTACACCAGGCAAACAAAATGTCACATACACACACAAAATGGACTTATATCTTTTTCATCAAGAAAATTTCCAGTCTCAACAGCAACAGTCAGTTTGTAGCTCTGTGGTAATGTTGCGGTCTATGGATTGTTCAGGCACAGGGTCAAACCCTGCCTGAAGCAAATTTTTCCTTTCTTACACATGCTTATTTGGTACACTAATAATTATCTATTACTTCTCAACTATTTCTTTTGCACCATATCTACCCCGTCTTTCACCAAACGTATGGGCTGTATTATGATATACCATCTACATGTTCAGTTAATCGGCTACAATATAGCCACACCACATATATACAACCGGAGCTCAGCTGTGCTTACTGGCCTGTCTTCTTTAAAACCACAGACACATTTCACCAAGAAAATTTACACCAAGGACAGCTACTTGACAGTGGTGCACTGCCAATGTCATTGACTGGAAAGCGCTAGGTCGCATGACCGAATCCCAGCCTGCACTCAGGCTGATCTTTTTATATCTTACACTAGTATTTTCTTACATTTATATTTACTAACTAATAATTGTCTATTGCTTTTGAACTATTGCTTTGCACTTATCAGAATATCAGAATCTTCAATGCATTTCATGAAGGCACATTTATTGATTTTCTTAAAAAGTTACAACGGCTGACCACTGTGGCATTTCTACTAACTATATTTCTTCACTTGGCTACTGCAGAAAACATTATCAGCAAACGCCACATTTCCACATTCATGTTACCTCACCCTGTTCTCTATCTACCCACATACAATTAGTACGTAGTACTGTCTGCAGCACCAAATTAAAACATTCCATTTAAAAACATGACTCATTCATAATTATAACTACTAGTACTGAACATGAGAAAAGTACATTTGTACAATAGTTTTCCTATGAAATTTCATGCGTTACTTCAACAACTATATAAACAAGTAAATACTAATACTGTTTTATATATACCATTCAATAACGAAACTTGTCTCGCTCATCGTCACTATATTTTCTTTGCACTATAGTCTGTGATCATGCCAAACTTCACCTACATGCCCATTCTGCAAAAATAAATATTGTTTCAGCTACTCGATTTCATAATTTCCCCTTATTTCTCTCGTAATACCGTTATTTTTTGATATGCAAAGATATGTCTGTGCAGCTATTCTCCATTGTCAAGTTTTCCTGTACTCTTTCTCCAATTCTCATGTAAGGGCAGTGATCTAGCTAAGGAAAACAATGAAGAGGAGTCCTACCTACAGCTAAGCGTATCAAAATGCCTTATAAACCTTAGAAACACTAAAACCGCATCTCAGAATAACAGAAAAGGACAGAAGGGTACACAAGTTGCAACCCAGGGAGCTCAAATTCAATGAGCTTGCTGATAATTTTGTCAATGAAGGCTCATTGGATGGTCAGCAAATCAGTGAGTACATACAGTAGGGAAATTTCTGTTGCTTTTCTGATGGTGCAAGCCTCTTTTATACTTACGTCACTGCAACATTTGTCACAGCTGTTGTTTTACATATACAGCAAAGAGAAACTGCTAAACGGTACACGTTGATCAGACTGTACAAATTCACACAAGGATAGCCATAATCCACAACCGTTTCTTAAAGGGTTACTGAGCATTTTTACACCCAGGCCGGCTCCACTGCTCATCACAAATCATGTCCTCAACTTGGCCCCCCCAAAATCTCACTCTGCCTCCCAATCAAACCAGTCTACATCCGGGACTGCCTAAGCTGTATGCGTGTTTGCATGTATGTATTTGTACGCATACTTCTCATAGTCTTAATTTATATGTATTACTCTTATCACTTTCTCATAACTAACACTTAGCAAAAAAATGATATCTGTAAAAAACACATTTTCAATGTACAAAAATGCCAAGTTACTGACACATACAAAGCACTGTCTATAACTCATTCATTCAAACTGGCAAAATCTACGCCTGCCATTAAAAGTGTTGATATCAAAATGACGCAAAGTTACTGTACTACAAACAATATAGGCTATCTTTCCTCAGCAAAATTAAACAAGCTGTATTCCAAAGCAATGCTATCCTATGTTTCCTCAATTGTTTCAAGTCAAACAATTTAGGAATTGTTCAAACAATTTATGAAACATTGGATAGCATTGCTTTGGAATACAGCTTGTTTAATTCAGGTGAGGAAAGAGCCTATATCATTTGTAGTACAGTAACTTTGCGTCATTTTGATATCAATACTTTTAATGGCAGGCCTAGATTTTGCATTGTACGGGTGACTAACTTCTTAGAAAAATTATTTTTGTATGTTTAAAACATGTTTTTTTTTTTTCAGATGGCATGATACAGTCTATACAGTCCAGTTTACATACACCTACAGATGAGGCCAAAAGTTTACACACACCTAGGTTAAAGACGTTCAAATTCAATTTTTTCACAACTCCGCACATTTCATGTTACCATACATTTCTTTTGGAAAGTCAATTAGGGCATCTACTTTGTTCACATTAGAGGTAATTTTAAAACAATTGATTAGAGACAGATTTATTTCATATTTAATTCACTATATCAAAATTCCAGTGGGTCAAAAGTTTACATACACCAAGTTGACTGTCTCTTTAACCCTCTGGGGTCTGAGGGTAAAATGAGGCACACTTGTGATTGTGCCATGCTCTGACATTTGTGTAAATTTCATCAACTTTATATGCCGTGATTCCAAAATGTTTCATATCTCTGCTTTCAGCACAAACTCCACAAACTCAGCTACAATAATATGGCAGCAGTAAGTAGGTCATAATCATATGTGGATTGTAAATTGCTCTAAAAACACACAAACTGTAAACAGTAGTTTTGAACATGCACAGGAATGTTGTAATAAAACACACTAAACAATTGTATCTAAGGTTTTGGATCACTGAAATGTGTTCATTAGGGTCTTGGGTATCAAAAGATGACAAAATAGTTTAGCAAATCCAGTGAGAAATATAAAATAAATTGCTAAAAGTTAGTGCTGTGACTACTATTTTTCAACACCAGGTGTGAATGGGAGGGCAAATGGCCTTTCTGTTATGAATATGTATTGGGTAGGAGGACCTACCAGCTAAGTAGGCTATTCACACCTGGCCGCATGCCTCCCCACCACTAAGACAAAGACTCAATGAGCCATTTAGAAGACAGAAACAAAGACATCTTTTGATTTTAGAACATTTATTGAAGTAAACTATATGCATGGAAGATGAGATGAGACTGGTGTACTCTTGCAACCCCTGCGTGGCCTCTTAGCTAGTGGTGAACTAGGCCGTGTTTCCTGATCAGCATCTCTGTAAATATAATAAAAACAAAATTGTTAGGAAATGTGACATCAAATCAAACTTTATTTATACAGCACATTTCCTTCAACAGGTGACAATTAAATGTGCTTTACAAAAAAGGGATAAACCACTAACTAATGAAAACAAAACTTATATCGATTGTGCGAGGACATCGGTTTTAGAATCCTAGCCACGCCACTACACGCCAGACATGGGCTATTTATTACCAATATGATTTTAAAAAATACAGTCTACCTGCTACTTCTAACACAACCAGACGCAGAGAGCCTAGCCTATAATTTTGAGATGCAATAGTTTGAATTGTTCGTAGTGTGGGAATTTACAGACGCGCATATTGTTTGATATTCCTACAACACAGAGATACATTGCAATACAATACACATATTTACCAGTATGATCATAAGAAATATACTTACTCATGAAGTTGATCCTCAGCTGGATCAGTTCGCTGTTCGAAATGACACTGCTCTTCATCAGTGTCGGCTTCCGGACGGACCATTTTCCAAAATTAAACGAAATGTTAACTCAAAAGAAGTGAATTAGGCTACACTTTGACATTCTATCCCGCTTTCACAGGCTTGGCATTTCTCACATGGATCTCGCATCGCCCCTCCCCTAGTCTCCTTGTATGGAAAGTAATTATAATGTCGTTATTTATGTGAATGCGATTTGGGCGGACTTCCTACTAAGCGAAATTGTCATTGTCATCATTAGGAGTCAATTGGGAGTTAATTGGCACCTGTGGCTATATTTAAGGGCCTAACTTTAGAGCCACTGCCTTTTTGCCCTTGATACCATGGGAAAATGCAAGCAACTCAGCCAAGATCTCAGAAAAAAAAATGTGGGCCTCCATAAATCCGTTTCCTCCTTAGGAACAATTTCCAAACAACTGAAGGTACCATGAGCATCTATACAAACAATTGTATGCAAATATAAAAAAATGCGGGACCACACAGACACTGAATCGTTCAGGAAGGAGGCACGGATTAACTCCCAGGGTTGAACGAACTTTGGCCCGAAAGGTTCAACTGAACCCCAAGACAACAACAAAGGAACTGGTAAAGGAGTGAGATGCATCAGGTACCAAAGTATCTACATCCACCATTAAGAGAATCCTACACCGCCATGGCCTGAAAGGCTGTCACGCAAGGAAGAAGCCCCTATTCCAAGACTGGCATAAAAAAGCCTAAATGAAATTTGCAGGTGATCACCAAGACGAAGACCTAGCCCTTTGGAGGAGTGTTCTCTGGTCAGATGAAACAAAAATGGAACTGTTTGGCCATAATGATCAGCGCTATGTATGGAGGAAAAAGGGTGACTTTAATCCGAAGAACACCATCCCAACTGTGAAGCATGGGGGTAGCAGCATCATGTTGTGGGGGTGTTTTGCTGGAAAAGGGACTGGTGCACTTCAGAAAATAGATGGTATCATGAGGAAGGAGGATTATCGAGAAGACAGAAGCAACACCTCAAGACATCAGCTAGGAAGTTTAAACTTGGTCGTAACTGGGTTTTCCAGCGGGACAATCCTAAGCATATCTCCAAAGTAACAAAATGGCTTAAAGGCAACAAAGTGAAATTATTGGAGTGGCCATTACAAAGCCCTGACCTGAATCTCAGAAAATTTGTGGACTCAACTGAAAAAGTGTGTCCGAGCAAGGAGGCCCACAAACCTGACTGAGTTACACCAGTTCTGTCAGGAGGAATGGGCAAAAATTCCAGCAAAGTATTGTGAGAAGCTTGTGGAAAGCTACCCCAAGCATTTGATTCAAGTTAAGCAATTAAAAGGCAATGCCACCAAATACTAACAAAGTGTATGTAAACTTTTTACCCACCGAAAATCTGATATAGTACATAAAAGCTGAAATAAATCTGTCTCTTAGCTATTATTTTGAAATGACCTATTTTTGAAATAAAGTAGATACCCTAATTGACTTAACACAGGAAATGTATGGTAACATGAAATGTGTGGAGTTGTGAAAAATTGATTTTGAATGTCTTTAGCCTAGGTGTATGTACACTTTTGGTCTCAACTGTACATTTGGTAAAAAACTGGCTAGATTTGGTTCTCAAGGATCCAGAAGAATTATACAGTTGCATAAAGATTTATCTGAGAATCAGGTGGGTTTCGATGCCCTGCCTCCACGGTCCCAGGGCAATTACGTTACCAGTGAACCACCAACAAACTAGCATATACGAAAATTTCTTCGTAAATAATATATGTCAATTTTGCATTTGTGTGATTTTTTGATTAGCTGGTGTAGCTAAATGTCCAATGGGGAGACATATTTTTTGTGGGCTTGGAGCATTTGTGATGATGTAGTCAAGCAGGAAAAAGAAGAAGGAAAAAACGCAAAATCCCTGAAATTTGGGACTTTATTGTGCGGACGTGTGAAGTTGTTTGTGAATTAAGTCTGTAGACATGAGGTCAGAAGGTACAGAAATGACTGTTTTATGGGCTGAGAGTCTGTAGTCATTGTAGTTATTTCCGTAGGAAACCCTGAAAAGTGCCAAACTCTTGGTTCTATATAGGTATTGGGCATGCCGCCCTGCCAAGGCATAACTTGGCATACCTGCCATCCCAATCAAAATGTCAGTTTTATAATCAAAACTAGTATATCACATTAACACTCCACACAATGATTTTTAAAAATGCACAAATATGTACAGTATATATATGGCTTAATTAATGTTTGAATTACTATATATTGTTTTGCGTTGCCTGTCTACTGCTTGCTTTTTCTGTTGTTGTAGCCAAATATAACATTCTATATACAATACAATCATTGCTTAACACAGCCCCCAAGGTGTGGCATATATCTTATAAATATATACAGAGAAAGTCTTAAAGGGTAAGCACTAGATATTATAAAAAATTAAATACATCAGCCAAATGGAAGTGGTCCTGTTTTATGATTCACAATGTTAAAAAAAAAACAATTTTATTGAAATAAAGGCAAGAAATAAGCCCTAAAATATCTAATTGCTTACTCTTTGCCCCGCCTCCCTTTTTCAACAATCTTCCGAATGATCACCAATGTCATATTTTGTGACGTGATAGAGTGAGGAAGTGCGATATTGTCAAATTAACTATAGCTAGCCCTTTTTCCATTAAAGAATAAACCTATATCGCTACACCTTGATGTACATAAGGTATTGTGAAAATGCTAGTGGACAATGAGTTAAATCAACATATGATGCTAGACTAATTTGCTCACTAGAGGCAGATTAGAGTGGATCCTAAGATAGAAGCTGAACTAGCTAGTACAGTTCATTTGCAGGCACTGATAAAGCTAACATTGTTAGCATGCAGTATTGTCTCATATACTTGTACTGGACTAGACTGGACTCACACAGATGCAGTTGATATCAGTCTTCTCATATGAATTTAGGCAAGATAGCTAAAAAGCGAATTTTCCAGAGAGTGCTCTGATTGTTTGCTTTAGGAATAATCCTCCAACGCCAATCATCTCTGGCTCAGATTTGAAGGGCTGACAATGGAACTGTGAATTCTGAGGTGTACAGAAATATCATATCTACTCAGATCCAACCAAATGCCTCAGAACCCATTAGATGGCGCTTCACTTTGCAGTAGGACCATGACCCCAAACATACTGTTGAAGCAACTAAGGAATTTTTCGGGGCTAAAAGTAGAATTATCTTGACTGGCTAAATCTATCACCAGACCAGAATCCAACAGATCATTCATTTCACGTGTTGAAGACAAGACAGAAGACAAAAAGCCCCCAAAATAAATACAGAAATTAAGAATGCTGCAGTACATGCCTGGAGGGCTATTGCCAGGGAAGTTACCCAGTGTCTGATGATGTTTGTTGGTCATATACTTCAAGCAGTCTTTGAATGCAAAGGATTTGCAACCAAGTACTAACTTTATTTAAACTGATTTGTCCAAGTCATTTACTATGATTTAAAAATCAATAGCACATTTGTTTGTGCTCCTTTTTGTGATCTGCCTTCGGAAATGATCAACAATTTAATGCATTTGTGAAGTGTGCGGATTCCCCTCAGTTAGCAACCCACTCCAAGTTTGAACAGTGTTTTGATTAGTGATTATTGGCTGCTTGGCCACATACAGACGAATGGATCTATATGTAGTCAAGATTTACCGCAGGAAAGTGAATAACTAGCCTAGTTAAATTTCTATAATGTAAATTTAAATGGAATCAGGGTGAATGGTGACAGTGGAAGCTATTATGTTGTCAGTGAAAATGCTGGTAAAAGGCTACAGAAGCCAACAGGAATGATACAGGTGCAGCCAAGCTGTCAAAACACTGAGTCTCTGTGGAACCTGTCCTAGCTTGAGGACTGTTGCTACAAACTATGGCTTTAAAGAGCAAGCCTAGGAGAGTAACATAACTGGTATTCATAACAAGTTAGTAAGGGTGCAGCGATCAATCGGCTGTGGATCGGAACCGGCTGGTTTTCGCCCCATAAACCCGCCTGTGACCTGCAGATTTATTTTAATTTCATCTGTATTCTGGTTTTATGATGTAAGAAATGTGAGCACAGTCCATGCGCCAGCTGCATTTGAATGCTGCTGATATATCTTTATATAAGTGTGTGAAGTGGACATTTAAGGTCTGTTTTTTTTTGTCTTTTTCTCGTAAATATTTTTCATCTAGCCTATTGGTTCAGATAGTACTTTATGTAACTGCTTCATTGTCAAGTTTTACACATTTTGTTCTCTATGTCAGTAGCTTCACCTTGACATTTATGGGGCATATCAAGACAGTCTACACATTCAATGCACCTCAAGCAGGTCCAGTTTATCTAAACCTTTTACAAGGAAGTGAACATTGAAATGTATTAGTCGAAATTAAAAATATTTCTTTCTGAACTTGCAGAATAAGTTACACTATTCTGCGCACACACTTTAATGCAGTTTATAGTTGATAATAGCCTGATATATTTGATAACAGTTGACAATAGCCTGATTAATAATTAGCTATTGGTACATGTTCAGGATTTGGATTTTCAACATTATCTTATGAAGGTAAGCCACGTTAAAACTAATACGTTTACTCTACTTGCACTTTTTGAGGAGTTTACTAAAGAAATCGACTCTTCTGCAGTGACTGTGGCACATTCCATCCATCGTTGCACTGAAAAGCCTCATAAGATAGAGCACTGGTGCAGATCATGGTGTGAAACCATCAAAATGCACTTTTCTGGAGGCAACTGAGAAAAGATTCAGCCACATTGAATCAGAGCTCCTTGACTGTGTGGCTATGACAACAATATAACAATGAGTTTCATAATAATAATAATTAATAATAATTTAAAAAGTTTCTGTGAATGTATTTGGAATCTATGGAGAAAATAAACAATCTTGAAAATGTTTTCTTTGATACCTGTTGCTTTAAAAATATACATAAAAAACAGCTATTGAAGTTGCAATCAGCTGATTTGACTTAAAAAATCAGCAAAAGGAATTGGCCATCAACATTCATGATCGGTGAACCCCTACTAGTTAGTCATCTTCATTAAATAAAGAGACTCCTAAATATCTCAATCGCAGCAGCATTTAAACAATGCCAAAAGTATTTTAGCCAGCTTGTTTAATGTTAAATGTTAACCTGAGAGAATGTTTTATTCTCTCTTCTTGCATCCTTTTTTATTTTCCAGTGTCTTATTTTGTCTCTGATATTTTGAAACACACTCTTGTTGATAAAGCCAAATGACATCTACAATGCCATTTACTATTTGCATAATACAAGTCTGACCAGTGTTGTAGGGATGCTCTGCTACTTGTGTAGGCAACACAGCAGCCAGTGAAGAGAAGCCATGCAGAAAGCAGTTTTATTGAGGTGCCTACTCTGTACACTCTGTTCTAACACAAAGTGGAAACATTTTATGAAAATGGGAGTAACACAGGTCACATCAGGTCCATCTGGGGGGTTGCCAAACTAAGGGAAGAAAATAAAAATAAAAATAAAATGCAAGTGGAAGCTCCTCCCGCACTCCCCAGTTTTCACCCGATCTCACCAGCACACAACCCCCCCCCCCCCCCTCAAGTTCGGGGTCACGTTGCACCATCTCATCGTCCCATCTACAATGAAATTTCTTTTGGTCCCCTAAAATGATACTATGTATTTAAAGTGCTGTACTGTAATTCATATTGTCTTCCAATTTAGACATAAATACCCTCATATCCATTGTTTCATTTCAAATCCAGCATGCTGGAGTACTGAGCCAAAACAACAAAAAATTATGTCACTTTACAGAATTTCCACACCTGCATGCATGGAAACCAGTTCAAACTGCTTTTGTGATTCTCTGAAGTGAACAATACTGGTAACTAAGTGGCTAAAATAGGAATGATTTGTCATATATATCCATGGCAACTGTGTCAGATATGAGCATATAAAAATAGGAAAAAACTGGTTTATATTCTTAGCCTTGTGTACAGTGTACTGTATTATCCAGAATTATAAATCCAGTTAGAAAGAACTCACAAGATGAAATGTGTAAGTTAATTTTTGAATCCAATTTCTCTACTCCAGTTTGTTACAAAAACACGTCCATGGATTAATTTTTTTGCAGAAACTGAAGTAAATGTGTGAAAACAGGGGCGTCATGCAAGCCAAAATTCTGGGGAGGGGGGGGGGGGCACAATTAGAGCGGGGGGCATGGGGGTCCTTCCCCAGAAAAAGAAAAAGAAAATAATGACGTAACTTTCTGCAATTTGACATATATACAAAGCCTTTGGTGGGATTATTTTAAAACTTTACTATATCAGTTTTTGTAGCTCAGTAATCTCCCACTTTATATTAGGGTAAATACTGTATATTTATTTGAGATTATTTTGAGATTTTCATGTCAATTATTTGTGCTGTTATGGTTATTGAAAATGACACTCACTTATTCACTCACTTCTAAACTAGCTTCTACACTGCTGCCACTTTTCTTGAAAAAGAGCTAAATCCTGTCTGCTTCACCCAAAAATTTTAAGGGGCATAAATTCACATGAAAAGACTATATCCACAATGCAATTTAATTTAGAGAACATAGATAATAAAGCCACAGATGAAAGGAACCTGCCAACATTATTAGCTATTATTATTATTATTATTATTAATAATAATATTAATAATTATAATAATAATAAAATAATTATAATAATTATAATAATATCATGTTGTTGTTGTGAGAATCATCATTAGGCTATTCACTTATCTTTACCTGCTTCACACAGATCAACTTTAACTGCCTGATCATCATCATCCCTTGATTGCTCTGAAATGGTCAAATGAAAGAGGGAACAACTCTTTCAATTAAATCTGCATAAATTTCCATGAAGGAAAAATAGCCTATCACTATAAATCTCACCTAAGATAACCTACCTCTAGGTAGCACTATCAACCTCCTGACTGAGGACAGGGCTGGGGCTTTCTGTCATTTTTTTAAAGAATGACGAGATTTTCCTCTGCATCTTGACCTGGAGATATCAAATGGAATTCAGTGTTTTGCTAACTATAACCTGTGATAGTGGTATAAACTATCAGCTCACTGCCATACGATTCACACAGCTCTACTTTACCAATATTAAACAGGACGCTATGCTATCACAAGTCACGACTAGCTAGCGAGCCAGGAGGCTAAACAACTGGATTGAGGGATAGCTACTAACTTTAGCTGGTACTAGCCAACTATCTTGCAAAGCAAACTATGCCTATATGCATAGGATCTCAAATGCAATTAAGTGTGTATAACTAATTGCATTTCATTTTTACATGTTTGAAAAACAGATTGATGCTCTACTAACCACTTCAGCAACACACCGTTAAGCTGTAGCCTACATCTCCTCCAGCATTGATGTGCAACAGAGTGCTGTGTGCGTGCGTACCTGCTGTTGCGAATCGATTTCATCCTGCAACTTTTAGAAGAAACCAATACCATAGGGAACATGTGGCTTTTTGAGGTATGATCTATGACATAATTAATTAGAAGAATACGTTTGACTCATAATATAAAATGTTCATAACTACATATTATAAAAAAATAATAGTAATAAAATAAAATAAAAATATAAAAAATCCAGATATCAAAAATCTGGTGGGGCACGTGCCCCCCCAGCTTGAATGAGCATGACGAGTCTGTGTGAAAATATGGGTGCATGCTCTGATTGATTAAACTAGTTCATTAAATTCTGTCCAGTTATAACCATTGTGTCCAATTCTGACAAGAATCTACACCTGTGCCTAATTGAAACATAAGGTAGATAGGTACGCAGGTAGATGATTCGAAATTTTTGTAAATTCTGATTGGAAACAGATTCACAACTTTTGAAACTGTTCCTTCACTGCCAGAAGACCCTGATAAAGTGAAAAAGAATCCTGCCAATGCTTAATTAAATCTAGTAAATTTATCCTCCACACATGAGCCTATGCCTCCATACATCGTCCTTCCCGTCAATTTTCATATGTCCACACCACTGATTACAGTGTGAAGATGAAGTTCTTGCTTTATCCTATGGGTGTGCTTAGTAATTTTTGGGATGGTCCTCCTCCCCAATGCATTTTACCAAATCAAATATGAATTTCATATTCGGCAAAGCACTGATAATGCGTTTTATTCAAATATTTGTTCCTTCTGAATTTGTTCAATATTATTTGTATTTAAAAGCCTATCCCTCCAGCTACAATTATGAGTAAAAAACAGCTATGGTGGACCAAAAGTTAATTTTGACTTGCTTGCATCCAACAATGAAATAAAGCTACAGTTGAGGCCAAAAGTTCATACACCTAGGCTAAAGACATTCAAACTCAATTTTTCACAACTCCACACATTTCATGTTACCATACGTTTGCTGTGTTTAGTGAATTAGGGTATCTACTTTATTTCCATAAGAGGTCATTTCAAAATAATAACTAAGAGACAGATTTATTTCAGCGTTTATGTACTTTATCAGATTTTTTGCCCATTCCTCCTGAGAAAACTGGTGTACCTCACTCAGGTTTGTGGGCCTCCTTGCTCGGACACACTTTTTCAGATCAGTCCACAAATTTTCTATGGGATTCAGGTCAGGGCTTTGCGATGGCCACTCCAGTACTTTCACTTTGTTGCCTTTAAGCAATTTAGGTATGCTTAGGATCATCTGACCAGAGAACTAGGTCTTCATCCTGACGACTGCAAACTTCATTCTGGCTTTTTTATGCTGGTCTTTGAGTAGGGGCTTCTTCCTTGCGTGACAGCCTTTCAGGCCATGGTGATGTAGGACTCTTTTAATGGTGGATGTAGATACTTTGGTACCTGATGCCTCCAACTCCTTCACCAGTTCCTTTGTTGTCGTCTTGGGGTTCAGCTGAACCTTTCGGACCAAAGTTCGTTCAGCACTGGGAGTTCATTTGTGCCTCTTTCCTGAACAATGCAGTGTCTGTGTGGTCCCAAGATTTTTATATTTGCGTACAATTGTTTGTACAGATACTGGTGGTACCTTCAGTTTAGAAATTGCTCCTAAGGAGGAACCAGACTTGTAGAGGTCCACTATTTTTTTTTTCTTAGCTAAGTTGCTTGGATTTACCCATGCTGTCAAGGGCAACAATGCAGTGGCTCTCAAGGTGGGCCCTTAAATATAGCCACAGGTGCCAATTAACTCCCAATTGACTCCTAATTATGACAATCGGCCAATCGGAAGCTTCTAAAAAGTAATTACATCAATTTCTGTAATCTTCCAGACTGTTTAAAGAGACAGTCAAATGAGTGTATGTAAATATTTGACCCACTGCAATTCTGATATAGTGAATTAGAGCTGAAATAAATCTGTCTCTAATTGATTGTTTTAAAATGACCTCTGATATGAACAAAGCAGATGCCCTCATTGACTTGGTAACATGAAATGTGCGAAGTTGTGAAAAACTGAGTTTGAATATTTTTAGACTAGGTGTATGTAAACATTAGGCCTCAACTGCATGTTTACACTTACACAAAGTGCGATCTATCCATCCAGACAGTTTCAGCGAGATTTTTTAGATAGAAACGTTTTCCACATATCCACTGCAGCTCACCTTGATACAACGGACCTCAACAAGACCAAAGTGCCAAAAATGGAGCATCACATAGTTCTGGCAGGCCATGAGAGTCAGGCTGAATCAGCTGATGGCTCAGCTGAGTGATGTTCGCCTATCACAGTACATTCACTTAACAGGGCGGTCTTCTTAAACAGCCTCCCTTTACTCATTCGGCTGCTCCTCCTGCATGCAAGCTGCTGCACGTTGCTTTGTAAATCGGCGCTTCTTCCTGCAATCCAGCTACGGCATGCTGCCAGTCTAAACCATGTCTGCTCGCTACATGTTCGCTGCTAATCTAAGCTCACAGCCTAGGCACTATGAGGAAGTCTTGCTATTTATTTGCATTGCTCCTTACCTCTAAGCTCTATAGCTGCAGCAGGCAGGCGATCCATTTGGGGCCAGCCACGAAAAGCGTTGTTTTAAGCGACAATATTCCAGATATTGAGGATAACGGTGCACTGTCTTCACTGCTAACTGGCCAGGGAGCTTCATTCAAGGAGCGCTGCTTTGCGGCAGCCGCCGCCCCTCCATGGAGGACGCCATGTTTAGGCCTGGAAGCTGCTGCCACATCCATATCTGCTAGCTGCAGATTCTAGCTGGGTAATGTCATCAACCTTATTTAAATTCTGCTGTGCTCTGAGTCTAGCTGTAAACGCATAATATACACAGTGTTGCCAACTATTTTCTATGGAAAGTAGCTATGGCCTCCTTAAAAAGTCGCTAAATTGACAACACCGAATATACATATTTGATTGTGGGGACGTCTCACAGAGGGGCTGGTTTCACGAATATCGCAAGTCTTTCGCTAAAAGCGGAAACGTTCCAACATATGTGGGCACTAGTTACTGGATGTTATGTAAGTTTTCACCACCGAGTCAAGCTAAGAATCTGGGTGAATTGCTCGCTACCTTCCGGAACGCAGTAGAATTGGGTCATAGGCTAGGCTACATCCCCTAGTTGATCAGAGTGGGGTCTTCCAATCAATCGTTTTTACGCGAATTTGGCATTCGTGCACGTAAATCTAAGCGCAAATGTCTGAATTGGGGAAACGCGAAAGTTCTCACGCTTGGCTGAGATGGAAAAGTAGGCGTATCGATAAAGAATCTTTGTTCATTATGAACGGCTAATGGATTATGGGCAGTTGCTACTACGCAGCTACTACTAGATAGCCCCCATGTCTCACACAGGCCTAGGCCATAGTTTGTGTATTTGTAGGCTACTTCCTGGTGTAAACAGTTATTCCGGGAGGATTGGGCTGCGAGATGGCCAGTTAAGCTCTGGCTGTTATAGGTTTGGCAGATTGAACATGGGTGGCAGGTCGTGTTGCAAAGAGCAGAGATGCAGAGTCGTCTAAATTGTTCAAAGCCGCATTCTACCCTTCGCTGAATCGCTACACTACAAGGAGTGTTAGACTGTTACCGGCAAGTAGGCTACAGCCAATGTAGCAAAATTCCAACCAGCTTTCGGCTTTCAACTTCAGAACCAGATAAAGTTTTCTCCACTGATTCACGATTTGCGCTTAAAAAGCCGGCTCCCTATCGGGACCCAATCATCGCGACAGAAAAATGAAAACATTAAATTCATATTGGTGTTAAATCTGCAAGGATACAATTTGGTTGGCTATCTAATTTAGCTGTCAGATCACGATGCTGAATGTTTAGGGATTGCTAATGTCCATTTTAATGAGACAAATTAGGCTTAATGTTGACTCATCTAACTGGTTCTCTCAATATCGTGCTGTTGCAAAACGCGAATGCGTACGTTCCGCATTCATAAGTGTATCATTGTATTCCATGACACTTAAACGAGCCTTTAGGTTTATCACAGTGGAGAAGGGATTTGATGTAGCCTTCTCCACGTCACTGCTGTGACTTCTTCACCGTGCATGTGATCAGGCATGTGATCACACGACTGAGCACAAATGTTGAGGAAAAATTATACCTCCTGATACGGACATGCTCCGCATAGCCTAGGTATTGGCCTCGCTGTCTCTACAATTGCATGCTCATGCGAATGGCGTTGCACGTCACCCATTGCATCTGCTCCCGGTTATGGCTGGTTCCAGGCAGCTTTATAGCATGTGCTTTCGCAACGTTGTCATAGTTTTCTTTAATCATACATTGCATTTTTGTCTTAAATAAAGAGTGCAATACGATGGTGAAAAATACATTTAAAAAAAATAAATAAAAAATAAAAAATAAGAGACCGGTTCCAATTCCTCTCCTAATATACTCATTTGGTAAGCATATTAGTAATGCGATGTGGCGCTTTAAAGCAGCCCACTGTGCCCAACTGTTAAATAATATTTAAATAGTGACGTATTGAGAAATAATTCTTTGAACCTTATTGCTTCGATGCCTGCCCTCCCCCGGAGTGGCCCTTATGTCAGCGAATTAGGCGAAACTCAAAAACGCGATTGCCAATCGTCTTGGCTTTCGGGACCGGGCTATGCATCTTTTCCAGCGTATCCATTTGGCAGGAGTCACTTCCGATAGCGCAACGCAAGATTAGCCTCGTCGTGACGCCTGATGGGCAGAAGCAGTAATATGTTCATCCAATCTCTGCAGAATGCATTTCCCCCCAATTTTTAAAAGATGCATAGACTCTTCAGCCTCATATAACTCTGTTCACAAACTGGTCTCTTTTTTAAGGCAAGAGTTTCAACCCCGAAGTACCCACTGTTGGAAACTACATTTCCTTATGCTTCATGGTTCTTTATGTGATCTCACCATGGCAAGTATGCTTAAATTAGCTATATTTTGTATACACCTCAAGCTTTTAATCTGAGAAAATGAAGGAACTTGTGTCATTATTGCATACTAGCACTGTTCTCCTCCATGACCCGGTACCTGTGGTGGCGCCCCCATGCGAGCCCTGAGGAGCCTCTATTGGGAAATGCTATGACGAAATCTGGTTGCTATCCGCCTCCGTCTCATTGGCAATGTAGTCCCCATTCCGGAGTTCTACACCACCACTCCTGCTCCAGTGCGGCAACGACAGCAGTGATGGTTCCCAGCATCCTCAGTGAAGCTATGGGGCTTTGGACATGTGCTTCTTTCATCCGTTGGCATTGAAATAATTTCCGTTCAAAAACTATGAGCTTTGCAGTGTAGGAGCACGGCTGCTACTGCCTACTGGCAAATACCGGTGTCGCAGCTGCCAATGTTTCCTCTATAATCAGTTTCCTGCTGCTGCTACTGCTACTGCTGCTGCTGTTACTGTTTCTGTTGCTGCTGCTGCTGTTACTGCTGCTGGGTGCTACTGCTGCTGCTGCGTTACTGCTGCCGCTACTGCTGATGTTACTGCTGCTGTTGCTGCTGCTGATGCTACTGCTCCTACTGCTGCTGCTGTTTATTGCTGCTGCTGATGCTACTACTACCGAACGAGGATTCATTACACTGATATGAGTCGTATATTTCCCTCTAATTCGTTTAAATCTTGGTGCTGGGGGGAAATACCAACAAGCTGTTGGTACACATAGCCTAATAATATTTGGTGATTAGTTTGAATGGCCTTGGCTTACAAGGTAGCTAAGCCACTGACTGACATGCTTGTCACAATCAACACCCTAAGCCGATCAGAGGAGGACGGGTTCCCCCCTTGAGCCTGGTTCCTTCCGAGGTTCCTTTCTATCTGCCACAGGGAGTTTTCCTTGCCACTGTCGCCTTAGGCTTGCTCCTGTGGGGGTTCAGGCCAGGGTTGTCTAAGCGCATTGTGACGACTGCCGTAAAATACGCTATACAAATGAATTTGATTGATTGAAGCCAAGGCCATACACATAGGCATAGCCTTCAGCATTACAAATAGTATTTTCCCCTGGTTTAATTTTACTCTTGCTTCAGGGGAAAGGCCAAAAAAGCTTGGTACACATAGCCACTGACCCACAATGTTAGAACGGCCTCGAGCTGACCGGATGAAGGGCTCTTCCGGTAGCCGAATGGCGTTTCACATAGTCATCACTTCAGCCGGAGACTAACTACTAACAACATGTCGGTGTATGGTTGTTTTGGGGGGTTTTGCTCCTGCCCCCTCCCGGTCTTATCCATGCATGCTTGTATGTATGACAATGAGTGAGGATTTATTTACACTGATGCAGGTAGTAGTATATTTCCCCCGGTTTAGTTTAAATCTCGGTGCTCGAGGGAAATACCGAAGCTGTCGGTAAACATAGCCTAATATTACATCTCACATAGTATGTTCCTCTGGTTTATTAATAATACATCTAATTATTGGCCTCAGGGGAACGTCCAACATAGTCATCACATCAGCCGGAGACACTTATTAATAGCATGTTGGCATATGGTTGTTTTGGGGTTTGGCTGCTGGCCTCCCGGCCTTATCCACGTGGGCTGCGTGGTTGGCGGGAGAGCTCCAGAACAGAGCCATACCGCAATGGAGCATCGCGTAGTTCTGACAGGCCACGAGAGTCAAGCACTCCGGCTGAATCAGCTGATGGCTCAGCTGAGTGATGTTCGCCTATCACAGTACATTCACTTAACAGGGCGGTATACTTAAACAGCCTCCCTCTACTCACTCGGCTGCTCCTCCTGCATGCAAGCTGCTGCACATTGCTCCATCCCTATGTGTTAAGAACTTGCTTTGCTGCTGGATCTGTTCTGTGTGTACCCCTCTAGGGGGGTTTGGCTGCTGGCCTCCCGGCCTTATCCACATGGGCTGTGTGGTTGGTGGGAGAGCTCCAGAACAGAGCCACACCGCCAAACATAACTGTATTGCCTTTATTGTCAATAAAGATCTACTTTGATGACAGTGGTCCTGACAGAAATGTACAATTTGGTGCTCATACGCCAATAAATTATATTTAAGAAACTCAACATGTTGAATGTTGCTGTTGAGTTTTTTTATTTTTGGTGGTCTGAGGGCAACAAAACATGACCTTGTTGAGGTCCGTTCAAGGTGACTGAAACCAGAGTGAGTAAAATCTCTGGGAACCTGCCGGGTTGGATAGATAGCTCTCGGGGTAAGCTTTATTACATGTTTGAGTAAACTGACCCATTAATTAACTTCAAATGGGAGGGGGCAGGGTTTGTGTGTGCTCATGAGCTAGTTTTGTGGTATCACTCACTGCACACACTGTCACAGTGAAGAAAAAGCTCAACCTGTTTCTGTTTCAACACTGCAACGCAAATGGGAATATTGTGATTACTAATCTTTATTTATTACTAATTACTAACCAGAGATGGCAGTTTACGTAGCCTAGTAGCATTGCCTTTCTTTTCCAGTTGTGTTTTCTCACCTATTCTGAAACTTAAAGGACAATACCAGTATTTTGGAAGTTAAAGCCCATTTACTACAAATTACATATATATAACATTGCTGCAAACCACCGGTGACAAGGTAGACCTCAGAGGTTTAAACTGGGGTGCTTTTCGGGACTTTATTGACCAGTTGTACTTTTTAGATAGCTAGTTAGCCGATCACCTGTCTAACACATGGGTAGCTAATTAGCCTACATGTCAAAGACCATTCAAAACGAACAGTGGGACAATATGGCCACTGTTTATCCAGAAACTCACTGATGAAATATTGAATCATTCAATACTCCAGAATTCAATTAGATGGCGATTAACCAGTTTGCATCTCAGAAAGCATGTCACTGTTAATTCCTATACCAATTCCTAGGCCTATTCGATAGCTTAATTGTATCTTAGATGTGATGAAACACTGTTTACCCTGCTACCCAACATCACCACCAGGCGCCACTGTGTATATAATGTTCACTAGTTGGCACTCATTGTGGGAGTGTATATTGCCAATATACACTACATTTACAAAAGTAGGTGGACACCTGAACATCACACCCATATGTACTTGTTGAACATCTCATTCCAGAACCATCCGTCCATCCATCCATTTTTGGTTGAACAGGCTAAGAAATCCTGCATAGTATGCCTTTAAGAAAACCATACATTTTATGTATTATGTATTATCTGAAAACTTCAATCAATAGACCTCAATCAATGGATTGTTAAACTAGATAGCTAATGCATGTATTTTCTACAATCTTCCTTCAGACCTGCTGCTGCCACAGGTTGCGAGGAGAGAGAGCTGCAGAGGGGGAGGATAGGAGGCAGTGGGAAAGCGATGTACTTTTAAGCATACTTGTTTCATGACGACCCCCTACTCTGCTGCCCATGCTGCTTGTTGAGGTATTGTTCTCAGGTGCCTGAAGGGTGGAGCAGAGGATCATTGGTGCAATTGGGAATACCTGTGTCCAGGGCTCCTAGAGAGATTAAGATGCCTGTCTCCTGTTTGAGAGAGAGCTCTCCCCATCTTTTGGCTTCTGTTAAGGTGCTGGCTGTGTTTTTGGTTTTATACCATACAGCATTGCTTCAGCATATTTTCACACATCCACTCACCTACACTAGTGATAATGCTTTCACACCCCACGTTTGTCCTCGTTTTGGTATACTTAGATTATTTAAAAAAATAAATGTGAACTTGCTTTTTAAATGTGTCAGTGTGCATCTCTGTTTTTGTCATGGCACATGAGCCAGGTCCTGACAAGCATTTAGTATACAATATATTGAATTTTACACCTCTAAAGACCCATAATATCATTTCAGTGTTTCCCATACAATGAATATATTACATCTCCCCCCGCCAAAAAAAGATTTTTTCAGTACTTAGTTGCTTATTTCTATAAGCAACACGCTATACCATTGTGTTCGTTATTTTTTTCTTTTAATTGTGAAAGTGACATACAGCTGACTCTCGTTTCCCTGCGTGAGCTGACCCTCCTCCTCCCACTTGGAGCTGGTGCATGTAGAGCAGAGTAGGGAGGACAGTGCCTGAATGAACGCATAATTAGAATGATAGTCATGTGACCGTATCTGTGTCAGATGACAAAATATTCTTTCAAAATCTGTAAAATCTTTATGCAAGGTTTCTTCAATAGAACATGGCCTCTGCCCTAATCAAGACAAAAAAATTATCAACATTATTTTGATTAATGTCTGCATTCACCCAGTTAAAGTTAGCTTAGATAGCTAATGTAAACATTTACTTTTCACTTTTGACAGAGATAAGTATAGAAGAATTCTTCTTTAAAAAAAGAATCCTAGAGGAAGAGGAGGAAGAAACTGCACCACAGATAGGTTGCCATAACATTACTGTTATAGTAACAGTTAGGTCTACTTTAATTAAAATGGGTGAACATAATTGTGTTTCGAAATGAGAGCATTTTTTATATCAGGCACCAATGACTTTAAAGCCCTTAAATTATGTTTAGAATTTGTATGTGATTATTTTATCCTCTAACTCATTCTTTTTGCATAAAGGTTTGTCTGTAACTGAGACCGTTACTGCAAAAATTATTTTAGTTTTGGTTCCTTTTGCATTCTGTTCATTCTCTCTGTCGCTGGAAATTGACGCGAAAAGTGCCGTACAGGCTTAATTATAATCTGGAGACACAGCTGAAGTAAAAATAAATAAATTAAATTCTCCTAACAGGAAATATAAATAAATAAATAAATAAATAAATAAAGTGCCTGAACACAAAATGTGAACTCCGTCTGCACAGAAAAAATTAATAATCTTAAGGCCCTCCCTCCAAACAGATGCATGCATATTGCCTGACATCTGAGTACTCGAGAGGTCATATGTGACCTGTTCAATTTTAGCTGAAGTCGTTATGGCCAATTTCATATATCTGTTATGTCAATTCTTTATGTCAAACATTTAGGTTTATGTCAAAAAAGTTAGTTTTAGGGTGTCTATGTATTATATTTAGCAGAAGAATATCTCATAATCTTTAAATTTTGATGCGAAATTCAGAATAAAAAGTTTTGAAGTTTACAGCAGCAGAATTTCACCATCATTTTCAACATCATTTGAAAGCTAACCATAGCCATCTTATTGTCACTAGTCAAACAATCATCTCAGCTACTTTCGTGGCTACAAGCGAATGGGTTTCATTTGATTTTCCTTGGCTTTCACGATCTGCACATCTTCATGTCAAATTCAGCGTAAAATATAGTTTTAAGGTCTTTAATGAAATATGACAAGCTAGCACCAGAGTTTTGTTAGACTGTTGAGACCATAGCTACTGCCCTTTGTCACCAATCATATGTAGCCACTACTATGAATACGGCATTGAAGCTTTTAAATGTATGACTGAAGTATGAAGAAGGTAGCACTGGAGTTTTGTGTCATTGTGAGGCTAGCTAGCTTGTCATCAGTCACATCACATTGGCTGCTTTCATGGGTACAAACTGATGCAATAGATTTTACTCAAAAATGTCTTTGCTTTCATTATCTGCACATCTCAGTTTCAAATTCATTCAGAATAAAAGTATAGTTTTAAAGGTTTAAACGTAAAATGGCAAGGCAGTGCCAAAGTTTTGTGTCATTTCCAGGTCTAGCTTTTGCAGTCTATCTCTGCAGTAACGTTGTCCTTGCTCTGCTCTTATGCAGCCCCGCCCACCCTATCTCCTCTGGCAGCTGTGAAGGCATAACATGATTGACAGACAGGCAGGTATTGATATCTGTCAGGTTGTGAAGTAAATTTAACCAAATATGAACAAAAGTGTTCTACAACAGACTTACATACAGCACCTTTAAATATAGAACGATATATTTTGAATATAAAAATCTATATTCTCTCACCATCCCTTCATAGTGGAGGTTATGATGACAGTGCTAGCTTGTTGGCTAAAGTAGCTTACTAGCTTGCAAGATACTGTACTTTCATTCTATAACCGCAGTGTGGAAGAACAAATCAATGAGAGTGCCATTGTTCAAACCATTTAAACATTTCTAGTAGCCTAGTGGTTTAAATGGATTAATTTGAATTATTAAAATGAATGAATTAATAGAGCTTGTTTAAACTGCATGGACCCTTTGGTTCCCCTGTTGTTGTCATCCCTGGGTAATGACCAGAATGTTTGGTTCTGTAGCAGTTTTTTTGTTTCATATAAACTCATACCTCTGTGAATAAACCATTTTTGATTTGCATTAGTTTCAGAGGCTGTTCAAACTAATTATACTGAATATAAATGTTAATGGTAATGATAATTTCACTTTTATACAGTGCAAATGACAGAAACATAGAAAGCCATAAAGAAATAAAACAATCCACATTATTGTGTCTTAGTCAATTATAATAATTTACAAAATAATCAATATACATTATAAATATTACATGTAATAAATGACTTACAGTAGAATGATTATTCTACTGTAAGTCATTTATTACATGTAATATTTATAATGTATATTGATTATTTTCTCGTAATATTATGTATGTAAATTGACTACAGACACCACATAATGTAGGGGATTGGTGTTATTTAATTGATAAGATTGATAGTGAAAAGAGATTTAATTAAGAAATTGGTCGTGAGAGGGGACTGAATTGAGGTAACAGTTATGGGCAGAATTCATTTGAGGGAATTGATACTAAAAGATTTAATGGGAAACCAGTTACGTGAATTTATTCTGTCAAGAGTCTGAATTGATCTGAAGAAGGGAGTGATGCTGGCCCTGAGGTGAATAGTAATTTAATTGTCTATCTTAAAGGAGGGTCACAGCTTGTTTTTGCACTGCAGCGTAAACCAGCCATCTAAAGGTCGGCACAGCCGATGCGCCACAGTGGAAAATGACCAGGCCCCAAGTTTACCCACCTTTTTCCTCCACTACAGCACTGGTTAGAAATGAATGCACGTGTGGTCAATATGGTTGACAGGTGCTATGGAAAACAGGTTGAAATGTATCATCCAAATTCAGATGTTGATTTTGACAATACAAGGAAAATGTGTGAGTAGCTTGGAGGAAAATGTCCAGAAAGAATATAAAAGGCAGAGAGTTCTTATTGTTAAAGTACAGGAGCACAGGAGTGACACAGAAGCAGGAGACAGAGAGTCGAGTGAGAGAGTAGTAAGAAAGAAAGGAAACAAGTTAGAAATTGAGATGGCGGCGAGCAAGAAGTACTAAACATATACATTAAATCAAATTTTTGGGTAACCAGTTTTTCAGGGGCCAGATTTTTAAAACCAATTTTTTCTTGCTAATCACATTACATGAGCAATATACGTCTAATGCCTCATTACCACAGCCTGATTGAAGCATTCATTAGCATTTGTACAAACCTTTAGACTGTTGAAGAATGGGTTAATATATGGTTAGACCTGATTCCTCAACAGTAGTTCAGTCACACAAAGAGTGGCTTATTTTAAATGCAAAAAGTCCTAACTTTTAATCTTTAATAATGAAATAGTTTAAACATATTTTTGTACTTTGTAAACACCTATAAATTGCTCTTCTTGTACAAATTTTCTACTTATCCTCAAGTCTTTTCTTTAATAACAGGAGAGAAGCCATAATAAATTAATGCATTTATAAAACGTCTATTTTTAGAGTGTGAGAGCTTTAACTTTAATGAAAATGAATGTTGAATTAAGCCATCGCCTTAAAACTTACATTTGCATATCAATAGTAATATTTTAAAAGAAAATTCTGAATATATTTTTTTCCATCAATACCAGCCAAATGTAAAAGTGAAATGACGCACAATAGATAGACACCCTATAACAGGCATGGGGAACAAACATTTGATTGCTCTCTAGCAATTATATCCTCTCAGTATTGTCATTTGCACATGACTCCTATCTCCTAAAGAAGAATGGCTTACGGTAACAATTAAGAATGTGGCTAAATATTAGAAGCAATTCCAATGAGTGTATTTGCTTCTGCTAAATTTGCTAAATTTACGTGATTATGCCCATTAATAAAGTATCTTTTGTGTGTATTTTACTTACACTACAAGCCAGTTATATTATGCTACCTGTGGTAAAAAAATAAAATAAAATAAAAAACTTAAGGTAGATAGGATTTCAGTCAATTCAACTTCCCCTCTACCTCCCTTCCACCCCCCACTTTGCAGAATGGTTGGATAGACTTCCAATAATCTGTTTAATTGTAATTAAAGCCAAATGAGTCTATTTTGAGGAAAGTGATGTCTAGGATTATTTTTAAGTAAAACTCTATTGTGTTATTGTAGGTAGAAATGGAAAAACATGTTTATACTTTGGTATTTATTCAATAAATGTGCATATATTAACTGAATTCTTCTTCTTTTGAAAAAAACACAGATGACGAATACTTTTGGCCTGTGCTGTAGCTATTTATATCTTAACCTAAGATATATTATATAAGGACTTAATGCAATAACTATGAAGCCATATGAAAAAACATTTTTATCTCAAAATGTCTTTAAAAATCATATAAAATGTGGTATTTCAGTTGGCTGTATATCAATATTTAATTGGCAACAGAGGGACAGTAGTCATAGTCATAAATGGCAAACCTCAAATTGAATGTGAAGTCAGAAGACAGTAGTGAGCTTAAGGAGGGCAGATGTTCATCTCGGTGAATTCTTTTCCATGGCGGTGGCAGTGGGGATTAATTAAAAGGGAATCTGTTTCACACCAGCTCCCCTTCGCTGTCATGATCGATATTTAGAACTCCTCTGCTTGCTAATAATCCTTTGGAGCACCATTGGGTGCCACTCACTTTAATCTTCAGCTGTTCTCTTAATTGTCTCTGCAATGATGAGGGAACCCTTTGTCACACTCGGGTGCCACTCAGTCCTGTCCCTGCCACAGCATCTCCCCCAAAATCCCAAATAAAAATGTCACCTCCTTGGCAGACATGAGGAACCAGGTTTGCCTTATTTATTAGACAAAAGACTTCTCTTAGCTCCCTGCAGATGAAATGAAGCCAACTGGTACAGACCTGAGTTTTAATCATAAGTCTGCATCAGTCATACCTCCGTTATTATATGCACCGGCAGGGCACAGGTACAGAACACTTACATTTACAAGTGTCTGTGCATACAGAGAATGATATATGCACACATTCGAGTTCCTGGTTTTATACATGGATATAATATTCTTCAACTTGATCAAAACCATCACAATCAATACATAAAATGTTATAGAAGAGTTTTTTAAAACTGTTGTCACTTTTAAACTGACATTCAGTAAAATTTCACTTTTGCCAGTTATTCTGGGTGTGGCACAAGTGATTGTAAAGCATTGTTATTTACGTAAAGCAATGAAAGTTCCCTACAAAATGACAATAATTACAAACTGAATCAAGTCAAATATGACTGACAATTTTCAAATTCATAAAGTTAAATAAAACATAAGTGACACATAAGTCAATAAATACACAAACACACAAAAGCATACATCATTCAGCCTGTTATATCCCTCATTTAGCAGTGAAAAATCAATTTCACTGCTAAACTCCAATAGAAAAAGGTAATACCAGCTTGACCACGCAACCACGCTTGATAAATATTATGTATTCTATGTTTTTACAAAAATGTATTCTATGTTTTTACTGTATTTTATGTTTTTAATTGTATTCTATGTTTTTACTTTTTATTATATGTTGTATTTATTTGCCTTGGGTGTTTTTGATCTTGTGTTATTACTGTTTTCACTGCTGCACAACCAATTGCCCCTCTGGGGACAAATAGTTCTACTTGACTTTTGTCCCACTAGTATCTTCATAAAACATGTGATGTGGCACTGTGCAAAACCTGTGTGCGGCTGTAAATTTCCTCAGAGAAGCTCTATCAGGAGTTCTAGACCAGTGGACAGACAGGGTTTGGAACTGACCTATGCAGCGTAATAATCTCCCCTGTGCCAATGGTAAGATTTCTTTCCTCAGATGACAGCCGGTGAAGAAAGCTATAGCTACTGATACCTGCACTGGGCACAAACAATCTCTTATCATGGTGGCAGGCTTCTGGGTCATCACTGGTGCAATACCTGTTCCAATACCCACTGATTGATGCCTTTTGTTTGCATGCATCTTTCCAAACAGAATGAAGAAAAAATACTGAAGGATGTTTGGAAATGTGAATGTGACATAGATGTTTGCCCCACTCAGCTAGTGTGCATGCTTTTATCAACTTCTGTGTTTTTAATTTTTTGAAAATATTTTACACTCACCATTGATTTGAGCACCCAAACCTCCTCTGACACAATTCAATTCAGCACTATAGGTAGAATGAAAGAACCTTTTTGTAGCATTACCAAATCTTTGACTCTTAGCTGAGCACCAGTATATCTTTTACAAATACAGAGCAGGGGAGTATTTATGTCGCATCTCCAAGCCGCAACGCTGTTTGCTGAACGGTTGGGTATTGTGATCCTGTACAATTATTGGCCTTGGAGAAGGATAGTGATTTGTTTGCTGGGGGAAACAGGCTTGCTGAATCATCACTAAGGGGTGAAATACATTTAAGACTACTTCATAATGGACTTTTAAAAATTAGTTTGTGAGCTATGTTTCTAAGATTCTGGTAATTCACTTTAAATGTTTTATTCTTAAATACCCAACTGTCATGCATGTTTACAGCAGACCATAAGACAAATAAATGTAGCTGTATTTTCCTTGTCCAAATTTAGAAATCTGAAAATATAAAAAATATTTTTTTGTTAACAGGAGAGTTAGGGGACTGAGAAATTATGTTTCTAAGGTAATACATTTTCACAAGTTCACTTTTGATAAACTGTCCACTAAATGGACTCACAATACTATTTAGTTGAATAGCAAGCAGAACATGGAGGGCTGTGTAGAAAAACACCAACTCTGACATTGATGAGACTGAAACCAAGAAATCATCATAAGATCAATTCAGCCATATATGTGTTAGCCCATGCTTGTCTATCCCTGTGACAGAAACATCACTGCCATGTCCAGAGCACAATCTCAACTGACAGAATGGTGACTGGGTAGCCAGTTGTCTATGTGTTAGTAAGCTTTTGATATCTGGCAACACCAAGACCAAATCCTCCAGTAGTGGGTGGTAAAACAATGTTTTTTGCTTTCAGGGAAAAAACCCTCAACCGAATAAGAAGTGCTTAATATATTAGTATTTATTTTTTGTGTCTTCATTTCTAATAGTAAAAATTATTTTGATTGCATAGAGTTTTTTAAAGTTAAATGTGGAAACAACACATAAGTTCAATGCCATATTTTTTGAACCAATTAAGATAAGCAACCCTTTAAAGCAAAACTGAACAATGAAAACAATGACCAAACTAATAACTGGCAAGAGGCTTTGAATCAAACATCATAAAACAATCGATATGATGTAGCATTTTCACTGAAGGAGGATTCCAATATATACAGAATCTGTTCCTCAATGCACAAATCGGAGCTGCCTAATGATGTGAACCACCTCTCGCTCCTATGGCCACATACTGACACCAACTCAACAAATATAGCATTGGGAAGGTATATATAAAGGATTAGTGAGCATGGCAGAATTACAGAGTTTAGCCCTGAACATATTACATTGCATTCAGCCATTTAGCATATGTTATCCAGAGTGACTGGCATAGCTTTTATGAACACAATTATTTTATTTTAGAAAATGAGGGAGCGGAAGGCATAAAAAAGGCTTTTGAGGACTTTAGGGTGGGGGACAGTAACCCACGCAAATCACCCCATCTCTAATGAGCATGCATGATGCTCCCTCGCAGACATCCACTCAGGCACAAAACTCCTCTTATTGCACCATCACACTTCAAAATGATTCATTAAGAGCAAGAGGAGGGAAGAGGGAAAAATCTGCTTCAAAGCTATTTCCACTGATTGTATTTGGCTGTCAGCTTCTCCAGACATGCTGGCACTCCAGGGAGCTTTAAAACACCAGCCCTGAAGTGTCAGTCTTTCAGCGAAAATACACAGTTGTGTGTGTTTTTTTTTTTTTTTGGTGTGGGGGGTTGGGGGGGATGGTATTGTGGTGTTGACGGGGCTGATATTTAAAAGCTACTCCTAATTTCATTTACTCCTTCCTTACTCGCATTACTACATGGTGAAGTCTTTGGTATTTTTGTTATTAATCAGGACAATCACACAAGTAGAGGTTTCAATGGGAGTTCTTACTTCAGTTCTTACTTAATACAAAAAAAGTTCAGTCCAAGCAAAAACATGGTAGTGTCCACTTCAGGCAAAAAAATTAAAATGAGCTATTTATCTAACTCTCAGCGTTTTATGACAATAATACAGGGAAAATCCATTCCGCAGCAGGGGCAGATTTTGCTCAGTACACTCTGATTCATAACAGAACACTATCTTAACTGAAAAATTGCACCAATGTCACTAATTATCAGAATCAGTGGTCCTGAGGTATGGACTCAAAGTATACAATACTCAGTTTCAATGTGAAGGATAAATAAATATTATAAACCATGTTAGGCTATATCATTATCATTTTATTGCGTGTGGTGGGGTGGAGGGGGCTTGGGAGGGTGGTATTTATTCAATATAGACATACAATATCAATACAATTTTAGACAATGTCAATTTATGCATACCATAAGGATTAATAATTGTGAAAACTTACAACAAAGGGCAACAACTGAGCATCCCACCTGGGATTTCAAGCCGCAACATTCTGACTGCTATTCCATACTGTGTCACTCTTCATCATATGATATGTAATGGGTGACCAGATGAAAAGGAAAAAAATTGGGGGTGGTGGGGAGGGTTTGCTTTAGGGTGTTGAAGAAAATCACAGAAACCGAACCCCAAAATGTCTCTCTAAACAAGTTTTCTGCCTCTCAGCTTTCTCCATAGTTTTTATTTTCAATGGGCCTAAAATTCACGAGACACATTTGTGTTGTGTACGATCACATTTGATTGTAAACTGTGTGTCATCTTTTTTTTCTTATATGTATTTGTTCCTGGCTGTTTCCTTATGCTAATCACATGAACAGGATTTAACATAAAATTTACAAACAGTCAGCATTCATCATCTAATACACCTGGGATATGAACAAAAACAAAGGTCTGTACATGTGTCATGAATCACATAATGGTTTTAGTAGGAACTTTAAACATAGTTATGAGTGTGTGAGTGAATAGTGTGTGCCCTGCAATAGATTGGCAGCCTGTCCAGGGTATATTCCTGCCTCTCGCCCAATGAATGCTGGGATAGCTCCAGCACCCCCCGTGACCCTGCTCAAGATATATAGGTATAGATAATGGATGGATGGATGAAATGTAGACCTCAATGCACTTCGTTAAAAATGTAAACTAAAAATGTAGAATATTTTTTAAATAAAAATGTGTGTCTTTGTAATGCATTTGGACATGTGGGGAAAAAAAGTCTTCCATGCATTATTCAGGTAATTGCTAGATATGCACATTTAGCTAAATGTTGAGAAATGAGAATGTGTTGCTTCAGTTCACATTAAATGTGATGTTTTTTTTAATTTTTATTATGCATATTACAGTGTTTATACAACAGAGTAATAGAATATTAGACAACAACATTAGACAACAGATTAGGCAAGGGGAACAAGACAGATAAAGCAATGTAAAATGTATGTATGGGTTAAAGTAGGAAAAAGCAGTATCAGTGACTAGATTAACTGAATGTGAATATAAAACATTCAGCACCTTTTAATGAACTACTGAAATAAAAAATAAAAAAACTTAAGTGCAACATGTCTTTGGTCAATAAAGACTATAGTTAAATATAAATTATAAATACATAAGCACTGAACATAAATGCTTCCTTTTGTCTTAAGATGAATTAAATGAATGTGTAGAACATGAATGCTATGAAAACTGAATAATGGAGATACAAAATAAAGTAAAATTATGCCATTTAAAGGCCTGGTGAACAAGTGAAATTTAAGCTTCAAAGAGGTGCACAGTCTCTTGTTTCCTAAAGTCTGAGGCAAATAAAAGTATTCTCTCCTGCTAAAACAGCCTCTGAGCAAAACACTCAGAAAAACACGATAGAGAATCTTTGTCCACATTGTTAATATAAATAGAACATTCTGCTCTCATCACAGTTTCATTTGTATGAATTAGAAGATAGCGAACAACCCCAATAAAGTTCCAGGCTTGTAAAATGAAGTTCAGGTTCTTTACTGGCATTAATATTTTTGTAAAAATGCACAGAAATAACAGAAATATATTTTGTTACAAACTTGCATTGTTTCTATCTTATATAAAACATATTTATGCTACAAAATGAATGCTAGTAATAATATTCTCATTCTGATATAAAGACTAACAGTGGTCTAGAGATTGTAAGACTGATACATCTTCTAATTTCTCTACATTAATATGCATTAAACAACGGATAACTTTTTTGTTAAATTTAATAATCAACTTATTAATTATACTACTTATAGCCGTAGATCTCTCAAGGCTAAAGTAGAAAGAAAAGCTGAGACATTAACATCAATCATCTCATCTTAAAAATGGAACTATTTAGTGGTTACTGGTTTTAGATGACGCGTTTGCCTCTGCAGCGGCGGTTCTGCCGACCAGAAGGAAATGGATGTGGGGTTCTGACAGTAGAGGGCAGCAGAGTGTAATATTTCCTCATAAGGACAGCTACCACTATTCTGCATTGTACTTGAGGTCACGCCGCGTTGCATTTCGGGGTGATTCGCAATCTTAAAATGAGTTTAGCTCAATTTTAAAATAACATTAATACTTGGGAAAAATAAAGCCCTAATACCAGCTGATATTGGGTTGGTATCAGCATAGAAGCCATTCAAATATTTTTATGGATCTGGTAACTCTTTTTAAAAAAAATATTACAACAGCTTGCAACATAAAACTCGTAAGACCCTAACAGGGACGTCAAACCTGTTTTGGAGATTTTTCAGCAAACAAACAGTTTATTTTTCACAATTTCATAAATGCTACTCAGATAGCACCATATAAATACCGAACTTACAAGAAAATAACAGCTGTTTTCTTTAATACGATTTAATACAAACCAAAGTCAATTGGGTAATCTAACCTTCTTGTTATAATAAAAACCGAACATAATATCATATAAACTTTAAAATCAAGAGCTAGTTCAGTTTATGTAATTGTATGTTTAATATCAGTCAGCAACAAGAACAACCAATTGATTCTCGTTTTTCGATTTATGTTTTAAAATGATTATCGAACACCCATTAATTTCTTGCTTTTTAATGTCTGTTCCTGAAACGGAAAACAACTGACCAAAATGTACACAGATGCTTTCTCCCCAATGATAGTTATTACTTGCCGAGGGAAGCAGCAAATTTTTAAACATTGTATTAAAGGAAACAACTATTTTCTTATGTTCTGGAAAGTCAGTGATTTATATGTTATTATACTGTAGCATTTATGCAATTATGGATTAAAAATAAACTGTCAAAGTCTGTTTTCTGAAAAATCGGTTTGACCTCTCTAGGAATATGCATCATCGCACACTGCAGCAGGTTGGTAACTGGGAGTCGAAAAGACGCGTCTCCTTTTCACTGTAATTAAAAAATAAAAATAAAAAACACCCATTTGTAAAACTAAAATGCTTTATACCACACTGCAGACATAATTGTGATGAAGCCTACGTAATGACATGACTGATAGATGGCCTAATGTAACACTCTTCATCAATTTCTTTGATGACAGACTGTCCGATTTACGCCTCTAATTACTCATTTGCAAAACGGAAGGAACCTGCCGAGTGAACGGAGATTTCACTTGCTTTCTTACAAATCTTCGAGCAAATAGAACATGTGCTTATAATAAGTGTGCTTATAATAAATGTGTGTGATAAATGCTGTTTCTTTTCAATTAATCATTTGGTACAGGACTGAATTGGCATATACAATTCTCAAATGACTAGCAGCAGTGAATAAAAAGTTATTTACTGTGTTACATTTATGATGCGTTACATTTATACAAACTCTCCCCTATATCCTAAGTGAAACTAACTTGGATGACTTTAGACTGTGTCAACAATTATCTGACTATTATTAAGTTTCACAGTCTGACCACGAAGTTCGTTGAATAACCGTTCATAGACGTAAATGTCACTCAAATACACACAAAATTCTTATGGGTAACAAGCATATTTTCAGCTTATCTTTAAAATGTATTTTTCTCTCTTTTCCCATTAAAATAAGAGTGGCGATAACACTTCTACTTTGCTCGTGAGTGCCACAGTTGAAGTGTTAACTGCCAGATATGGTTTTGAGTGCTCACATTTGCCACCTGGTGGTGGTTTTGCGAACAAAAGTAGTTCCTGTAGAAATACAAAGAAAATGTATGCAAATTTGCTGCTGCCGGGAAAATCTCTCGCGGCAGAAGCGTCATCTGAAAACAGTGACCACTGTAATGGTCTTATCACAAAGCCTTTAAATAAACTTAGCAATAATGAAACCACGTAATGTTCTTATCAAGTGTCTAGGGTAACCTTAGGCTATATACTAAAATAGCCTATATACTAATTTTAACCACAAGAGGAAGCCAGCTGCCTATGAATAGTGCAGAACATTCACCTTGAAGGTTTATTTGTGCCGAAGTATGTGCTGGAAAATATCCTCTAATATTGAGAAGTTTAGTGTAGACTATTGTTAATTGTTTTCCTTCATGAGGTAGGCTACAGCAGGCTATATGTAGAGGTTCATATTTCCCGCTTTGCAGAAATTGCAGACAAAATCACAAAATCTGGATTAAAAGGTGAAATTTACACATAAACCTGAATGCAACAGAATTGTGAGATCTTTGTGTAAATTTAACAAATTGCATTTGGTGCTGTTGAGAATCAGGTATACAGTTTTCTTATGTCTGATGTGTGTTTGTTTAGCCATGTGTGTTTTTTTACTTGTAGGTGGGATCGTTTAGGAGTTCAGTGGGTCTCCCGCCCCTGCCCATGCAATCCTGTGGTTTTTTTTCAATATGAACTTTATGCCTGATTTAAAACAAGTGTTACTACAGTTATTGACATACATTTGAATAGATATTTGGTGAATGTGTAGAGGATACATCCCTTTGTGATAATTATGGTTATTTCAACTATTTTCAACAACGTAACAATCACTTTAAACACACTTCACTCTGGTGAACACATAAGATCTTCACCCCATATGTTTTTAATCCTAGTTCTAATTTCTAGGCTCTTTCCTGTGCTGTCTCCCGTCCTGCCATTGTGATCTACACAAGACATAAGTGGTTAATAAACACATTAAAATAGCTAGCTACGTTGCGATAGTTACTGGATGTATTACAATTATTGTTTTTCAGCAGAGAAATGGTAAATGGTAAATGGACTACATTTATATAGCGCTTTTATCCAAAGCGCTTTACAATTGATGCCTCTCATTAACCAGGGCTGCGTTTCCCAGTCTCCTTAGCGCTACGTGCGTCGTAAGGTATCCCTTAAGCTCTTCCTTTAGCTCTCGAGCTGTATCCCAGCGTCTCCTTAACTAAGGTATACCTTTAAAAGGGTGGTCTGGGGCACTCGTAAGCTGTCCCTTAGCGCTGCGCTCCGCGGTTTCAGCCTTAATACGCCAACATTTTGCTTTTCAAATCGACAGTTGTACTACAGTGCGCATCTAGTAGCACATTTGCATGCGAAAATTACATAGATAGTTTAATATTAACTTTTTACGAAAATTAATTATCCAATCAACGTTTCTGTGCATAGCACGTCGTGAGAATGTTGTCATTTTACCTGTCTATCAATATGGCTTTTCTGACTGCATACCCTGTAGAAATTAGTTCGTTTGTGTGTGAGTCAATGATCACACTGACTTGTAACAAACCGCCGGTTTATTAATAATATAAAACCTGTGTGTGCAAAAACAACGTTGAGTGAGTCTACTTGCATGACCGAACTAGAACACGTTGATTGGCTAACCATAAACACACATACAGGTACAGTGGCTCATAATGGACAAACATAGCCAAATGATCTACATCCCCTTCCTTTAGCTCACACCGCCTATATAAAACAAAATAGCACTGGGTAAATATCAACATTACAGAACATTTTTCTTACCATGTTGTTTTACGATTTTCGGTAAACAACCCAATAATGATATTCTTGGTTAAACTTAAGATTATCCAACAGCAAAGTAAGGTGGATGAACAAATCACTTTAACAGGTAGACCTATTCATAAGGCACCCGGTAGCTATATAATTCATCATGATCAATTTCCACAGACGCGCTTTTGCCTTTCATCTACGATCATTTTTGCATTGCAGAGAAAAGTTCGCGGGAATCAGTGCAGTGCAGTGATATGCTGCTACAGTTGCCTATATATTGCGTGACAGAAACAAATTAACATTAGACCTTTGTTTCAATAAGAACAAAATAATTCACCCATATGTAGCCTATGTCCTTTCCCCTGGGCTTCCACAAAGTCCCAGACTATGGCTTATATGTCCCGATTGATGCTTTTTTTAATTTTATCCTTTGTAGCCCATATGTACGTATTTATTGAAACTATCACAAGGTCTCATCTTAACGGACTCTTAAAGAGATTAGCAGATGATCTCTAGTAGGCATAGCTTCCTCTTCTGCAATATTAGATTGATGTAAGCCTTTACAAGTGAGACAATCGATTCGCTTGGCATCGATTGATAAACTTTTCAGCACCACAGTGAAGGCCAGCTCCAATTTACGATGTATCTTTATGTTGTACCTTAAGAGTTGCCTTAAGGTATAGTCTGGGAAACACTTGTAAAAAAAAGTGGTTTCCCTTAAGAAGGTATACCTTAAGAACCTTCGTAAAACGTTAAGGTACATCGAAACTCGGAAACGCAGCCCAGAGCATTTAGGGGTTGGGTGTCTTGCTCAAGGACACTTCGACACACCCAGGGCGGGGCTCGAACCGGCAACCCTCCGACTGCCAGACAACCGCTCTTACCTCCTGAGTTATGTCGCCCTCAAATGGCTCCTAACTTGCAAGGTTTGGAGGACTGCAGAATGCCACTGTGACTGACAATGTTAATTAGCCAATCCCAGAGTGAACCAAGTTTGTTTTAATGTAACAGTCACAGTGAGACATCACTATACGATAATTGTGGTGACAGAAAATAACCAGTTAAGCTAACCTATGAAAACATTTATATTAAATTATTATTAGCCCATTATATCTCACCAATACTCATGAAGCCTGGAGCTGTACCCACTGTTTTCCCATCATTAGTCGAACCACTCCAGGTAGGTACTATGCGGGCTGGCTAACGCTATCGCATCTGTCTGTGATACATAGGATGTCTACCACCAGTTGCCATTTGTCCTGGGAATAGCCTGTGTTTCCTCAATCTCGGCTCGCTCCTGACTCTCACACGATCAGCCTGCAAATTAGCCAGCTCTTCTTCTGTGTATTCCGGCTCGAATCGATAGGGCACAACAATCCCATGATCAAAAACAAAATCTCCTTCGTCCTCAGACATTTTCGGTTTTGCTAGTTAGTAGTCATACAACACTATTTCTATCATAGACATATATATGTATATATATAGGCTATACGCCTTGCAGAGACGTCTTTTCGCAATGACATAACACAAAGCGTTCAAAATGATCAAGCATACAGGCAAGATAAACAATGGTAAATTTGACCGTTCATGGCTTTTTAAGGAGTAAGTGTTTATATTTTTTTCCTTCTGCAATATCGATATTCAAATGATATCAGAATGTTCAATACATATGTTTAGGAAAAGTCATGAAGGGGGAACCATATGGCTTTCATGATGGCAGAGATGTCAAAATATTTAAAGTGAAAACGGTCAAATTGACCGCTGCGGGCATTATAGTGTTAAATGTAGTTAACGTTAGAGAAATACCAATGCAAATAGGGAACTGTTTTCAAAGAAGCATCCAGATTACATGTTCACCAACGATCACTGGCATTCACCTTCAAACAACACAACACCAGCTAGTCATAGGCTTAGGAATGAAACAACAGAGAAATAGTCATAACTGCTGTTCAACCACTGATTAATGCTTCTCCGGAGGGTCACCACCTTGCCGTGCTGGAGAGGTTTGCGAGTACCAAGGATCCCAAGAGCGATGCCGTCTGGAGTTTAGCTCCTGGTAGGGTCACCCTTGGCGGTAGGGTTGAGGGGGAGGTACCAGACAAAGAAAGACCTCAACAGCGAAGCAGGCGGAGGATGGTGTCCAGCAAACAGGCAGATTGCTACAACGGCTGTGAAGGTGGAGGAAGGCTGCAGCAGGGGGGGACCTCCAACTGTCATGGAGTCCATGCCGTTAATTGCAGGTCTGTCTCTATCAAGGATCTTGTGGTGGCTGTCCGTGCACCAGTTGCTCCACATTAAAAGAAATCACGCACAGGCGTCCACCTGTAGAGGATAACCCACATTGCACATCCCAATCCCAAGCTCTGTGGCGATCAGCAAGTGGCGACGGGAGCAGGACCGAGCAGTCTGGAAGCTCCTAGTCACAAACTGGCACACAGGCGGTGGGTGAAGTTTGAGTCACTGGACTCTCGGATTGAGGCAATTCTCGGATTGAGGGCAATGACCAGTACAGATGGATGCTGGACAGACCATCGTCTCATCTGCTCAACTATGGCCATCAGACTAATGCCCAGAAGAAGAGGGAAGAAAAAGCAATGCTGCCCCAGCCTCAACATCAGGAACCTGGAAATGCCTGAGACACAGGAGCTCCTCCAAGCTGCACTATGTGACAGCCTTCCACCAAAGTACCCTGATGAAGAGGCACACTGGAGCTCACTGAAGACCACTGTAGGATATGTAGTGTTTAGATTTTGGCCTTAGAGAGGGAAACAGTGAATAAGAATGTGGCCTGGCCTCTCCATCACAAGCATCAAAGCAAATGTGACTGGGGCAATTTTAAATTCCACTGATACCCTAATCTAGGCTGACAATCTATGGGTCTCACCTCCTCAGAAGAGACAAACCAGATGACACAGGACACCATATCGGGGGTTGGAGACCCTGCATGCCTAACATTTCCCATTACTTTTAGTTTGAATGCCAGTCCTTGCCATAAATTAGTCTTACTCTCTTAACTCTCTAACTCTCTTCCCTTCTCTCCTAAACCTTAACCCAGCATCACCCAATCAGGGCAAACATCCTCAAGCCATGCTGGGTAAGGTATTTAAAATTGCCACAGGAAAAAGTGTGTGTTGTTTGGTGCATTTGGTTTCGGAGCCTGGAAGAAGAAGAAGAGTTTTCCTCTTTATTTTGGTGGTGGTTCCTTGGTTGTGTGCTTGTAGCTGGTTACCTTTCATCCTGTGGCGATTATACTGGAACTGGGTGATACTTTGGCAAGGTCTGGCTGATCCATTTCTCTGTCTCTCTCTCTTATCCGTCTCTCTCTATTTTCTGGTATTTCTACGTTAGTTGTTTAACCTCTTAGCGCACAGCCCCTAGTGGTGGGCACGCCCGCGTGCCTAGATTACTAAACTCAAACATTCGGTGCTACTGCAACCAACGTGTGAGATGAAAACAGAAACGCGTTGTTTCAGTTTCATTAGTAGACGATACATGACAACTATGCCGAAAACGGAGTTTCGCAGCCCCACCATTGTCGCTTCAGTCGTTCATTTAACATGCACCCCCTCCCTGCAGTCTCATCTAAAAAAACACCCCCCACCCTTGACATAATGGACAATATTGTCTATCTTGGCATTCATAAAAATATTCTTTCACCACTAAAAAATCATATTCCGTCATAGCAACAAGATAAACTCGACAATAGCCCTAAGACATGCCTATACAGCAGTGAAAACGCTGCTCACTGAATAACGAAATAAACGAGAAAAAGTTTTTAAAAATGATACCATGTCATTCTACAGTCAATATCTGGGACTAAATATTGAATAAATATAAAACCTTACTGTTGGTTTTACGTGTAGAGATGTCCCTTTTGAGACTGCGTGGTCATATATTGTCTTGGACAATCCGTTTGGGAAATATACGTGCATCTGTGACGCCTGGGTATCTTCCAAAATAGCTGTGCGTAACACCACACCTGTTGTTTACGGCGTCGTCGCCCTTTTTAGTACAGTCTGACTTGATTGACAATTCATTTATTCAGTAGGCGAGAGTATAAGCTTTCTAACGATGTATAACATGTCTAATTCTGCTTTTGGAATAGCGTTTTATAGGTCAGCGTAACAGAAAATATTCTTAACATCGCATTCACTTACGCATTCACTCTGTTAGCAGACAAATACGATGCACCTAACGAAACGTGTTCAAGGATATTTCGTAATTTCTTGGAGAATACTATTATTATTGAGGACTTCTGAACATAGCTAAGCCATATGTTTGCTGATAGACCTAGCTGACATCTGTTTTGCTCCAGAAAACGAAGCGAATAGAACAATATCATTGATACTGTCTCTGTCTCTATCTACTGAACATAGAGGAGAATTCATCATTGCTATGTAAGTATTACCGCTCAAAATATTTCGGTTATATACGTTATTTTTGAAATTGAGTATCTTTAAATATGTTAGTGGTGTTATATAATGTAAATATTTCACACTGTAATGTAAGCGTTAGATGGAAGTGTAATAGTTTTTGTGAAGCATGCAACAGTGATGACGTCAGAGCTGGAACATTGCCAAAACGTGGTGGACGGGTGAAAATTGTTTTCATGTTGTCTCATCCCCATACAAGAAAACATACGAGAGTACAGAGTATAGAAATACACACAAGTTAATTATTACACATTTAGGTACTGTACCGCATTGTGTGACAATATTTTTGCATTATTTTTTAAATCTGATAGCAATGTTTCATCTTAAACCCTCATAAGGGGCTAATTTATATGCTTTATAATGGACAAAAAGCATTTTATTCAATTTTGGAGATTTTGGATATGTTTCTGGACACCTAGCTATTTTAGACCACTGTACTGACTGAAAGCTTGTAATTCCCATTTGAAAATTATGCAACAGTGATTTTCTTGAGTCAAAACAGTTGATTTGTAGTGAAATACGTGGATATGTTATGATTTACAGCAATGCATAATTTAGACATTTTGGATAGATTTGGAGATGCTGGGTACACTGCTTAGTTTTTGCTTCATACATCTATAGTAGTTCTACATATCCACCCTTAGATTTTATGAACTTGTGGTCAAGAAGTTTTTGACCTAGCACATGTATGGTTTAACCTCCTGTATATATGCAATCTCTCAGTATTTCAGTGCAAATTTATTTTTGTTTTTTTGTCAAAACAATTGCACTTGTGGCACTATTTCTTCCAAAATTATGAATATAAACTAATTTGTTAGTATTGTAAATTGTACAAATGTCTTGCTTCTTTTAAGCCATTTTTCAAGTCTTTGTGGTGTTCACATCTGGAGTTATAAAGCTTTAAATGGGTTACCCCCTAAATGGGCAAGGATTGGCAAGATTTGGCTTGTGCCTTAAGAGGTTAATGTTTTGCTGTATGTCTTCTGTTGTGTAATTTAGAAGTAGTGTGCCTGCATTCAATAAAGAATGTATGTTTTCATTTCATTAATATAATTGACTGCTTCTTATTGAATTCAATTATTTAATCTGAAAACCTGATATACAGCTTGTTTTGACTTTTTTGGTTGATTCCACCAGTTTTCTGTAGGCTGACCTATCAATGAATTTTGCGATTTTATTGATAATTCTCATTTTAAATAATAATTATTAAATTAAATCACATAAAATATATTTGACATGTAGGTTAAGTGAGGGGTTCTAGCATGCAATATCACTTGGTTCAGTATTCAGAGTGCTGAACATTTTAACAAGGACATTGACTGTTGGAACCGCTGGATTCAGAAAATAAACATATTTTTTATTAATCCTTGCTTGTCCGACACCACCATCCTGAACACTGGCCGAGAAGTCCTTGGTTTAAACACAAAGAGAAACCAGGACTGGTTTGATTACAATGATGAGGAAATTGAACATCTTATTTCCAAAAAATGGCAGGCCAAGAGGGAAGCTCACTCCAGAGCCAAGGCCTTTGTCCAGCGCCGGGTAAGGGAGCTTAAAAACAAATGGTGGACAGAGAAAGCCTATGAAATTCAAAATCTTGCAGAAGCAGGTGACACAAGGGGTTTCTTCAATGCCACTAAAGCTGTATATGCACCCAGCTACCGCGGCTCCAACCCCCTCTGGTCTAAGGACAGACAAAAGATCCTGAAAACAAATGATTAGATCAAGGCCTGCTGGAAAGAACATTTTGAGTAACTGTTAAACCAGGGAACAACGGTTGATGAGGAGGTCCTTGACAGAATTCCACAGTGTCCTATGAAGGAAGGCATAGGTGACCCACCGAGCCTGTTGGAGGTTCGGGAAAGATGCGGAACAACAAAGCTGCCGACCCTGATGGGATTCCAGCTGAAATCCTGAAGGCCGGAGGGGTTAACCCTCCTTCAGCATATACATGCCCTCATCATGAAGATCTGGGATCAGGAGGAGATACCCAATGACCTCAGAGATGCACTTATTGTCATCCTCTTTAAAAAGGGAGACAAGACAGAGTGTGGAAACTACAGGGGCATCTCACTCCTGTCCACAACTGGAAAGATCATTGCCCGCATTCTGTTCAAGAGACTCCTCCCACTATCTGAAGAAATCCTTCCTGAATCCCAGTGCAGTTTCCGTCCTGCCCGCGGCACAACTGACATGATCTTCACAGCCAGACAGTTACAAGAAAAATGCAGGTTGATCCTTCATCAACCTTACCAAAGCATTTGACTCTGTGAACCGTCAGGCCCTCTGGACAATCCTGTCAAAGTGTGGATGTCCGGAAAAGTACGCTAGGATTCTGAGGCTCCTTCACGACCACATGTCAGCAACAATCCTCTGTAATGGCAGTGACACTGAACCTTTCAAGGTAGAAACTGGCGTAAAACAAGGATGCATCATTGCCCCCACCCTTTTCACAGTCTTCATTGCAGCCATTTTTCACCTAATTGGTCACAGTTTACCCCCCGGTGCCCAGATCATCTATAGAACAGATGGCCAGCTGTTCAACTTAAACCATTTCAAGGCCAAGTCCAAGATCTTTCACACATTCATCATGGAGCTGCAATATGCAGATGATAATGCCATCATAGCCGACACAGAAAAAGATCTTCTGTGCATACTTGATGCTTTTGCCAGGGCGTACACACTCCTTGGTTTGGCCATGAACATAAAAAAGACCAAGGTTCTCCATCAGCCTCCACCAGACACCTCTGCACCCCCGCCAACAATAACAATTGATAGTATAAGCCTTGAAAATGTGGACCAGTTCCCCTACCTTGGAAGTCACCTCTCCTCAAGGGCAGACATCGACAGTGAGATACACCATCACATGTGCTGTGCCAGTGGGGCTTTTGCAAAGCTACGTAGAAGAGTCTTTGAAAACTCTGACCTGCTTGCAAATGGTCTACAAGGCAGTTATCTTGCTCACACTTTCATATGGTGCAGAGACCTGGACTACCTACATTAGGCATATAAGAGCCCTGGAGTCCTACCACCAGAGATGCCTGCAAAAAATCTTGCGTATCACCTGGAAAGAGAAGCGCACTAACATCAGTGTTCTTGAGGAATCAAACATCGACAGCATTGCCACCACCATCATTAAACACCAGCTGAGACAGGCCATGTAATACGAATGCCTGACACACGCCTCCCAAAACAGGTCCTCTACTCAGAACTAATTTAGTTCAACTAAATGCTGGCCAATCAGCACCTGGAGGCCAAAAAAAAAGCATTTCAAGGATAGCATCAGGATCAACCTAAAAAAATTCCACATAAACAGCTCTAACTGGGAAGACCTCGCTCAACAGAACCGTATGGAGAAACAGTTTACATGAAGGAGCCACATTCCATGAAGACGATCTCCAACAGGCTGCCAGAGTCAAGCAGCAGCAAAGAAAGGAGAGAGTCCCCACCAAAAAGGCTCTCCCACATTCCACTTCCAGCACCTCATATCAATGCCCACACTTCAAAAAAGTTAGTGGTTCCAGAATTGGCCTCTTCAGCCATTTGAAGACCCACAATAAGGACCCCCCAGGAGGACCATCATACTCGACTTCGAGTGATCACCGATGATGATGATGAATGCTAACAATAATGAAAAATGAGCTAACAAAAACTTTCACGTAAGTGCAACTTGTTTTACACTCCTCAGAATTGCAATAGGTAGCAAATAAATGTATAGTTCAAGGAGTAACTACATTTGACTCTCAGGACCCCACTGACATTTCGAAGGCATATAAACCTGTTTTTGACATTTATTTCACTAGCTAGGTAAATGAACAAGAGGAGCATCCCTTCAGACCAATGAAATTTAATTTCATTTTGTATCTTGTCTTCTTGATCCTGGCTAGCGATGTAATAATCTGTAGATATTTGAGTTATATATGGCACAATTCTTGATAGCATAGGCTAACTGGACACGTTAACTTTAGAGCAATAGCTATTTCTTTGATTTGTCACAGCTTCATTCATGTGCTAATTTCCGTCCATTACAGCTGAAATATTTGCATTTGCGTAAAAAAAATTACCACACATACAGACTAGAAAACAAATCAGAGTAGGAGTGGCCTACCTAGATGCGGTCACACGCTGTCATCAAGGGTAAATGTATCAGAAAGGGTCGCTTCCTATACAGCAGTGGTGATTCTAGAAAATTGGGCGGCAAGGTAAAATTTATGGGTGGTATGATCACCGCTATAAATTTATACACTGACTACCACTGATACAGTATTAACTTGTGATTGCAGAAGCTCAAATGTATGATAAAGAACATTTGTTTTACACTGAATATCTTAGTTATATCAGCACTGAGCTTGCTAACCAGATCTGTATTAATATGTGCAATATTTATCCAATTTAGCAAATCTTCACGAAGAATGTTGCGATACGTTTTTGGGGTTATGTTTATTCAAGTGCATTATACAGCATTGACTCCCATCTCATCACGTATGTACTCAATTGGGTGAATGATGACAGCTTTGCTACAATTTACACAACATGGTCAAAAGTATGTGGACACCCAAATATCTCACCCATATGTGCTTTTGCTCATTCCAAAACCATGGGCATTGAACTTGGACACCCCTTTGTTGCTATAACAGCCTCCACTCTTTTGGGAATGGTTTCCACTAGATTTTGAAACATGGCTGCATAGATTCACTTCCATTCTGCCACAAGGGCATTAGTGAGGTTCGGAACTAATGCTGGGTGATAAGGCCTGGCTCGCAGTCGCAGTCGGTGTTGCAATTCATTCCAAAGGTGTTCGATGGGGTTAAGGTCAGGGCTTTGTGCAGACCAATCAAGTCACCAAACTTAGAAAACCATTTCTTTATTACATTACATTACATTACAGGCATTTGGCAGACGCTCTTATCCAGAGCGACGTACAACAAAGTGTATAACCATAACCAGGAACAAGTATGACGAAACCCCTAGAGAGAAGTACCGGTCCAAGTACAGGGAACAACCGCATAGTTCAACTTGGACCCTGGTGGTTAAACTGATTAACACTAACAACGAGAACGGCAACAACGCAATCTATGGAAAAATAAAAATAAATAAAAATACAAGTAGTCGTTAAGACTGGCGCATCAACTAAGTCACCTATTAAACAGCTGCCTAGTTACACCCCTAAGTTTAGTCATTTACAGGGGGGAAGGGAGGGATGGGGAGAGGTGCAGCCTGAAGAGGTGGGTCTTCAGTCGTCGTTTGAAATGGGTCACAGTCTCAGCTGTTCTGACCTCCACAGGGAGGTCATTCCACCATCGTGGGGCCAGAACAGACAGGAGACGTGTTCTGGAAGTGCAGGTGCGAAGAGGGGGAGGTGCTAGGCGTCCTGAGGTAGCAGAACGGAGGGATCTGGCTGGCATGTAGGGTTTGAAAATCTTGTGAAGGTATGCTGGGGCTGATCCCTTGACTGCCTGGTATGCTAGGACCAATGTTTTGAATTTGATGCGAGCTATAACAGGCAGCCAGTGGAGGGTAGTGAGCAGGGGAGTTACGTGGGAGTGTCTGGGGAGGTTGAAGACCAGACGAGCCGCAGCATTCTGGATGAGCTGCAGGGGTCTGGTGGCAGATGCCGGTAGTCCAGCCAGAAGAGAGTTTATGGACCTCGCTTTGTGAACGGGGGCATTGTCATGCTGAAACAGGAAAGGACCTTCCCCAAACTGCTGCCACGAAGTTGGAAGCACACACTTCTCTAGAATGTCAATGTATACTGTAGCATTAAGATTTCCCTTTCCTGGAACTAAGGGACCTAGCGCAAGCCATGCAAAACAGCCCCAGATCATTCTTCAAGTTTATTTGTCATATGTGCAATAACAACAGCAGAGCAGTGTTATGACAATGAAATGCGTTGGTTCCAGGCATCCCCATATAAATATAAGTACAAATTAGTAAAAATATGTAAGAAATTAAGAATAAACTATAAACAATAATATGACATATAACTATAGTAATAAAAATATACAAGAAAAACTGCAACATATAAAACGTGGCCAGAGCAGTCCAGTAAAGTGACTGAGTGTCTGTGAGAGCGAGAGAGAGAGGGAGAAAATACTCCACAGTCCGGGGTTGGGGGGGGTGTCAGCGGTTTAGCAGTCTTATGGTGTGGGGGAAGTAGCTGTCTCGGAGCCTGTTTGTTCTCGTCTGGATGCTTCTGAACCGTTTTCCGGATGGGAGTAGAGAGAACAGTGTGGCTGGGGTGGCTGTGGTCCTTTAAGATGTTGTGGGCCTTCTTCTTAGACTATTGGGTGTAGAGGTCCTGCAGAGCTGGCAGATCAATCCTGGTGATGCGCTGCGCTGTCTTGACTACTCTCTGTAGTGCTTTGCGGTCTGAGGAATTACAGCTGCCATACCAGGCAGTGATGCAGCCAGTCAGGGTACTTTCGATGGTGCATTTGAAAAAGTTAACGAGTATCTTGCTGTCCATGCCGAACCTTCTTAGCCGGCGGAGAAAGAAGAGACGTTGTCTCGCTGCCTTGACGACGATGCTGGTGTGCAGTGACCAGGACAGGTCCTCAGTGATGTTGACTCCGAGGAACCTGAAGCTGCTCACTCTCTCCACTGGGGTGCCGTCGATGTGGATGGGTGTGTGACCTCTCCCTTGCTGTCTCCTGAAGTCAACGATCAGCTCCTTTGTTTCGCTGACGTTGAGCTGGAGGTTGCTGTCCTGACACCATGATGTCAGGATTCTCACCTCTTTTCTGTAGGCCTTCTCATCATTGTTGGTGATCAGGCCAATAACGATGGTGTCATCAGCAAACTTAATGATGGTGTTGGAGCTGTGCGAGGCCACGAAGTCGTGCGTGAACAGGGAGTACAGGAGGGGGCTAAGCACGCAGGCCTGGGGGGCCCCACTGCTGAGAGTCAGTGTTGAGGAGGTGATGTTTCCCAGCCGCACCACCTGGGGTCTACCTGTCAGAAAGTCCAGGATCCAGCTGCACAAGGCAGAGTTGAGTCCCAGTTTCCTGAGCTTGGCAACGAGCTTGTAGGGCACAATAGTATTGAATGCTGAGCTGTAATCAATGAAGAGCATTCTCACATATGTGTTCCTCTTGTCCAGGTGGGAGAGGGCAGTGTGGAGGGTGAGGGAAATGGCGTCGTCAGTAGACCTGTTCGGTCTGTAGGCGAACTGTAGCGGGTCTAGTGTGGCTGGCAGAGAGGCGGTGATGTGTGATTTGACTAACGGTTTGAAGCACTTCATGATGACAGATGTAATTGCAACAGGGCAGTAGTCATTTTGGCAGAGAACTTTGGGTTTCTTAGGTACAGGGACAATGGTGGTTTTCTGAAAACATGTGGGGACAACAGACTGGAGCAGGGAAAGGTTAAAGATGTCAGTGAACACATCTGCCAGCTGGTCCGCAGATACCTTGAGAACACATCCTGGAATGGTGTCTGGTCCGGGAGCTTTGTGTATGTTTATCGTCTTGAAGGATTTACACACATCTGCCCTAGACACCTGCAGTGTGCAAGCATCTTTGTCCAGATCCACAGCCAGGCATGGGGTGTTGTTCTCAAAGCGTGCATAGAAAGTGTTCAGCTCCTCAGCGAGAGGAGCAGACACTTCCCCAACACTGCTAGTTTTCCCCTTATAGACAGTGATCGTTTTTAGCCCACTGCACATGTTTCTTGTGTTGTATCCCCGGTATAGAGACTCCACTTTGTCTCTTTGCAGATTTTATTGTTTTTCTGAGTTTGTAATGAGATCGCTTGTGGTCCTCCAAGTCACCGGAGTTAAAGGCTGCAGTCCGCGCTTTAAGCAAAGTGCGTATTTCACCATCACCCACGGTTTTTGGTTAGGAAAAGTTTGCACAGTAGCTCTCAGAACAACGTTGTTGATGCATTTAGAAATAAAACCAGATACCGTTTCCGCGAATTCCTCCACACTGTTTTCTGATGCCTCTCGGAACATACACCAGTCTGTTTGGCTGAAACAGTGACGTAAGGCGTCGTCCGATTGGTCCGTCCAGTGCTGGATGGTCCTTGTCACAGGCTTTTCCTGTTTTAATCTCTGCCTATAAGCAGGCAGTAGCAGGATCGAGACGTGGTCTGATTTTCCAAAGGCAGAACGGAGGAGGGCCTTATATCCACCGGAGAAGGGAGTGTAAACATGATCCAAAGTGTTTCCTCCGCGCATCGGGCAGCTGATGTGCTGATGGAATTTCGGCATGACATTCCTAAGTTTGGCGCTGTTTATATCGCCTGCCACTATCATAGCAGCCTCTGGGTGTAAAGTCTCAAACCGATCGATAGCCCCATACAGCTCGTCGACTTGCGGTGGAATATACACAGCTGTTAAAATGGCCGATGTAAATTCCCTAGACAGATAGTAAGGTCGGCATCTCATCATGAGGTGCTCGCGATTAAGGGAACATCCAGAAGAGATATTTTCCACATCCGAACACCACAAGTTGTTTACCATGAAGCAGACACCTCCCCCTCTTGTCTTCCCCGACTCTACTGTCCTGTCTTGCCAGTGAATGGAGAGACTCTGGGGCGTAATGGCAAAGTCTGGGATTGAGGGATCCAGCCAAGTCTCCATGAAAACCAGTACATTACAGTTTTTAATGTCCCGTTGAAAGGCTAAACTGCTTCTCAGTTCATCTAGCTTATTGTCCAGTGACTGAACATTCGCTAAAAGGATACTTGGAAGAGGGGGACGGTTTTCTCGTTGTCTCAGCCTGACCAGTACTCCAGCTCTTTTGCCCTGCTTCCTCCTCCGGCGTCGTTTCCCAGGTGTAGCGGGTAGGCTAAACAAAGGGTAGTCCGAGGTGAACAAAGGGTAGTCCGAGGTGGTCGCTGAGTCTGTCGATTGATTTTTAGTTGTAAAATGCGCGTCTATTGCAGTTCTGAAATCGATTAAAGTCTGTCTGTCGTAGGTGATTATGGCATTCGAAAATATAGTGTTGTCGCTTAATAATAGTGCCAATAAAAGAGGAGCCCAGAAGGGGGCAGCCACCCACGTCAGCGCCATCTTCAGATCGCCATTCCTCCTCCACCAAACTTTACAGTTGGCACAATGCATTCGGGCAGTTAGCATTCTCCTGTCATTTGCCAAACCATCAGGCTGCCAGATAGTGAAGCGTGATTCATCACTCCAGAGAACACGTTTCCACTGCTACAGTGTCCACGAGTCCAATGGCGGTGTGCTTTACACCACTCCAGCAGATGTTTGGTATAATGATCTTAGGTTTGTGCGTGGCTGCTCGGCTATTGAAACTCATTTCATGAAGCTACCGGCGAATAGTTATTGTGATGGCGTTGCTTCCAGAGGCAGTCTGGAACTCAGTAGTAAATGCTGCAACCAAGAACAGATGATTTTTACGCTCTACACGCTCCAGCACTTAGCGGTCTTGGGCCCTCATTTATAAAACAGACTTACGATCAATTTTGATCTTAAGTATGACTTACGCAGAAAATCACGTATAAGTAGTTATTTATAAAACCTTACTTTGACGTGGAAATTATCTTATCTCTATGCAGAGTCTAGACTTAAGTGATTTTCCTGCTGGTTATGTAGGGGTATTGCAGTTTGGGAGGCATATGCGTCCAAGCCTGTGGTGAACTTTGCATTAGCTTTATGAACAATTTGTTCACTGCAGCAGCAAAACATTACCAAGCTACCTGTTTGGCTTTGTTTGTCAACCCACTATTTAGCCCACCGAATACGTGTTGCCTGTCTTCAATCTTCTCTACCATCGCCGGGATCTCGTCTTCCAAAAAGTTTGCTTTTCTCTTTTGGTCCATGGTTATTCCTGACTAAACCCTCATTTATACTAGCATTATATAAGGGGAAATCGCTGATTGTAAGGCACGTTCAGGTGCCTTACATTTTTAAGTTAATTTGAGATTTATATATCGGTACAAATAGGCTTCTTAGAACCTGCGTAAGTACGGGTTTTTATGCTCAGTATCTTTTATGAATCGAACGTAAGCACATCCTCGGAAATGATCTTAGGACTAAGTTCAAGTATAAATCTAAGTACATTTTTATAAATGAGGCACCTGTTCTGTGAGCTTGTGTGGTCTACCACTCTACGGCTGAGCTGTTATTCCTCCTAGACATTTCCACTTCACAATAACAGCACGTACAGTTGACCGAGGCAGCTCTAGCAGGGCATAAATTTAATGAACTGGCTTGTTGAAAAGGTGGCATCCTATGACGCTGCCACATTGAAAGTCACTGAGCTCTTCAGTACAACCCATTCTACTATGTTTATCTATGGAGATTGCATGGGTGTACCCTTGATTACCACCTATTAGCAATGGGTGTGGCTGATATAGCCAAACCCACTAATTAGAAGGGGTGTCCACATAATTTTGGCCATGTAGTGTATATGACAGTATAGCTGCAGTTTCGAGGCCAATGTAGCAGACGTTGGTAGACTGAAGAGACCTCATTGCCACTTGAACCGGTTATTAACTTAAAGTAATAATCTCGAAGATTTTCATTAAAATAAATGTCTGTTAAGTCACTATCTATCTATGAATTAGGTAACATAATGGTGATTGAGCCTATTATTATTATAATAATTTATGATTAAAGAACTGGGTGTCTGTGGCAACATTCCCGGGAAAAAATCAGAAGCGGCGCATAGATAGTGACGCGTTTTCCATCACCCATCAGTGGTTGGTCCGCCAGAGAGGGTAGGCAGAGCTAACGCAACAGGCTTGCTCTTCAACTCACTTGTGTGTGAGCGGCGTACTGGTTTTTCCGGTGTCTGCTAGCGTTAAGGTGGGGGGGTTATGGCACCCTAATAAGTTGTTGTGTAACATGAGAGGTCATATTATTTGTTGATGTAGATTTCGTATTACATTTGATGACAATGTAACGTTACTAAATTACATAGCTATTTGCACAGCTAACGCTAGCTACCGGACCATGTCAATAAAGGCAACATTAGTTTAGACAACGTTGCACACAGTATCCATCTCTCATATCAGGTAACGTTGCGTTAGCTAGCTAGCTAATGTAATTAACATTATGTCTAATGTCAGCTAACAATTAGAAAAAACTCTAGCTAACACTACCGACCAGTTCCGACCTCGCAAACCGTCTCTCGAATGCAATGCTACCTTGTTGCAGCGTTGCAATGTAACTAACTAAAGGTCAGTTCAGATCAATGATTTGCAACGAGACTTGAAAAATTCCAAGACATCTGATTGTGAACGTTCTAAAACTGCACTTGGCGATTTGACAAGGTGGGTCTTTTGAGACCCCAGGCAACAGCTTCAGACGCTCTGCAACTAACCAGTTCACACCGCTGCAATTTTCTCTGCAACATTCTAAAACCGTTTAGTCTCGTTGCGAATCATTGATCTGAACTGGCCTTAACGTTACCGTTATTTACACTGCCATCAAGTTCATCAATATATTGATCGGAATAAAGCCGGGGTATAGGTGGAGCAGAGCAGGGTCTGATTTCTGTGTAAAGATGTCAAGCCGGAGAAAACTAAATAAAAGAATATGGCAGTATGGATTAGCGTTGTTATTATTTTATTACGCTTCCTCATATGTTCCTTCAGCCTTGATGCCCTTTTTTGATGAAATCTCCTTTGTTTTTGTTTTCTTCTTATTTTGATTGCTAATTTAACACCCAGCTCAGCTTACACAAACAGTTTAGCTAGCAAAACCAGAAACAGTAAGGCAGTTGTTTCAAAAATATCACACAACAATCATTCACGATGATGATGCACGAGATACATAATTGCACGAGCCACAGTGAATCCCGCAAATTCTTCTCTGCAGTGTAAAGATGTTCATAAGGTCTGAAGCATTCAGTTGGCAGATTGGCCATTTCTTCTTTTCTTCAAGATTTCTATTGCTTTGGTGTTTTGGACTGATAAAAGGCACATGAGCAGTGGCCACCCCCTGCCCTGCCTAACTATATCCCAGCGTGCACTGGGCAAGAGGCAGGAATTCAACCCGGACAGGTCCCCAATCTATCGCAGGGCACACACACCATGAGCAATTTAGAGTCTCCAATTAGCCCATCTGCATGTCTTTGGACTGAGGAAGGAAACCGGTGTACCCAAAGGAAACCCACATGGACATGGGGAGAACATGCAAACTCCACACAGAAAGGCCCGAGCTGGGATTTAGACCCAGGACATTCTTGCTATATCTACAAGTCTCTGGAACTCTCCTAGTAGGATGGAACACCATTCTGCCAAAAGATATTCCCTCATTTTGTTTTTTGATGATGGCGGTGGAGAGCACTGTCTAACATGTCAGTCCAAAATCCTCCAAAGGTGTTCAATTACAGTGAGATCTGGTCACTGCAAAGGCGATAGCACATAATTCAAATAATTTTCATGCTCCAACCAATCTGTGACCCCTCATGCACTGTGGATGGGGGTATTGTCAGGATTTAAATGTTTCATTATAGGATAACGCTGGTCACTCAGAATAACTTTGTATTGATTTGTAATGACCCTTCCCTCTAAGGGGACATGTGGACCCAATCCATGCCAGGAAAATGTCCCCCACAGCACAACAAAGCCATCAGACCCCCTCACTGTCAGGGTCCAGCATTCAGGCCTGTACCATTTACTTGGTGTATGCCAAGCATGCACTCGCCCACTTGTTGAGAATTTGGTGAAAGATGACTCTTTGGTGAAACCATGCCTATGGTTTTTGCACCAGTGAACTCTCAAATGTGCATTCATCTTTGTAAGAGGGGGTTTATGCACTGCAACCCTACTATAATATCCCTTTTTATGTAACTGTCGATGGACTGTTCTTGCTGACACAGTTTAATCACGTCCTGTATTGAGAAGTCTTTGTGACTGAGGTTCCTGCGATCCATGCCACAATAATGGACCCTCTTTCAAAGTCACTTAGATTTTTTCCTATTTGCATCCTGATCCAAAATTGAGGTCAGCTAGGCCTATACTAGAAGAGTATTTAGTGAGGTCAGGCAGTAAAGTCCTTCCACACTGTTTTTGGGAAAAGACATTTTTATATGGACATTACTGAGTGCCTGGGGCATTATCATGCTGAAACAGGAAAGGGCCTTGCCCAAACATTTGGAGAAGCACAGAATCACTTAGAATGTGATGATTGTATACTGTAGCAGTAAGATTTGCCTTCACTGTAACTATGAGGCCTAGCCAAGCCAGTAAAAACAAAAAACAACCCCAGACCAAGGGGTATCCAGATACAATATATATGCTGCTGCTTTGTTACTGCCATTTCAAGGCACCACCATAGCAGAGCTTAATACAGAACTGTGTGAATCAGAAAATGCAGATATTTTACAGGACCTTCATTACCATTATAAAATCACAAAGAATTTGTACAATTTTCACTTTGTAGTTATATGCAAAAGCTATGAAATTCACTTATAAATCACTCTTCTGTACTGCCAAAGATTAACGACTACAAGACCTAGCAAGGGAAAGTGATAACATTACCAGACGTAACCTTACTGTATTCATCCACTGCTATTGGATTATTCCCATAGCAATAAGGCAGATTGTCCCTGGTGGTAAATGATGGAGGCAGAATGTGCTCATAACCAAGGTAGCCAGTTGTAGGCTAGGTTTTCGATGTGCCTGTCAGCCCAATTTTGAGGGAACTCCAGGGACCGGTGGCAGAATAAAACAAGTGTGGTCTGCCCCTGAGTTTTGCTATGGAGACTGAACACTAGGACTGGGATCACATCACTGTGTTGTGGAATTAAATTCCATTTTCCATCCATTTGGAAACTGTGAGGGGAAGACAACACCATGGGCTATATTTTAACGATCTATGCACATGGTCTAAAGCGCATGGTGCAAGTACATTTAGGGCGTGTCCAAATCCACTTTTGCTAGTTTATCGGTGGATAATCTGAACACAAAGTAAGGCGCATGGTTCAAAGGGGTTGTACTTAGTCTCTTAATTAATCATAGGTGTGTTTTGGGAATAACATGAAATAAACCAATCAAAGTGTCATCTCCCATTTCCTTTAACAAATTTGCCAAGTAGTAGGAAAGAACGCTTCATTATAACTTTATGACATGTATTTTTTTTAATATTGTGCGTTGTGCAACCGCCTATTTAGGCGCATATTACTATCTTAATAATGCGCTCTTAAAATAACAGTAAAATACTGCGCCATTGACAATGGTCAATCGTGCAATCGCTTTCCGCTGCCTCAAGATAGCAATGTGCCTGACCACACCTTATTTTAAGACCAACACGCCCATGGGCGCTCAGATGGGTGCACGTACATTTGCTATTTAAACAACGTGGGCGCTGGACGGGAAAATGAAAACTGTGTCGGTCTGAAACTTGCGTTGCCCTTAGTGCCGCTTTGCGCTGGGTGTAAGATCTGTACAATCCACTCTACATTATTTATTATAAAAATGTTTCATAGGATAAACCTAAAATTTTAAGTGTATTTTTTAGGTTTTCTTTTTTAAATGAACCTAAAATTTTCAATTGAGAAAACCTAAAAAATAAAGGTGAAAGAAATTTAAGTACATTTTTAAAAAATGAAGCATTGTTTTCAGTTGAATTAACTGGACATTTTACTCAGCACCCCTTTGCCATAGAGCATACTCACCTGTCTCTTTCCTTCTGAGATAAATCTCTTTTTTCTCTCAATCCTTCAGATTAAAAATTAAACCACAATAACCAAAACTCAAGGTCTGCATGATTTCTGCATTATTTATGTCTGACACCATAAAGGTAATTATGGATAATTTAATGTTAAAATTGATATAGTCCTGGAAAATGCATATAATAATAAAAGGAAAAAGACACTTTATCAAAACAAAAATCAATATCATTACAAAAATAATTAAAAACGGAAAAACCAATACCCATGAACATACTGTGGCAGACGGCAGGGAGAGGTGAGGGGAGTGGTAATTGAGGGCAGATATGTTGCAGCCTGCTGGCTCCACCCCCGAGCCTTATATGGACTTCCTGCTCCAACGAGGCAAGCCTGGGCTTCATTAAGCCATTAAGTGCAGGGGGATAAAAGGGGAAGCGGGTTGCACAAACAGTGCAAAGTACCGTGAGGGAAACGCGTGTTGTGGAGCGAGAGAGAAAGCGAAAATATGTGTGATTACCTGTTGTGACCCGGACTGTTTGACAAACCCCGCTGTGTACCGAACTGTTTTGGCTGAGGACCTGGTTTTTTGGATTACCCCTGGAATACGGAAAAAGGACAACGAGAACGGATTGTGGACTTTGGATTGGTTGCTGAATTTCCCCCTTTCCCTCCTTGTGTAAATTTTCCCAAATAAATCCCCCCAATTGCACTCCAGTTGTGTTTCGTGTGCGTTTAGTTATCGAATTGGTGACGTGGAAACCCCACACCCGTGAGCCTGCCACATATGGTGGAGAACGCGGGCAGCATCCAAGCTCAATAACTAAACAGACATGGAGCATAATGGAAGCATTAGTGAAACAACTAGTGGAGACCAACATAGCGCAGCAGGCTATGCATCGGGAGTTGCTGGAGGAACAGCGTCAGCAGACCGCTCTCCTGCGAGCTGAACTCAGCCAGCTGACAGCCGCCCATGCTGCCGTGGCTGCAGGCGCAGCAGTCTCCCATCCTAAACCCAGTATGTTTCTGCTGAAGCTAACAGAATCTGATGACATCGAGGCTTACCTCCAAGCCTTTGAGAGGACGGCGGCTAGGGAGAAATGGCCCCGTGAGCAATGGGCCAGCCTGCTAGCACCCTTCCTGTCAGGCGCGGCACAGAAGACCTATCAGGATCTGACGGCTGAACAGGCGACGCATTATGAGGGGCTGAAAAAGGAAATCCTGCGCCGGTATGGTTACACTCTGATTGGCCGGGCGCAACGGTTCCATGATTGGACGTATGATGCCACAGCGTCCCTTCAATCGCAAATGCATGATCTGATTAGGCTGACCAAGAGCTAGCTAACGGCGGAACCACTGACGACCACGCCCCTCGAGAAAGTGCTCATTGATAAATTTCTACGCTCTCTCCTATTTGAAGCTAAAAAGTTGGCAAGCCAAGCTAACCCGCAGAGCGCGGATCAGCTGGTGGAACTGGTGGAAGGTCAACAGGTGGCTTTGGAGGTCCTGCACAGCGGACGACCACTGAAGGCTGAACCCTCCACTCGCCCAAAAGAGCGGAAAAGGACAGAGGACCATGCCTGGACCACGACCAAAGATGGAGGGACCCCGATGGTCAGCTCCCCGAGACGACGCCCCTTCCTGAACATAGACGGCAGGAAGTGCTACGAGTGTGGTGAGCCGGGACACATCGCCTGGAGCTGTCCAAACCGTGATGTCCAGATGCCTTCGACCTCAGCCAGTGAGGTAGCCACCGGGCGTCCCTGCGGGTTGCTGATGGCATGCTGGGCTGAGGAAAGTAGTCCTACCCCTGTTACCCCGGTAAGGGCCAATGGAAAGGACACCACAGCACTTTTGGACTCCGGGAGTATGGTGACCCTGATCCGCCCCGACTACGCCCAGTCCCTGAACCTGACTAACACCGTGGCCATCACATGCATACACGGTGAAACTAAGAACTACCCTACCACACTCCTCCACCTACAGACCACAAAGGGACAACACACGGGACCAGCGGGAGTCGTCCCAAACCTACCGGTGCCGGTCCTTATCGGGAGAGATTCCCCGATGTTCCGTCAACTGTGGGCCAGTATGCCCGGAGACGTGGGGAGACGAGGGAACCAAAAGGGAGGAGGAAGCCGGAGAGGCGGGAGGGACACCAGAAGGGGTGATAGCCGGATGTGTGGATTCCAGGAAGTGGACCCCCAGGCGTCAACAGAACACCTCTCTGAGGGCGACGCAGATGATGCAAGACTGGAGGAAGGCGAGGCGAGTCTGAACGGCATATTCCCGATGGATCCACGAGGTGGTGCCAGAGCCCGCCTCTCTAGCGGGCCGGTTTGGGACGGCCCAATTGGAGGATTCCAACCTGGCCAGCACTCTCCAGCAGGTGACAGTGGTGGATGGAAAACCTATCGAGGGAGTAAGTCACATACAACAATTTCTTCTTTATCGAAAAATGGGGGTATCAGGTTGTGAAGAAAAACGACGAATGTTTGGAATTTGTTGTTGGTGCCCCGACCCTTTGTACAAACTGTCCTGCAGTTGGCGCACTCCCACCTTCTTGGGTCCCACCTAGGGGTGGAGAAAACCTTAGACCGGATCAAGGCACGATTTTACTGGCCTGGTGTGAAGAGGGCAGTGGAAGATTACTGCCGCAGTTGCCCGGAGTGCCAACAGGTGGCACCAAAACCACACTTTCACAGCCCCTTAATTCCCCTACCCATCCTTTCAGTCCCTTTCAGCAGGATCGCAATGGACCTGGTGGGACCTCTACCCAAGAGCAGCTGAGGGCACCAATACATCCTGGTGATTCTGGATTATGCCACCAGGTACCCAGAAGCCATCCCCCTGCGCACCATGGCTACCAAGGGAATCGCACGGGAGCTAGTCATGCTGTTCTCCCGAGTCGGCATCCCCGACGAGATATTAACCGACCAGGGAACCCCGTTCATGTCGCGAATCATGAAGGATCTCTGCAAACTAATGAAGATAACCCAGTTGCGCACCTCAGTGTACCACCCGCAGACCGATGGATTAGTGGAAAGATTCAATCGAACCCTAAAGCAGATGCTAAAGAAGGTGATGGAGGCAGACGGGAGGAATTGGGACCAGCTACTACCCTACCTGATGTTCTCGATCCGAGAAGTGCCCCAAGCTTCAACAGGTTTCTCTCCCTTTGAACTCCTGTACGGGAGACGACCCCGAGGACTACTGGATGTGGCTAAAGAAGCCTGGGAACGGCAACCGTCGCCCCATCGAACCATGGTGGAACACGTGGAAGACATGAGAGACCGGATGGCAACCCTGTGGCCCCTGGTACGAGAACACATGCAGGAGGTACAGGATGCCCAAGCGCGGGTGTACAACAGAGGGGCGCAACGAAGAGACTTCCAGCCAAGAGACAAAGTGTTGGTGTTGGTCCCCACCTCAGAATGTAAGTTTTTGGCCCGATGGAACGGGCCATATGAAGTCCTTGAGAAGGTGGGTGAAGTTAATTATAGGGTCAGACAGCCGGGGCGTAGGCATCTGACCCAGATTTACCATGTGAATTTGTTGAAAAAATGGAATGTACGTGAGGTACTCTACTCTATTCCCCCGAAGAAGGCTACTACAGAGACCAAGCCTGTGGAGGTGCCACTGGGGGAGCAGCTGAGCCAAGCACAGAAGCAGGAGCTGAGGGAGTTGGTCGGCCAGAACCAGGATGTGTTCTCCAGTGAACCGGGACACACCGATCTGGTACAGCACCACATCATCACTGAACCTGGGAAAAAGGTGAAATTGAGACCCTACCGCATACCAGAAGCAAGGAGAGACGCCATCAGGGACGAGGTAAAAATGATGTTGGAAGCTGGACTCATCGAAGAGTCGAATAGTGAGTGGTGCAGCCCCATAGTGTTGGTGCCGAAACCAGACGGCACCATTCGCTTCTGTAATGATTTTAGAAAATTGAATGAAATCTCAAAGTTCGATGCCTACCCGATGCCCCGAATTGATGAACTAATAGAACGGCTAGGGACCGCCCGGTTTATCAGCACACTTGACCTGACGAAGGGTTATTGGCAGGTGTCCTTAGCTCCCGAGGCACGGGAGAAAACTGCTTTCGCCACTCCTGACGGGCTGTTCCACTACAGGAAGCTGCCCTTTGGATTGCACGGGGCCCCACCCACCTTCCAGAGGTTGATGGACCAGGTTCTCCGTCCCCATCGTGAGTATGCCGCGGCCTACCTCGATGATATTGTAATCCATGGGAACGAGTGGGAGATCCACCTAAACCAGGTGAATGCAGTTTTACAGACCTTAAGGGGGCCTGTAAAAGGCCTCAACAGCTAACCCAAAAAAATGTTGGCTCGGCCTACGGGAGGCTGAGTACCTGGGGTACACGATCGGGAGGGGATGTGTAAAACCTCAGGTGAAGAAAATGGAGGTGATTCGGGACTGGCCACGCCCCCTCACCAAGAAGCAAGTACGCACGTCTGTGGGGTTGACGAGTTACTACCGGAGATTTGTTCCCAACTTTGCCTCCCAAGCCAGCGCCCTGACAGATCTGACCAGGAGCCATCTGCCCGCCCAGGTGACATGGACCGAGGAGGCGGAGAAAGCCTTCCAGGACTTAAAGGGAGCACTGTGTTCTGGACCCGTGCTGGTGACCCCAAACTTCTCCAAACCACTGGTGGTGCAGACCGATGCGTCCGAAACAGGGGTGGGGGCCGTCCTATCACAGCTACAAGAAGGTGAGGAACACCCAGTCTTATACATTAGCCGGAAGCTGTTACCGCGGGAGCAAAGATATTCCACTGTGGAGAAAGAATGTCTAGCGATCAAGTGGGCCCTGGAAATGCTGAAATATTACTTATTGGGACGGCACTTCACCCTCGTAACGGACCATGCACCACTGGTTTGGATGTAACGCAATAAGGACAGTTACCCGCTGGTTCCTATCCTTACAGCCCTTTGCTTTCTCTGTCATCCACAGATCAGGTGCAGCCCATGGAAATGCCGATGCCCTCTCCAGGAGGGATGCTCTAGGGAGCTGGACCGCCCCTCCCTCCCGGTCGGAGCTGAGAGGAGGGTGTGTGGCAGACGGCAGGGAGAGGTGAGGGGAGTGGTAATTGAGGGCAGATATGTTGCAGCCCGCTGGCTCCACCCCCGAGCCTTATATGGACTTCCTGCCCCAACGAGGCAAGCCTGGGCTTCATTAAGCCATTAAGTGCAGGGGGATAAAAGGGGAAGCGGGTTGCACAAACAGTGCAAAGTACCGTGAGGGAAACGCGTGTTGTGGAGAGAGAGAGAAAGCGAAAATATGTGTGATTACCTGTTGTGACCCGGACTGTTTGACAAACCCCGCTGTGTACCGAACTGTTTTGGCTGAGGACCTGGTTTTTTGGATTACCCCTGGAATACGGAAAAAGGACGAGAACGGATTGTGGACTTTGGATTGGTTGCTGAATTTCCCCCTTTCCCTCCTTGTGTAAATTTTCCCAAATAAATCCCCCCAATTGCACTCCAGTTGTGTTTCGTGTGCGTTTAGTTATCGAATTGGTGACGTGGAAACCCCACACCCGTGAGCCTGCCACAATACCTTTTAAAACTACATGCATAGTTATGATCCTGGCTATTGATCTGGTGGTTTTGAAACAAACATGGATGTGGGTGTCATTGCATTCTTGTCAAGTCTACTAATTCATTCATGCATTACCTGAGAGTTAGAGCCTTTATGTTAGTTAAAAGACAAAGGTTAGCTTCTTCAAAGGAGAGCTACATTCCTCCACTCAGCTTAGTTTTTCTTCAGGAAGGTATTTTTCACTGGAAATACAAGGTTGTGTATAAATAATGAATTGTTTTTTTAAATATAATTATTTCTATCAGTTTTGTGATAACATTTAGTATGCATGTACAAAGACTGTGGTTTGTATATTGCACTCTGGGAAGATTGCCAGATGCATAGTAAATGAATTAGATTGACAACTTGCCCACTTTGGAAAATCAGTTTTAACCTTCCTAACAAGAACTCTAAAATGATATCTTTATGCATGTTGTGCTTTATACATTGAAGCAAGCAGCCAAAAAAGTATTGATAAATTTTTTTTTTTTTTTGACAAATTGGAAATCAGAAAGAAAGTTCCTATACAACCGCAATAAGAAAATCTACTCATTTACAGGGATATGGTTTAGGACACAGATCAATTACAGGGGTTACAAACAAGGTTCTGGGTTAAAACCAAAAGGCTTTCGGAGGAATAAATACCTTTAGGATTGCCTTGTTTTTCAGAACATGATGGAGTCCAATACTTGTTATCTTTGTAATGAGAAGTCATTCATCGGTGATGTCTTGCTAAACTACCTAACCATAAATGCATGCAGACAAAAATGAGCTATGAGAAAAATTAGTTTTCTGAAAATCCTACAATTTTAAGATAAAAAGCATATATTGTTATAAACAGTTCCTAAAAATTATAAAAACAGATTATATATTTGCTTCACAAACATTGTTTTTGTTTTTTGCTTTGTTAATGTCAGCCAACATTTTTAAGGCTTACCAACTGACAAACATTTACCATATTTTACATGCAGACTGAAGTTTCATGACACTATATTTCAGTTTTAACTATTTGCCTCACATGGGAAGAGTCATCTTATCCCTAGTCAAGAAAAAAACTAATGGGAAATTCCTTTTGAGGGCTTTTAGCATATGCTGCAGCCGTAATGCATCAGTTGATTCAGATTTTAAAAAATAATCTTCAAACCGGACATAAATATTCTTTCATATTCTCCAGGCTGCAACAAATGTTTGCCAAAACAAACACGGCTGCTTTAATTGGACGTATCTCCCAACTGCTTTAAATAGAGACATGCGTGCAGAGTGGCCAATTCTCTTTGCTGTTTATTTCCACATAAAATGCAACTTTTTTTCCCATAAAAATTTTCTAATACAGAGCTGATACTGTCGCAATTTTCTCATCTGTGGATATTCCTGGGATTATTATGACAAATATGTACTGCAATCTCAGTGACAACCCTGTGATCTTGTACTTGAATAATCTACATTGTTAATGAGAAAGGTCAGAGGAGGATGGGCAGACCCAGTCAAGCTGTTTACAACAGTGGTGTGCAGTGGGCACAGAGGACCCCCCCTTCCAGCCAACCTCTTTTTCATCCCTCAGTCGTGATTGCTCACAGAATTGGTCATAATGCTGACATAGGACGCATCACACCTGACTTTATACCACATACAGAAAAGATTTCCACACACTAACACAGCACCCTTGCACTGAAATAATAAACATGCACCTAATCTGGAAGTGGGTGTGGCATGAACCGGAACTGGGTGGAATTTAACACAGCTGTATAAAATGTCAGAAATCCCTGATTTTTTATATTGATTATGATTACAATATCACTAGCACTTCTATTGTTAAAGGCATGGTTTAAAAATGACATCAATAATAATCCAGTGCTTTGTACAGCTGTATTTATCAAACAATGACCTATATGTTTGTAGCATTCAGTCTGCCAAAGAAGCACAAGGGCCTGGGTTGCGTTAACTAATGAGCCAGGTGCTCCACAGTTTGGGGCAGAGATTGGGAGCTCGCACCGAGAGTGCGTTTCTTTATTTAGTTTTTGTTCGCATGTTTGTCGGCACACAAGACGTAAAACGTGCTGAAAAGTGGTTGCTCTGTTTTACTTTCTTTTGTTTTCATTATTTTAGTTTGTTGTTTTAGTTTCTTGTTTTTGTAAGGGGGAAGGGCAAAGGTGTCTGTTTATTTCATTTCTTATTTTTGTGGATGCGCTCTCTCTCTCTTTCTCAATGCAGCAACCAATGGTGCTTCACGGAACTGCTACATCTTCCTCCCAGGGGTGTCAAACTGGCGTGTGACATTTTGGTGTCGAAATCCAGGAGGGAGCGGTCTCAGCGTAAGCCAAATTAGCCTACGGCTGAATTGTGGGGTTGGAGGTATGTAGCATTTGGTCCGCTGGAGAAGCCAATTGGTCTCAGCTGCGCCGGCTGGTGGAGATAGCACACGCAGCTGGGTTGCGTTAACTAATCAGCCCAGATGCTTAAAGGTGTATTCCTCTCCACAGTTCGGGGCTGAGGCTGGGAGCTCACACTGAGAGCGCATTTCTTTGTTTGAGTGTTTGTCGGCACACAAGACGAAGAAAGGATCTGGCCAACTGAAAAGTTGTCCAGCTACAAGTGGCGTGCTGAAAAGCGGTTTCTAGGTTTTACTATCTTTTCGTCTTCGTTATTTTATTTTGTTTTATATTATTGTTTTTGCCTGGAACCTGTGAGGGGGAAGGGTCAAGGTCGTTGTCATAAAGTTGTAATCCAGGAGTCCAGGAGCTCTCTTACACTCTCTGCATCACGCAACCTTCATACAAAAGGCTATTTCATTAAAAAAGCACAATATTTTGCAGTGTGGGGAAAGGTCTTATGAATGTGTAGCAATGGTACAGAATCTGTTGGGAAATAGACACTGAAATCATACTCTTTGGTTCATGTTTTATTTAGGTTACATTATATCACAATCAAACAGCTTATAGCTTAGCTCAGCTCTTTGCACTAAGTGTATTTAAGTTTACTCAGGTAAGTTTTCATGACTTGACTTGACTTGACTAAGTGTTCATCATTGCAATATGAAGAAGGGGTGGGGGAAGAAGGGGAGAATGACTGCATAACTTATTGTTGACCTGGTTCCTTCATGGACATTTCCACCACTTTAATTTCAGCAAAACCCTGCTCAAGCGGATCAATGCTGTCATTTGCTAATGGCTACTACAGAGCCCAATGGTAAATATTGTTAAATAGGAGTAGCTGCAGCCTCAACAAATGGCAAGTTCGCAACCTACTGAGAGCTGAACGAAAGGAACAAATCGTTACATTGGGGTGAGTTCACCATTTGTTCACCAAAAGGTTTTGTTACAAAAAGAACACATCATTCCCAAACGACACACCACTTTCTTTTTTAGAAATACCATTTTTTGTTATCTACTAGTAACCTGGGTTACACGTACATGTATTTTTTGAACTACATATTTGGAATGGAAAATACGTAATTCAATGGATGTGAATGCAGCCCATGGACTTGCATGTATTTTATAGCTCCACTACAAGTCAAGTATCTTTGATAAGCATGCAATTATGAACATTTTGACTGTTTTAAATGGAACTTCTGTTCAGTGGTTGAGATATAAATACATCGGAAGCCTATGGAAAATAGTTTTTTTTTAGACTCGTAGAGGACCCTGGACATTGTGTACTTAATTTCATGAATTTCTATAGAGCCATTATTAATCCTCTTAAGATGGCAGATGCCAAATCTGGACAATCCTCACCCATTTAGGGGGTGGAAAATGGCTTAAATGAAGCAAAACACTTTTGCTATTTCCAGTACTAATTTAGATGAAATTATATTTAAAATTTATTTAGAAATAAAGTGCCACAAATTATTGGCGAAAATGCAGAAATAATTTTCTTCTGTTTGAAATGAAATGCCGAGAGATCATGTGTATATATACAAATGTACAGGTTATGGGTCATAAAGTCCTTGACCACAACTGTGCAAAATCTGAGGGTGATATGTGGAACTACTAAAGATTAGTGTCTCCAAATCAGTCCAAAATGTCAAAATTGTCCATTGCTGTAAATCACAACCATCATATTTCACTATAAATCAACTGTTTTGACTCATGAAACAGACTGACATTCTTTTCAAGTGGGAATTACTATCTAATCATTATAGGGGTCTAAGATATTGAGGGGTCCAAAAATATATCCAAAACCTCTCCAAAAATGAATAAAATGCTTCTTGTCCATTATAAGGCATACAAATTTGCCCCTTATGATGGTTTAAGATGAAACACTAATTTCACATTGAAAAATAATGCAAGAATATTGCGACACACTGGTTCACATATATATGTAATAATTCACGCTTATATGTTTTTCTGTACTCTACGTACTTTTGTTGCATGGGAGGACATTTTACAAATGCTTTTTTATGATCACCCCAAGGGAATTTTTATGGAGATACTAATACCCCACATTATGTACAATAAGATAACAATAAAATAATATTCTACCATCAGAAATATGTTGATGATGTTCTAGCTTCACGGTAAATTTGTGCATCAAACATAACACATGACTGAGCCACCTATGAACATTTACACTACAGTATGTGAAATGCCTGCATTAGAGAATAGTGCAAACCACTTGAACGACACTCAATTCTAACAAAGGAGGCCACTATGAACCACTGCACTGTCCTGACACTGTCCAAAGTATGCCAACAGTGCCCTTATACTAATAGCTAGGCCCAATACAAAAGTGCTGAGAATTATTAGCAAAGAGTAACAGTTGTCTCTTACAGTCAATGCGAAGATAACAATATCAAAAATCTGTAAAAACACAATGTAAATAATTGAAATGTTACAAGCAATAATACATTCATCTTTGCCATGCATCCTCGCTAGATTTCCTCCTCCACTTCTGACTCACTCCCCAAATCCACAGCGAGAATTTGCTTTAACCATGGTGATTAGTTGGCAAAATGATTACAGTCTTCCAAAACAACCAAGGAAAACAACAATTACACCACAAACAGTATATTACTGCATAATAATACAATTGAATGTGCAATGATGGGCTGAGGCAACCACTCACACAGTTACGTGTTGCAATCTTTGCAAGAATTCAAATGAAACATGTCATACACTTTTGGAAAGTTTGCACTGTCCTCTACTGCAGCAGTGCACAAACGGTGGGTAGCTACCCAAGGTTGGGTTGCGGGGTATATCTATTAGGTTCTGAAATCCTTGTGTGTTACCCCAGATTTACACCATACATACATAAGCCTGTCAACTGCTGCTGCTGACTGGACGCGCTGCCACCGGCCCATCTCGCTGAAAGCCGCCGTAGCCCTAGCGGAGGATCACTTAATTGATTACCATCTGAGCTTTTGCACTGCTGCTCCATCTGTTGCTCCTGCTCCGGGGGAAGTTTGGTCTCCGAGGCCAGTTCTAAGGAGACCAAGGAGAAGACCACCTGTTCTGGACCCTCAGTGGCAGCAGGAGCGGCGTCCGTCGCTACTCCTTCCCCTGTAATCCATTCTGTCCCGTTCCCACAGGCTCTCTGGTCTCAGCGGCTGCGGTGCCGGACCCCTAGAGGCAGGGCCGGCCCAAGCCTTTAAGGGGCCCTAAGCAGAATTTGATTTGGGGGCCCCCCACTGCCTCGGCGCCGCCAATAATATTGACTATTGTCAATGCTTGATCATTTGCACACCTACTGTAAATATAACACACACATTATCAATTTTATTAGTTGTAACTGTGTTGCTTACATCATACATAGTATGAGTACATAGTAGATGGAACAGAATGAGTTTATTTTACCAACATAAATTGTTATTCTCAGCAGCAAGCGATTTGTACACATAAAATAACAACTCTTAATCTATAACTAGCTAATTAAGGCATAATGATACTGTAATATAAAAGCAAAGACCCCAAAATGGTAATGTAAATAATGTTAGACTGATATCAGTACCAAGTTTATGGAACTGAAGCTTATATTCATTGTGGGAACTAAACTGTGTTCTTGGCTAGAAATAGCTGTACAAAATAAGTATTGTATCTTACTGTGTTTAGTAGTTGTCTATGACCATGAAATGCACTTTTTGTACGTCACTTTGGATAAAAGCGTCTGCCAAATAAATGTAATGTAAATGTAATGTACATAAATATATACCCAGCAACAAGTTATTTTTACACAGAAGAAAAAACCTTTAATCTATAACTAGCTAATTAAGCCAGATTGATTGGTGGAATATTTTACCAATAATCACAAAATGCTAGTGTTAAATAATGTTATGCTGTTATCAGCATCAAGCTCAGTATACAAACACAAAAATGTTAGCTTGCTTTTATTTCAAACCAACTATGAATAGTTGCTATTATATGCAACTAGGTGGATTAAGATATTTACCATTTACTAGGGTTGAGCCGAATACTCGGATGAAACGAGTATCCGGTACGGATAATGTACTTTTTACGAGCACGAGTACCATCAGAGTAAAATGTGTCAATATCCGTACTCGTGGTGAAGAAAAATCCTAGCTGTGTCCAGTGTCCACATCGTTCAATGATAGGCCAGCCAGACACACAGCTCCTCCTCTACACAGAGCCTCCTCCTCTACAAAGTTCACTGCTGTGCTGTGCCCACACAACGCAACACAATCTTGCCATCGTAACAGCTACTCTGTCTACAGGGATCTATTATCATATATTCTCAATAAAATAAAGTTCGCAATTCTCAGATTCGGCTCAACACATTATTCTCACCATAGCAAAACACACATTTACTGGACATTCACACGTAAGCACATATTATTGATTACAAACGGACAATTCTAGCTTGCTACAGTGCGGCTAACTAGCCAGTTAACTAGCTGCTACAGTGGTGCTAACTAGCCAGTTAGCTAGCGACTACATGATAAAGTATTTAATTGTATTTCCTAACATTTAGCGATCTCATACACACACTCTACTAGCATCATTGACATCCTAGCATTCTTATACATCCACTGTAGGCTACTAATGCAATATCACTTTTGTGCACATTTAGACGTCGTCGCTCACCTGAAATCACAACATATAGCCTACAGTACATCGTGGTTAGCCAACCTGGCACGCTCTGTCTACTACTGTATTCACACGTCAATTCATTTTTAAAAAATAGTAAAACCAGACTAACGATAACAGCGTATTTTACTGCTCGAGTGAATGCATAAGTGAATGCGATGATAAGAAGATTTTCGGTTACACTGAACTATAAAATTCTATTCCAAAAGCAAAATTAGACATGTTATACATTGTTAGGAAGCTTATACTCTCTCCTACTGAATAAATTAATGGTTAATCAAGCCAGACTGTACTAAAAAGGGCGACAACGCCGTAAACAACACGTGTGGTATTGCACAGCTATTTTGTAAGGTACCCAGGCATCACAAATGCACGTATACTTCACAAACGGATTGTCCAAGACAATGTATGACCACTCAGTCTCAAAAGGGACATCTCTACACGTAAAACCAACGGTAAGGTTGTATATTTATTCCATATTTAGTCCCAGATATTGTAGAATGACATGGTATCATTTTGAAAAACTTTGTCTCGTTTATTTTGTTATTCAGTGTGCAGCGTTTTCACTGCTGTATTGGCATATCTTATTGTCGGGTTTATCTTGTTGCTATGACGGAATACGATTTTTGAGTGCTGGAAGAATATTTGTATGAATGCCCAGATAGACAATATTGTCCATTATGTCATGGGTGGGGGGTGTAGTTGCAGATGAGACTGCAGGGAGGGGGTGCGTGTTAAATGAACGACCAGAGCGACAATGGTGGCGCAGCAACACTCCGTATTCAGCACAGTTATCATATATCGTCTACTAATGAAACTAAAACAGAGCGTTTCTGTTTTTAACTCATACTTTGGTTGCAGTAGAACTAAATGTCTGAGTTCAGTAATCTCAGCGCGCCGGCGTGCTGACCACTAGGGGCTTTGCGCTAAGTGGTTAAAATACCAACTTTTGGTTATGCCCCACCCATTTCCGGTTTAAGCCCTGCCCATTCCAAGTACGGATCAATGACAAATAAAGTTTTCAAAATGAAAAAAGAAAAATACTGAGCAAAATGGATTTTAAATACATTCTTAATTCCACAAGAATGTATCCTCTGTATTTATAATTGTTTCATAGCTTTTAAAGTGATTTTTAAACAAGATTTCAGATTTTACCACCAAGAAAATGTCAGGTGCGCGACCCTGAATGAATATGAATATGACCATATGAATTTTGACTAATAATTTTTAATGTAACACTAACACTTTTAATGTATTTACCACTACTGAAAACAAAACCTGCAAATATGAATCATTGTAGTGTGTAAAATACACATCAAATGGTAAATTCCACTTTAATTTCTTTATTTATGGCAATTTTATTCCATTTATAGAAATGGCCACTTCTTTTTTTTTCAAACACCTTATTTTCCATAGAGAGAAAGAAAAAAACTTTTTTTAACAGTAAAAATTATATGTATACATTATTTAAAGATTTTCAGTTATATTTCTGATTTAATTTTGAAGTTGCAATGGGAATGGATACATTTAAATGTAAATTTGCTGGTCACACCACCTGACCATGACCAATCGCCTGACATTGTGCTCAATAACGATTGATATTCACAAAATAAAAAGAAGGATATGTAAATGCATTTTACTCTGGTTTCATTTGACTTTTACTTGAAACCTGAGCATTTTATACTGAAACTTTATCATACAATTACATTTAATTCAGGCCAGCATTGAAAACAATACTACGTGTTGAGGATGCTTGTGGTTGCTCCCCATACTGCACATTCATGTTGGGAATAACCTGATAAAGAGGGCTAGGCTGAGCCTCTACTAGAAGAACAACTTGATCATCTGCTGATGAATTCATAGATTCAGGTGTAAAGTTCATTATTTTGTCCAGTGCCCTGTGCTGTTTCCCACGGTGCGCAGGCAGGACTGCCGCCGTGGGCTATGCATGGCAAATTGTGGTCACTCACTCAGTCATGGACGACCTTTGAGGGACATTTTGTGTGACGCATGCGCAGGTGGTGCTTCGTTTAGTAAGACGTTTAGTAGGACACATGCGCAGGTGGTACGGCACGACATTTTTAAGCACAGCTTTATCGTCCAATGTTACTTTAGCTAACCCTAACATGTTTGTTTATCGCCTACTTTAGTTAACCTAGTTAGCGCGTACGGGCCGCCTACTTTAATTAACCTAGTTAGCGCGTATGGATGCTATCCTGCAGGCATGAGTAAGAGCTAAGGACACACAGCTACAACCACTGATACGGGCACACAGAGGACAACAAATAACGTTACAGAGGTGAGGACATGCCATAGCTAGCTAGCTATATAGTTAGTACAGGTGCTCCGTGGGTCTGAACGGTTTTGTGCTTGTTTTGGTAGTTCTTCCATTGCTGCCTTGTTTTTTCTTGTTGTGCCTTGGAGAGCTGACTTATTGGTGTTTTCAGTATTTTCCCCTCATTCTTACTTTTTTGATAACTAATAAAGAAATATTGACAGAGATTCAGGTGACTAAGAGCAAAACATGCTTACTAATGACAATGTAACATACCTATCTCTAAAAAAGATACACAATACCTTGCATTTCTTTTGACAAGGTACTCTGCCCTTGCAACTGGAACATTTTTTAAACGATCTCTATCTCATGCTATTTTTTCTTTGCTTGATAATGGAATTTACAAAAATGAATATGAAATGAAAATGCAATATGCAACTTTGAGTATCAATTTTGGTTACATAGTCCTATATTCTTGAAGAGTAGGAATTTTTCACCTTTAAACAACTTAATATCATACAGAAAGATGTATATATAAGAAAATGTATTTAATATCTTCAAACATATTCATTAACATCACTTTTTTCAATTGGTTTAACTGTAATTCTGGTCGTGCCACCTGACATATTGGTCGCACCACCTGACTTTTCAAACTCAATTCAAATCTAACAGGCATTAACCTGTTAGATTATACCTATATACATTTTTGTCCTTGTACTCAAGGTTATACATATATTTCTGAAATAAAATACACATTTTTATAATAACACCACATTTTCATAGTTTTCCAGGGGTCATACCACCTGACATGATAAGTTGAACCAACCTCAGAAACTATGATATGTAATATGTAATATTTGTGGGAGAGTTACTAACTTTGTTACTGCATCACAGGGGTCCTTTGGGGTCTTCTGTGTGGTGTCACACTCTGTTACATGGTTTTCTTAAAGGCACAGTACATAAAATGAAGTTTTTATATTGGTCCCTGACATTTGGAGAAGTCAATTTTTCGGACAAAAGTTTTAAGTTTAAAGTTAAGTAATAGAATAGTTTTGAAATAGGACTGTTACACTACTTTCTGTCATTTATAAGCAATCTAACATAAAATCATGCCAAACTACTGATTAGGAATTTTATTGAGAAAATTAACCTTTTTATTGCAGTTTTGTTCTCTGCATGTATATTCAGACGGTCGCACCACCTGACATTTTGGGACTTTAGAACACCAAAACTCCAAAAATAAATAGAATTTCAATAAAATGAGAAGGGTTTCTCATAAAGGAGATATTGTAGTGCAATTTGATATATAAAATGTTTTTTTTTTATTATTGTTTTTAGGAAATAATGAATTTGGAGACAAAAAAATCACGTCATGTCATTGACCCGGATACAGTTAATTTTGTTGGTTGAACAGATACAGATACAGATAATGGTGTACTCACACATCCCTACTATTTACGGATGTTAAACAAACATTAACTTTCCTAAGACAAGACAAGATATGCTACCTAGGCTATGTTGTTAATTAACTAGCTAGCTAATGTCCTTTTTTGCGACATTACTTTTTTGCTGCTTTTTCCATCGACGCAGAGGAGAGGACTAACCTAACGTTAGTCTGACTGAGTGTGCTTGCATCAAAATGCAGTTAAAGTCGGACTGAAATTGCTTCGCTTATATTTTGTACTACCCTTGGTGGTAAAATAGGCAGTGTCAGCTGTATTATCAAATCATTTACAATTTATAGTTTGTTTTGAATTATAGAAATTGGTGTTTTAAAAAACACTGCACCACCTACTGTGCTGTTTTCCACATATTTTAAATTGCTGCTTCTTGACGTCAGGAAGCAGTCTCATTTGCATGCAGCCTATGCAGTGTATTTGCTTATGATTGACATAGAGGGCTAGGCTGCATTTGCCACTGTCAAGTCTGGCAAACATGGCACCTTGCCAGCGGCACTGTTGTGTTTTGGATGTATAATTACTGAGTGTATGAATTACCTTTGCCTGGCTGACAAGGAGGATAGCTAACAGCTACATTCGCTAACGTTGGCTGGCATAGCTGAAAAGCAATCCTTAACATCAACATAATTATCACACGAAATATAAAGCAACAGTTCAGGAAAGCCGAATGTTATTTATCTAGCTAGCTACAGAGATTTGTTGACTTTGTGCAATATGACAACTCATTTAGCTTTACCTATCTACTGAAATGTAGCCTGTCACCCTATTATTTTATCTTGATGGCTGTCACAGTGGGCACACAGCTCGCAGAACGCACACAGTTCAACAGGGAAAGCAAGCGTATGCCTAGCTTTTTGATTACCAACAGCCAGTGGCGGCTGGTGACTCAAAAAATTGGGGAGGACAGAAAGAAAACCAACCCACGGCATCATGTTATTTTACACTAGTTGGCTACTTATCTCTACTGTCTTATGTTCAAGTTATTATGTTCAAATGTAGCAATAATCCAACTACCAACCTAATGCAAACTTACTATACAACTAAGGTAAGTAATGCACCCAAAGTTTATCCCCATTTTCCATAAAGAACAAATATCATATTATCATTTTCACAGCTTGGCTGAATACTCGATTCTGATTGGTCCAAGTGTGGGCATTATTTCTCAGTAAAGGGACACCTCGGGCTTTTAACAGTTCTAAAAACAATGCGCTAAAAAAATCCAGCATTCTAAAGCAGTTTAAACAGTAACATTATTCTTTCGCTTTTGAATTTGTTACATCCCCTCCCCTTTTCAATGTCCAATTTCACAATTGATGGCAATGTTGAACCTCGTTTCTAGTTACAGTTGCTAGCTTTTATTTACAGTTGCCAGCCATCACGCATATCAGAATCGTCCCATATTTGGACAGTAGAATAGGCGTTCCTCATTGAACTCATGGCTATGGGACGCATTTTCATCCGTATGTTTGTGAACGATTGCGTTTACAGTAACTGCTGTTTTGAATACAATGCAATAGTCAGCTAGCTAGCTAGCCGGGATAACAAGCATGCCGTGAGACCATTCTGACCTAAAACCAAGAATTTTAATATTGGCTAGGTGACAAAGTGATGGCGAACCTGTCATAAAGCTAGCTGGCATCCAAAACCTGTTTCAGAGGGTCTTAGAAAACGACTTAGAATGTCGACATTGCGCGACCACACCAAAGTAAGACAGTGCTAGGGAGATGAATTTGATTGACTTATGGTTTCATGCAGTTTTATTAAATAATGTAATGACAAAAATGACCAAAATTGGTGCTAACTGTATGGTATAAAACGAGAAGGAACTATTTTTTCTTGATAGAATCATTGTTTTCATAGAATTAACGAATAGATGTTTTTGCTTAACAACGGTGCAAATGGAACTACCAACCAGAGTTTTGCTTGACGGTAAAATAATATGCCCAAGCGCCCGCAAAGAATATTTAACTTTCAGCTGATTCAATCAATAAAAAATCAATAAATATAAAAGTAACCATATATAGTCATTGTTGGTAACCCGTTGTATAAGTGGAATAAACCCCTCCGAGCTGTCCCGTTATTGGAAAATAGTGTAGCCTACTTCGGGGCTGGTTAAGAGACCCTACATTATTTTCCGATAACGGGACAGCCCGTTGTGGTTTATTCCTTACATATCATATTACAACACAAAGGATGAATATAAAAAGGGGCCAAGTGAACAAGAGGGAAAGACACATCTAATCACTGCGGGCTCTGGATGGGAATGAATGTATCACAAGAATTAGCATTTTTGATCATGGTTATCTGTGGAGCTGGTCATCCAGCAGTCTTGATCCTCACCTGCTGCATAATCCAAACTGTAGAATGGCTGTGACAAGAAATAATCCACAAGATGTTCTTCCCCATCCGACTCTCTGCGTCTGTGTCCATGCCTCTCTGTGACCCCCTCACTCACACTGCCGTTAATTGCTTCGTTAGCAATAGCAGCACCGCTCTCCTCAAAATCCATTCTCGCTGTTAGCTCAGTCCTTCAGGGCAGCTACAACAAGCTTTGGCTAACGCAAGTAGCTAGCTACTGCACGATAAAAAAGGGAAACATAAATCTGAAAAAAGGAAATTTGGACAGCCTCCTCTGGTTGAAAAGGCTTAAATAAAATGTAATTTTTTAGTGATGTGTTTTAAAAGTAGTTCGAAATTTGCACGTTATAATAGTGGTAGTGGTAGATAATTGAAGATGAAATTTGGAAATTATCATTGGACCAACGCGATGTCAATATTGTATTCTGGTTGTTGATTGGTTAGGGAGGACATCCTCCCTTGGAGCATTATTTTACGTGTTTTGGCCAATAACAGATTAGCATGAAAAAAAATGAAGTACATTAAATTGATAAAAGAGATCCCGCCCTAAGGAGGACAGCAGGAGCCCGTCCTCCTCTAAACACCCCCCAACCACTTCACACACACTGCCCTTTTCCATCTTGCTTGCCCTGCAGGTGTCGCTGTTGAAGCATTTTAATCAGAATTTCAATACTGGATTTTTTCCAAAGAAGAGATAAAAAAATATTTTATAAATGATACTGAGATTTTGTAATGGTTTAGTAGGGCGTTACTGACGTTACTTACAACTGCTTCATTCCTCAGAGAACCAGCAGCATCAACTTGCTAAGTAACAACAAGGTTTATATCCTGCCGGTTACCCTTACATCCTTACAGCTGTAGCCTGTATATCTGAAGAACTGTTTATGTCCACATAACTTGTGTTAGTTATCTGTATTCTGTGTCTCTGATTGTATCACTAGAAAGAGAGGAATTGTACCCACCATCCTGTAGTTACCATTATTCTAGCTTGTCAGTAAAATACTAATTATTTACAGTGAGGATAAATGAATGCTTTACATTTTTTGTTTTGCCTGTGTGGGTATTCAGGACTGGCTGGTTTGATCATTTATCTAGCTACATCTGCAGCGTTATCTAGCTTGGCAGCTGGCTTGGTAAAGTAACTAAACATTGCCTACTGATTACCCCAGTTAGCAAGCCAGGTAACATATCAAACGCTATACTATAGCTAGTTATGGTTTACAGTTGGATGAGCAGACATTACAGTGGTTGATATCAACAGACATTCCCGTGTGACAAGCATGAAGCGTTCAAACGAACGACGATGACGTTTACAGTTACCGGTATGCGGTGCCAGTGATTAGCTATCTAAGTCGTGTGCTCATTGACGGTAATACTAGCAGAGATGGCAAAGCCTATTCACGCACCATTGACTCGCGTTTTGCCCCATCCGTATTTGTACAGGTAGAGGACCATCCTCATCCGATCCTGTGGCTTGCGGCTGCTGCGGCTCATACATATAGGGATGGATTGCCCCAATCGTATTTATATTTGACATATTAGTTCAGTAGCCTACTTAGCTAAAACAACCACGAAACCGTCCAGACCCACGGCACACGCGCACCGCTAAACGTCTAGCCCTGAGCGAGTGAGTGAGTCACAATTTGCCACGCATAGACCACGGCGCCAGGCCTCTGCGTGCCGAGGGAAAAACCAGAGGTCACTCTAGCTGTAGTCTCAGCCTCAGACGGTCCGCCCACTAGCTGTCACTCAAAACGCAAGGAGTACGCCCTCGACCCCGCCCACACAGTATCCGACCTCCATAGTAACATGATAGTAACATTTTTGTGATATGTCCAAAAGTATAAATTTTTATCATTAAAAAAAAAAAACATTTTAAAACCATTTAAAAACAATTTTGCAATGGTATAGAATATAAATAATGATACGGTATTTCAAATTTCATTCCGACTTTAACGCCCTTTACAGTGCGCATGAACGTGACACCAGCTCTGACAGAGGCAGCGGGAATTGATTAAACCAGTAGTATTAGCTAGCCAGCCCGTTAACATAATATTGCATTTTTGTATGATTACCATTGGCATAATATAATATATTAAAAAAAAAAAACATTTCAAGCTCTCTTGTGGGACATTTCAAACGCTCTTGGGGGCCCTCTGGTGGCCACGGGGGCCTTAAGCAGGTGCTTAGTTCGCTTATGCGTCGGGCCGGCCCTGCCTAGAGGCCTCATCAGATGTCTGGGCAGGAGTGCTGACGATGTAGGCGATCTGGCTACATCCGTAGGGACTGCCCCCAGATGGAGGTCGGCCAAGTGGTTTGGGTCGCAGCCTTACCAGCACCCTCCCCTCGTCAGGAGGGAATGTACCGGATACCGGTAAGGATCCAAAGGGACCACACCAGGCTTTGTTGGATTCAGGGTGCAGACAAACTATGATACATCAAAGCCTGGTTCGACCCAAGGCACATGAAGCAACCATGTGGGCTATTTGGGAAATATTACAAGCCTGGGTGGGCTATTTGGGAAATATTACAAGCCTGGGTACCCACCCCCCAGAGCTATGAACCTTTGAGCCAAGTTTGAAGTCTGGCATATACCATGGGAAATTATGCAAACTTAAGGAGAACACCAATAATAAACAATTGTGTGAACTACCTGCAGCTATGTTTACTATGTAAATTTTTTTTTAAATGTGACTTTTGCAAGGTAGCCTTGTTTAAAATGTAGTAAACACTAGAAACGGTGAGTGGTCCATTTGACCGTTGTCACTTGAATAAAACTGGTAAATTTGCCATCATGAAATCCATATGGCTCCCTCTTCATCACTTTCTCGAAACATTTGAATTGAACATTCTGATAAAATTTGTATATCAATGTTGCATGAGGAAATAAAGTTTTCATTTGGCGCTGCTGCCGCAAGAGATCTTCCTGGCAGAGACAAATTTTCATTTGCATTACAGTTGCTTGCGGTAAAATTGCTGCTGCTCTTATTTTAACCGGAAAGGAGAAGAAAATACATTTTAGTGACTGTAAATAGATACATGTTTGTTATACGTAACATTTTGGTGTGTACTTGAGTGAAATGCACGTCTATAAACGGTTATTCAGTGAACTTCTTGGTCAAACTGTGAAATTTAACAATAGTCAGAGTTTTGAGCACATAGGCTAATGTCATCCTTGTTAGTTTCACTAAGGATATAGGGGAGAGTCAGTACAAATGTAACACATCATAAATGTAACACAGTTACATTTCGTACACTGCTGCCACAGCAGCTATTTGAGCCATTTAGAATTTATTCAAGATAAATTGCCTGTAATCGTGTCTCTCCTGACAGCATCTAGTTCCTTGTTTACCGAATAAAACAATTATTGAAATTGCTGAATTATGAAATAAACAATTACTGTTCATTATTTTATGTGTGGAAAATTCTCCACTCACCCTGCTCCACGCAGGTTCACAAATGAGTAATTGGAAACTCATTGAGCTGGTTTGGCATGCGTTGAAGGAGTATGTGCGCCGTGAAGCCAAACCCAAGAGCAAAGCGAAACTCAGATTGGCCACTGAGACATTCAGGCTTACAGGCTGACCACAGATCTCTGCAGCGGATACAGTGACCATCTGAACAAAATACTGTGCCAAGTTGTGAGATTGCAAGGTGGACCAACTGAAATGTAGGCCTTTATAATTCCATTGGAGCGAGTTTCATTAGATTTATTTCACCCCGCTGTGATAATGTTTTGCCTACAGTATCTGTGGTCTCGTGTTGTTGTCATGAGGTCAAGGAAAGATGTGAAGGAGAATTCATAAGGACTTAGGAAAGACACCCGCGGTGCTAAGAGAATCCGACTGCACTTACACTAGGCTACGTAATTATGTGACAGCGGATGTTATTGACGTGGGTCTGCTGAGGTGAAACTACAATGTTCCAAATATGGACTACTAAAAGTGCATTTTAGATACTTCGCCCCGTGCATTCTTATCGTGTTGTTTCATGCAGGCTATATAAACGTGGACAACCCCGTGAAAAATATTACTTCATTACCAAGGTTGGAATTGAAATAAAAAAAGGAATATAGGCTACCAGTCACAAAAGTGAAATTAAATGGTTGTCACATTGAGAATGGTTGCTCACGCTCACCCTCCTGTCCTCATATTTATCGACATGAATCACCGTTAGTATCATTGTATGAAAATAATAGTTAAATTTATGCAAGATAGGCATAAAATGTTAGGCGTACAAATCTACTACTGTGCATATCATCATTCATAAATTTCAAACATGTTGAATTAAAAACATCATCTGGCTAATGTGACTTCTGTGTTATGGTGAATATGATGATTATGATCTCAATATAAGCCTATGCATATAATAGCTTAAGAACCACCACACAACTCAGTCATGTTGATCGTTTGTTTTCGTGAACGGCCAAATGGTGCATCGCTTTAAATGTTGCGGCTGCAAGGAATTGTGGGACGGCATTATCTCTTTTCCTTCCGTAAAGGATGGTCCAGTGTACCCTATGCTAAAGGAGATAAGAAAGGAAGTACTGAAGCACCTTTCCTTAGCATTTAGAGAATTTGTAGCTGCCACTTCCAGGTCATTTCACTCAGTTAGGAACCTTCCTAAGCAAAAAAGACTATTCGGATGCAGCCTACGATTCAGTTAGACATGGACAATGGTAATTGTAACTAATGGTAAGTTGTGTCTAGATTCTTCTCTCCCTTTTTTTGTGTATTTACGTTGTTTTGCTGAAAATAATTATTTTGTAATTCACACTGAGATATAATGTGCTAACGGACCCTTCAGTCTAGCCTCCATTGCATAAATACCATAATTTTGATTTTAGACCGAATTATTGATAATTGATTCGTTAGCCGGTTAACCTTGTGCTAGCTGCGCCAAGCTTATTGTACATGAATGCTAGTGTAAGTTCAGCCTCCAGCTGCCTCATGGTCTGATTTGTTAGCCGGCTAGCCTTGTGCTAGCTGCACCAGGCTTATTGTAAATGAATGTTAATGGAAGTTTAGCCGTTAGCTACCTCGTGGTTCGACAATGCACCGAGAAACGCTGATGTTTTGCTCATATGCAATGTAATGCAATTTTGTTTCATACCCTGTATTCCATGTATGCTTTATGTATTTTCTATTATTATTATAATTATTATTATTACTAACCTTTATTTACCCAGGGGAACCCATTGAGACCAAGGTCTCATTTGCGATGGTGCACTGGTTACAAACATTCATACAGTGATAAAAAACAATACAAATCAGTAAAACAATACATTCATAAGAACAATACAATCATACATTCAAGCTGATAAACGTTATAGCAACATTATTTAAAACATGCACAGGCCTCGACTCCAAATTCATTTATTGCATATTTGAATTTACCTATTGAGAATAAGGCATCCCATTTGAAAATCTCTTGAAGTTAATTCCATGCTTTAGGAGCACAATAACTAAAAGCAGTTTTTCCTAGCTCAGTTTTGACTCGAGGGACCTCAAGAACTAACCAATCCTGAGACCTTGTCTGGTAATGACTAGAACGCCATGTGATGAGGGATGTCAGGTAAATAGGCAGTTTTTGTAAGATTGCTTTGTAAACATATAGGAGCAAGTGCTGCGTTCTCCTAGCGGCCAGGGACGGCCACCCCACTGCCTGATACAGGTTACAATGATGCGTTCTAAAATGATCACCAGTAATAAAACAAAGAGCCAAGTGATAAACAGTGCAATGCTGTTTCAAGGTGGTAGAGGCAGCGTGCATATAGATAATGTCACCATAGTCAAGTACTGACAGGAAAGTAGACTATACTAAAAGCTTCCTATTATCACGCAAAAACATGATCTATTTCTATAAAAGAACCCAAGTTTCACTCTTAGCTTTTTAGTTAGTTCGTCAACATCAATAAAAATCCCAAGGTACTTATAGGAGGGCACTCTCTCAATTGCAGAACCATCCAAAGTGAAAATATTGGAGTCAATTTCCTTCAAGGGGGCCTTGGCGGGGGCATGCCCCATACCTATACAGCACCGAGAGTTTGGCACTTTTCAGGGTTCCCCACAGAAATAACCACAACAGCCACAGACACTCAGCCCTTAAAAACATTCAATTCTGTACATTCTGACCCCATTTCAACAGACAGATTTCATAAACAACTTCACATGTCCACACAATAAAGCCCCAAACTAAGGGGATTTTGCGTTTTCTCCTTCTTCTTCTTCTCTTTCTTCTTCTTCTTCTTCTCATTCTTCTTCTTCTCATTCTTATTTTTCCTGCCGCCTATCCCACTAACAACATGTCTCCCCATTGGACATTTCACCGACACCAGCCAAATCCTCACCCTCACGACCCAATCAAAAACTCGCATACACACGCAAAATACCCATACCTTTTTATTCTGAAACATTTCCAGTTTGAACAGCTAATCTGCATGTGGCGTTGTGGGTAAGGTTACAGTCTTGGGAACATTAGGAGGAGCTCTTCTGTGCTTACTGGCCTGTGTTCTTCTTTAAAACCACCGGCAGGTTTGCTAATGATATTTCGCGCATTGCATATCATATGCATTTCATGACGCCAAATGTATTCCTTTTATTAAAAAGTTAGACCAGTTCACCACTGTGCCATTTCTACTAACTATATTTCTTCACTTGGCTACCATACAAAACCTTCTTATCAGCAAACGCCACGTTTCTACATTCATGTTACCTCGCCCTGTTCTCTATCTAGCCACATACAAACAATTACTACGTATGTACGTTCTGCAACTCCGCATTAAAACATTACATTTAAAATCATGATTCACTCATAAATATAACTACTAGCACTGAACATGAGAGAAACACATTAGTGCAATAGATTGCACACATTATTTAACCCTCCACTTCAACAACTAATGTTTAATACAGACTGTTATATATACCGTTTGATAAGGAAACTAAGCTCGCTCATGGTCACTTCATTTACTTCGCACTATAGTCTGTGATCATGTCAACCTTCACCTACATGCCCATTCTGTTAAAAACATATTGTTCAACTACGCAATTTCATCATTTCGCCTAATTTATCTCACACTGTTGTTATTTTCTCATATGCAAAGCCTGCTGGGACATATGCGTCTGCTCCTATTCTCCACTATCAACTTCTCCGGTTCTAGTTTAACAAACCAGCAAAGAGGATTCCTACCTGCAGATAAGCCTATCAAAATGCCTTATAAACCTTACAAACACTGAAAGTGCATCTCCATGAAATAACAGACAACGGAGCAGGACAGAGGGGTACAGAAGTTGCGACCTAGGGAGCTCTAATTCTACGGGCTTGCTGATTCTTTTGTCAATCAAGGCTTGTTGAATGGCCGTCAAATCCGTGAGTACATACACTGGCCATATTTCACCTGCGTTTCTGACGCGTTAACACTTACGCCACCGCACCCTTTGTCACAGCCACTGTTTTACATATATAGCGAAACTGCTAAACAGGGTCCATTTGCATTTCTCACTCTCAGAATAAAACGCTTTGCAAAAAGAAATGATATCTCATAAACACGTTTTCAACGTACAAAAATGCCAAGTTACTCACACATACCAGACATACCCCGTCTATAACTCATTCGTTCAAACTGCCAAAATCCAGGCCTGCCATTAAAAGTATTGATATCAAAATGACGCCAAGTTACGGTACTACAAACAATATAGGCTATCTTGCCTCACCGAAATTTAATAACATGTATTCCAAAGCAATGCTTCAATACTATCAATACTTTTAATGGCAGGCCTGGATTTTGGCAGTGAATGAATGAGTTATTGACGGTGTATGTCTTGTATGTGTGAGTAACTTGGCATTTTTGTACGTTGAAAACGTGTTTTTTATTAGATATAATTTACAACAAGGGATGCAGCTAATACAGTACTGTGACCAGGTCTAAAACCAGACTGAAAAGTATTTAAAATGCAATTTCTGCTCAGGAACAAATTAAGCTGACAGTTAACTAAAGATTAAAGGGTCTTGGCTAAACATGATAGCTTGGAAATTGGGCGGTAATTATTAAGATCTCTATAGTCTCCACCCTTGTGAAGTGGAAGCACATGAACAATTTTCCAAATCTTTGGAGCAATCCCCAAGCTAAGGGAAAGGTTAAAAATAGTGTTAAGGCCCAGCTATAACTGAAGAAGCTAACCTCAGAAGACCAGGGTCCATAAAGTCAGCCCCAGTAGACTTTTTTGGGTCTATCCTTAAAAGAGCCTCACCCACTTCCACTGGATGCATATCTCTGAGGCATATTGGTGAGTATAATGTCAATCAAGGAAGATCTGGAGCTACATTTGGCCTTGTTGGTTTAGTTGTTAATTGAGTCAAGTTTAGATTAGTGCACATATATTTAAAACTGTCAGACGTTGGTTTTTCCCAATCAAGGTTGCAATCACCCATGATTAATAATTATGTAGCTGAATAGGAGGAAAAAATGTCTACTAAGTTGTCAATGGCGCAGGGGAGGGCTGAAGGGGGTCTATATACCCCTATCACTGTTACCTGGTTATTTTCCCCCAGATTTACTGACACAGCTAGACATTCATACTCTTTTGGAACCGAGGATGAGACCAGCACAGATACTGGAAAACATATTCTAACATAGATAGCTACACCACCTTTCCCTTTCCTGTCTGCTCTAAAAAGGTTAAAACCACTAAGATATCAATCATCAATATCAGAATCAGAGACAGATTTTTTTAACCAAGACTCAGAAATGACTAAAATATCAGGGTTTGCCTGTTGGATCAGAATATTGACATAGTCCATTTTAGAGACCAGACTTCTCACATTTATGTGTAGCAGCCCAAGCCCATTTCGGGAGCGGCTGAGTCACGTGCGAAAATTTGGTATTACCGGTCCGATATTTGGCTTAATATCAAACCGGTTTGAAAATTTTTACATCGGCCCAACCGTAATCACCATCAAACACAACACAGAATGCACGCTGTTACACATCCATTTATCCATGGTAGCACAAGTAGCCTACAGTGTGAATATAGTTTATAACACAGATGTGTAATGTTTGATGTTTGATCATTCAATTGCTAAATAGCATGCCAGAGGAGAGACAGACACAATAGCACATTCACATTCAGTATTAACACCTGACTACAACTCAAACAGCCTGTATTTATTTACTGAGTCAAACTCAGTAGTCTGTCCTGTGTAACACATATATGCACACATATGGACATCAATACATGCGTACACTTAGACACAAAAAAGGAAATATTAGTAACGGAGGTATGATATCTTTGTTTGCATTTATCTTATTTATGGTTTTCTAATGGCAGCAAGCTCATTATTCCAACATTGCATTAACTTGAGGCCATACTGTAGCACCTGGAGGGCCTGAAGGGAAATGTAAAACAGACAATATCCGTAAATAAAGAGAGGCCACATTATAGTTGCAGATTGTCTGCAAGGCTGGGAATTCAGGTCAGTAATATGTAGAAGCATCGCAGCCTATAAATCTCAGTCAAATATGTAGCATGGCAGCGGTGGGACCCAGCTGCTTCTCAAGTTGTTAAGCATGTTTGCTGTGCACCACATTTTCAGCCTGGGGCCCTCTCACAGGCAGCCTGCACCCTCTCATAACAGATTGCATTTTCATTTTCCAAAAAGCAAAAAATGGAGATGAAACTCAAAAAAGTAAAAGGGCATCTGCAAATAGTACTTCTAAATATGAGGTCATAAAAAGCCCATAAACCTGAAATAAACCTGACTCTAAGCAAGATTCAGTTTCATAAAAATATTTATTTAACACAAGTATTCTTTGTACACCTCCACAGATTAAGATATCAAAAAATATGACATATTGAAAATTCTTTGACTTCACTGTGATGGTTTGAAAAAAGTAAAATTGAGAGTCAGTTCAATCAGACTGTATTCCTGGGTAATTATTTGCTATCTATACCCGATTCAGAGAGACAATAGACAACAGACTGCATAATAAATTTTCTGAATCCACTGTCCTGGCGTAAGACAGGTCAGAGGGTCTTTGTCCCAGCGGAAATCGATGGGCAAGAACACAACATGCTGTCCATCACACAAGTGACCAGGTGCAACTGTATGTCTGCATACATCTACAACTTCAACTGGTGTATTCCAATTGCTTGACACAGGGATTAAAGCAAAAAAAAAAGAGGCAGAGGCAGCTGAGAAAAAGGCAGACAGTGTGTACACTCCCTTAGCCCTCGACACCTGCTAAACAAGTAAAATTATGAGATTTCAGCACCACCCCACACATAACCATTGCTGCTGTTCTCTAATGCAGCCATCAAGTTGTAAAAAGGCTTTAACCTACTCTAACCTACAGACTATTTAAATACTCGAGACCAATAGCGTTTTAAGGGAAGAAGATGCTTTTCTATTGCCAGTTTGCTTTTACATAATATTAATGCTGTTTTCAATCTATGAAATAAAACTGATACTTTTTGCAAGGCTTGACTCAGTTTTTAGTCATACAAATAATCAACCATCTACATAACTTTTCAGTGCACATTTTTATTCATCTTATTATAACACCAAACAAAACAATGTTTTTGTTTTAAGTGAGCCTCTTATCACATAACAGAAAAAAACAAAAAACTAAACTAACAGCACCAGCATTAAAGAACAATAAGTGCAATTCTTGTGCAAAAGTCTTTAAAGTGCTTTTCACTTTTTCTGCTTTTTCTACATACACAAATCTTTGCTGACCTGACAGTGATTAATCTTTTCTGAAGCATAGGACGGATAGGACTAAGAGCTAGGGATGAGGGGAAATTAGTGTGCGCATGCAGGTGAACACGGCGTTCGGGCTCATCTAATTGCAAACGGCCACAATTATTAGCTGCTGGAATAAACTTTCCTTGTGGATTATTCTTGGTTGGAAGATGTGGGTGGTTGCAAAAGGATTGCTTTCTTCTCGTTCGTCGAAGTGGTGAGATTGCAGGTTGCTCCTTTTTGAACCGTGGCTTCTCGCTCCTTCTTCGTCACAAACTTCAACTTTGATTGCAATCTTGGTTAACGTTATTTGTATTTGAACTATTTCTATTGCTTGTTGGACATTAAGACTAATAATTTGGGGGTTTTGGGGTATTTTGTCACGTTTATAAATGTATATTTTGGGGTTAATCTAATGTCGGCTTGTGTGTAGACGAAAGTTGAATGTGCGCGTGTCCGCCGAGACTTAATTAATTGACTAGCCTACTTCAGTACACTGTGGGGCCATATTATCGTCTCCGATTGTTTCGTTATTATACATATTATTGTTATATTGTCAACAAAGGAAGTGTATGATTTTCAGTTTGTGGCTTTAATTAGTAGCCTAAGGCCCAGTCTTCCAGCAGCCTCAGTAGGCTAACCTATAGGGCTCCATTACCCAATCCGCCTCCGTTACAACATAAGGAACTGATAGTAGACAATGTATGGCAAAATTCATAAATAGGCTAATGTAAATAAAAGAACATTATAACATTATAGCCTACAGCCATAGCCTAGCTGAAATGGACATGGGGAGCCAAGCCTACGTTATCAGCATTCTAGTCAAAAGACGGATTAGGCATTCAAGAATATTATGGCCCAATGAGAAATATAGGCTATATATATAAATTACTGACATCCAAGTAGATTGTATGCCTATACAAATCAGCTACCTATCACCTGGTAGCACGATTCCTAAGTCCCGTAACACCCCCCCTCCCCTCGCTTTTTTCCCCCTTCAGATCTACATTGATCTCATACATGGCCTCTCTGAAATCCAATTGACGGAAATCCGTCGTAGCGACAGAGAACTTTAATCCCTGTTGACAGGGTTTGCCATTGTTTTCCATTTCTCTTCATTCAGCTGTAAGCATGGCGATGAATATTAAAACAAGGCAATGTTTTGCTTTGTCACTCAAAGTTAAAGACAGAGCAGATAGCAGGGAGATCGGAGAAAGCCTAATATGCTGTGTGCTCTACAACAGAGGTTCTGGGTTAAAGCACAAATGGAAAAGGGAGCAGGGAACCAAAGGATACCAGAGACAAAAAAGAGCAAGTATTCCGGGGGAGAAAAAACAGTAAAATGATAGCGGAAAGTGATCTGATGTCTCAGAATGGCCCGATGTTCCCTGAAGTAATAATGTACTCAATCATTGCTCTGAAGGCTGGCAACATTCATATTACTAGAAGAATGAAAAGTGGTATAGTGGAAAAGCAAGAAAACCCAAATAGAATTAAATGGAAAGCAAGAAATTCTCAAGAGCAGATAAAAATGTCCCTGCATGGATTTTAAGAGCTGGGATTTCTGGGCATGTCCAGAAGGGTACTTATTGCACTTCAATGCACATCATTCTGACATTTACAGTGTGGCCATTATGGAGCATTACAGTTATAGCACATATATTACTGATCAAAATATGAAGGGACTCCTTGCAAAGCATAATTAACATAGTAGCATCAAATCATAGTACTAACTTGGTACTTCAGCTTTTTTAACTTTTACTTCATCCTTTAGCACTACTCTTAATAACTAGTTACCCATATAAGTGTGCAATAGTGTTTTCCATTGTGACTGAATTGAATTGAATCAGTGAAATGCACTCAATGGCATACAGGCCAAGATTCAGTGAAATACACTCAGTCACTTTAAGGGCACATTCAAACTAAAACAAGGCAAACGTTCCCAGAGTAACCTAGCATAAAAGTATAAAATGTTTAAAGTATAAAAAACTATAAAAATAAAGCCAGTGTACAGGAGGGAGCCAGAGCTTTCAGTGAGTGATTGACACAATGGTTGCATGTGATTAGCCAGGCAGTGAAATACCCACATCTTCATGCCAAAAATCATGTGGGGAACTATGTATAAAAAGGGCTTTAATTCATGCACAGATCACCTGATACGGATATAAATACCCTCAATTTAAAGCAGTCTATACTTTCACTTCATACTCATTATTCATGTTTTTGCTAGTGTCTTGCATACTTAGTAGTGTGGTTGCTTCTGCAACACACTGCATGTTCTCTTGCACACTGGTTAGTGTGGTTCTCTTACATACTTATTAGGGGGCCAAGCTGTGAAGCAGCTGGAATGCTATTGTTTTTGCCAGTGTTCCATCTTCTAACCAAAACTGCTGTCAAGTCAATTGCTCTGTATCTTTTAACATACCCACAGTTGTTCAATCATGATTTTTTGGTAGGCTACAATTTGTAATCCTAAAAGGGGAGGTGGATAAGGGGGAAAGAGACCTTAAAACACTGTGTGTCATTGACAATTTTATCTAGGTTCTGCGAGAAAATCTTCCCTGCAGGGGAAAGTCGCCATTTGATAAACGCGACACTGTCAATAATTTAAAAGTACAATGTAGCTACTGCAGCCATTTCAGGTTTGTACATGTGCAATTTGGTTCTCTACCATCTCCCAAAGGAACAGAGCAATGTGATAAGCTTGGGTTATTTTTCTCCTCCTTTTTTTTCCTGCCGATTTCATCATCACAAATGCTGCAGTCCCAACAATCAATAATACACAGGCAAAATGGACATTTAAGCGCATGTGATGCTATTTCAGGCAACGGAACATCTTTATAAAACTTTGCGGTCACCATCTCTGTTTTGTTTGGAAGCTACACTATATGACCTAAAGCAGGGATCAGCAACTCATGGTCCTCGAGGGCCGAGACCTGCTGGTTTTCTACCCTCCCTTTGCCTGGGAGTCAGGTGTGAAGACAGTCTGGCTAATCAGTAGCACTAATTACCCGGGAGAAAAGAAAACCAGGGCTGGATTTGGATTTTAGGGCCAGAGTTGGTGATACCTGACCTAAAGTATCTGTACATTCCTTGGTCTGGGGCTGTTTTTCATTGATTGTGCTAGGCCCCTTAGTTCCAGTGTAGGCAAATCTTAATGCTTCTGCATACAATCACATTCTAGATGATTCTGTGCTTCCCCAACAGTTAGGGCAAGGCCCTTTCCTGCTTCAGCATGAGAGCGCCACCGGGCACACAGTGAGGGCCATATTGAAATGGTTTTGTCAAGAATGGTGTGGAAGAACTTGACTGGACTGCACAGAGCCATGACCTTGACCCCATCCAACACCTTTGGGATCAATTGGAAAAACAACTGCAAGCCATGCCTAATTGCCCAATCAGTGCCTGACCTCTCTAATGTTCTTCTGGCAGAATGGAAGCAAATCCTTGCAGAAATACTCCAATATCTAGTATAAACCCTTCCCAGAAGAGTGGAGGTTGTTATAGCAGCAAAGGGTGCACCAACTCTATATTAATGCCCATAATTTTGGACGTGATACAGGTGTCCACATACTTTTGGCCATATAGTGTAGCTTGCTTGCTGACTAATAATTGCCAAAAAATTCAAACTATTGCTTTAGCAGCTGTATAATCCTTGTGGGAAACGCATTCATATTTCTGAAATGTATTCTCTAATCACATCACAGGCAAACCCCACATAATGTTGTTTCATGACTAGGGATGGGTATCCTCAATATTTTTACGATACCCATGCCAAAACAATATCTTTGAAACCTCAACTGGTAGTCTACCTTCTATGATGCGGGCCTCTGGAGCCCCAGTCCTCCCAACCATCAGCCCCCATGTTCTGCTTCACTGTGGTTGCAGTGGTCTAGCCTGCAGCACAATGAACTGTGGCAGAGGGACAGGGCTGAGTTTCAACACTTCCACACCACACTCAAGCCTGGACAGCGCCGCAAGGCTTACGATTCAATAATTCAATGAGGCCGCCGGCAGCATAAAAGTGCTTGGTCCACACCAGTTTCCCCTTAGCTTGAGTAGCTACCAGCCCTATATAGGCCTTGTGGCCTCACTCCAAGACAGTGCTGGTCTTGTGTTCATTGAATGAATAACTGTGTCTTTTATTCTTGGTTTTCTATACTTGGATGTGCCCTGCCTCACGGCTTGAATCCTGGTCCTCGAGATGCACCATCCTAATCTGCCTGCACTGCCCTAGCACTTTTGTTTTTTATCCCAAACATTGAGTTAGCGGGATCCCTCCTTGTGTTTTATTGTCTTTCTTCATTTTTTTCAATACCCGTGTCACAATAAAAGCCCTCCATGGGCATATTGCCAGCACTGTCTACCTCATCTGTGTCTCATGCCTGTAGCATTGTGCTACACTTTAAAATAATGGGCAAATGACATTGAATAACTTGTTTGTGTTTTGAATCATTTGGGTAACACTTCAGACAGTTTCCCTTTTGGCATTTTGACCTAGTTTAATATTATCTTGCTTGCTAACAAGTCAACAGACTAAGTGTAATGTTAGTAAGGCGGAACCAAAATTGTGATTCGTTTCGGGAGTTACCGACTGCATAGGAACCAGTGCCATACTGCTACCGGGTTGTGATACCCAACCCTATTCCTGACAGCTATGAGACTACCAGGGTGGTCCTAAAACCTCAGATTACTATTGTAAAATTCACCCAGCCAGGGGCTTGTTTGGCAGTGCTGCAGCAACAGTACTACACATAACAATCAAAATGATCAAAAGCATTCAGGCAAGATAAATGATCAGTTTGACCGTTCATGGCCATTTAAGCAAGTGTTTATAACTTCATTTCCTTACACAGTCCTGATATTCAGATTATGTTGCAATGTTCAATACATACGTTTAGGAAAAGTCACCTAGGGGGTGGCATATGGATTTTATGACCGTTTATTGATTTTCTTAAAGTGACAACACTCAAATTTACCGCCATTTATAATGTTACCTAATTTTTCTAATTTTTTAACTAGGCTACTGTAGCTACCTTAGAAATGCCACACTTCTAAATGAATGCTAGCTAGGCCTATAGATCATCTACCAACATACAAACAATTACTAGGTCTATCGTCTATACAATACTCTATTAAAGCTCTTATTGTAATCAATTTGAAAATATGACAAGCACTCTTTTATTTGTAATTCAGGATAAAAGACAAATGACCGAATCCAAACCTTTGTGTTTCTTTGAGCTAGAATGTATGTTTGCATGTATGTGTGTGTATGCATGTCTGCATGAGTGTCATTTTTTTATGGATTACGGTAGTGTTTTCATGATTTTTATTGTATGCACGCAGCACGATGGACCTCATTGTTGGTAGATGATCTATAGGCCTATCTAACATTAATTGTGGTGTTTGCAAGGTATCTAAAGTAATGTTAGCCTAGTTAAAGTAGTTAAACTGTAGACTGTAACTGTTAGTTGGGTTTAGGTAACGTACAATAGCTTAGGTAGGTGAATTGCATAATCTGTGAAGACAAAGAAAATGAAAACTTTGCTATAAATATGTATTTTAAGTTTTAATTACAAATGAACCACACAGAAGGTTGCTAGCAAGTTCTTTGTTGTAATGAAATATCCAAAGAATAGCAAGGTAACTACTATTTAAGCAGGCAGCTAGTTAACCATCCAGCTAGTGTAGCTACACTTCAGTAACATAAGTTTAATTTTTCATTTTAACTGAGCTGAAGCTAGCCATGCAGCTGGTATAATGAAGTTGTGGAGCTACAGTAAGTACCCAGCCAGTTGTACGCTATGTTACATCAGATTTCGGTCAAAGAGCAAAAACGTTAACATTTACAAATTCAGCCGGAGGATTTATGGCCTAACTAAGTCATATAGCTGTCTGCGTCATGAATGAATATTATGTGGGGTTTGCTTGTGAAATGATGTAGAATGCATATAAATTAAATAAAATTAGCTTCCCACAAACATTATACTGTAAAGGCAATACTTTAAAACTGTTTTGGCAATTATTATTCAGCTTCCACACAAAACTAAGATGGCGACCACATAGTTTCTCCTTCTGCCTGGAATTGTCTGGTAATTGGTTAGTTTCAAGAGGAGATGTTGTCCAGCTATTTGTGAATTCTGTCTATTTGAGGTCTGAAGGAATTTACTTAAGGGCTGACAGTTGGTGGTCATTGTGTTTGTTTCTGTAGGAAACCCTGAAAGGTGTGTCAGATATGCAGTGCTTAGATTATGGCCTTAGAGAAGGAAACAGTGAATTTGACACAATATTATATTGTTTCTAAGAATGTGGCCTGGCCTCCCCATAACAAGCATCAAAGCAAATGTGAATGGGGAAATTTTAAAATCCACTGACACCCTAATCTCTCTATTTTGGTGGTGGTTCCTAGGTTGTGTGTTTTTAGCTGGTTTCCTTTCATCCTGTGGTGCTTAAACTAGATAATGGGTGATATTTTGGCAAGGTCTCTCTCTCTCTCTCTCTCTCTCTCTCTCTCGTTATCACTGTTGCATGCATCACACAACTACTGGACTACCAACGAACACTTACATTACAGTGTGAAATATCCTCATGAAATACCACTAACCTATTTAAAGACACTCAATTTTAAAAATAACGTATATAACCGAAATATATTGAGCAGTAATACTTACATAGAAATTATGAAATCTTATCTGTTTTCAGTAGATAGAGATAGGGACAGTAAATCAATGATATAGTTCTATCCGCTTCTGTCTTACACCAGAAAACGATGTCAGCTATATCTATCAGCAAACATAAGGCTTAGCTATGCCCATAAGTCCCCAATAATAATAGTATTTTACAAGAAATTATGAAAAATCGTTGACAACATTTCGTTAGGTGCAGCATCTTTTACTGCTACCACAGAGTGAATGCGTAATTGAATGGGATGATAACAACACTTTTCATTACGCTGACCTATAAAACGCTATTCCAAAAGCCAAATTAGACATGTTATACATCGTTAGAAAGCTTATACTCTCACCTACTGAATAAATGAATTGTCAATCAAGCCAGACTGTACTAAAAAGGGCGACAACACCGTAAACAACACGTGGTATTACGCACATCTACTTTGGCATCACAAATGCACGTATATTTCACGGATTGTCCAAGACAATATATGACCACTCAGTCTCAAAAGGGACATCTCTATGCGTAAAACCAATGGTAAGGTTGTATATTTATTCAATATTTAGTCCCAGATATTGACTGTAATGACATGGTATCATTTTTTAAAAACTTTTTCTTGTTTATTTCGTTATACAGTGAGCAGCTTTTCTCTGCTGTATTGGCATATCTTAGGGCTATTGTCGGGTTTATCTTGTTGATATGATGGAATACGATGTTTGAGTGGTGAACGAATATTTTTAATGAATGCCCAGATAGACAATACTGTCCATTATGTCATGGGTAGGGGGTGTAGTTGCAGATGAGACTGCAGGGAGGGGGTGCGTGTTAAATGTACGACCAGAGCGACAATGGTGGCGCTGCAAAACTCTGTATTCGGCATAGTTGTCGTGTCTCGTCTACTAATGAAACTAAAACAACACATTTCTGTTTTCAACTCACACTTTGGTTGCAGTAGCACTGCAAGTCTGAGTTTAGTAATCTCGGCATGCCGGTGTGCCGACCACTAGGGGCTTTGTGTTAAGAGCTTAATTGTTTAATGTTTTGTTGTATGTCTTCTGTTTTGTAATTTAGAAGTAGTGAGCCTGCATTCAATAAAGAATGTATGATTTCAATGCATTAATCTAGTTGATTGTGTTGTATTAAATTCAATTATTTAATCTTAAAACCTAATATAGAGCTGGTTTTGACTTGTTAGTTGATTCCACCTGTTTTCTGTAGACTGAATGAATTTGCCAATTTAATTTATAATTCTAATTTTCAATAATAATTATTGAATTAAATATACACAAAATATATTTTACATGTAGGTTAAGTGAGGGGTTCTAGCATGCTAGACATTTTAACAAGGGCATTGAGACTGTTGGATTCAGAAAATAAACATTTTTATTTAATCCTTGCTTGTCCCACAGGTGCCAAACCCTCGGTGCTATATAGGTATGAGGTATGCTGCCCCACCCAGCCGTAACATACCTGCCGCTAATTACACTAACTGAATGCTATTGCTACAACATTTACACTGATGGAGGGGCAATTATCTACAGACAAATTTATTTATTTTTTTAAATGGGAGCTAGCTTGTCATACTGCCGATGTGGGCAGAGAAAATTGACTAGCACCAAACATCATAAAACTTCTTTCATTGTATGTCTATTCAGTTTCATACTTGGGGAGGGATTTTGTACAGTCACTGAAATATTGTATAGGTATTGCCTATATATTATTGACTTAAATATTTTACATGGACTCAGTGGAGCACTTCCTCTGTGATTTCAATTCAAATAACCCATATCTACATACAAATTGGTACCATTCACTTTATTGATTGGCCACGAATTGGCTGCAGATAAAATCCTTAAGTGCATCTCCCTGTATTTTGAGATGACTATGCGTCCTTGAGAAAGGAGAGGTTTAAGTAAAAGCATCCTAATGACTGCACTTGAGACAACACTTGGCCCTCCCTTATCTTGTACCTTTCTGAGAATACTCTTATCTCCAGAGATGTCAACCTTACATGTGTCATGTAATGTCCCCTTCCCAGTTGCATAGCTGGTATCTTGAAAGTCTGAAGAAGTATTAATACAAAGGCAACCTAAGCTGGTTATGGATCATTTGTTCTTACATTTTACTCAATAATTAAATGTGTTTCTTCACAAGCACTGTTTGTAGTTAAACTATCAAAAAAAGAAAAAAATGTGGTTGCATTGAAAACTGTAATAATGTTACACGTATTTGTATGTCAAAGTTCATGGCAAACACAGAGTGGATCCAGACCTCAGTGACAATTAAAGACAACTAGTGCCATATTTCTGTGTTCATGTTTGATTTTATCATATATTTCCCCAGAAAACAACCACAAAGACAACAGAAATGGAGCCATGTTCTTGCATACCATAAATAATAAATGACGATATCCTCGGAACATACTTTTTGACTTGTCCCTTAATTATATTTCTGACACCTAATGAAACCCAAATCCTTTTTTGTAGAGCAACTGTATTGCAGCTCACTGTCATACCTGTATATACAGTGCTGTGAAGAAGTATTTGCCCTTTCCTGGTTTCTTCTTTTATTGCATATTTGACACATTTCATTTTTTTCAGATCTTAAGACAAAATGTAATATTAGACAAAAGTAACCTGAGTAAACACAAAAACACATTTTAAAATTATTTCTTCATTTATTTAATGAAAAAGTTATCAAATACCCATATAACCCATGTGAAAAAGTAATTGCCCCCTTAGTGAGTCAATCAACCAAATAACCTAATTTAATTGATAAATTGATAGTTTCAACTGATTAAACACAGCCAGTCTTTATTGCAGCCAGCCCTGTTGAATCTAAACTCATATTAAAACTTACCATCAGAGTAAAGTAGTCACCACAAAATTTCTACAAGCACACTATGCTATGATCAAAGGAAAATATATGAGATAAGAAAAAAAAAATTAAACATGTCTAAAAACGGTAACAAAGCCATTTTAATGCTCTGCCAAACCACAGTGAGAGCCCATATTTCCAAATGGAGAACGCTTGTGGAGAGTCTTCCAGAAGTGGCTGGCCTGCAAAATTTCTCCAAGGCTGCAGTGACAACTCATCCAGGAAGTCACAAAAGATCCCAGGAGAACATCCAAAGTCCTGCAGGCTTCTCTAGCCTCAGCTAAGGTGTGTTCATGTTTTCATGACTCCACAATAAGAAAGAAAGTGGGCAAAAATGGGATTCATGGGAGAGTTGCAAGGTGGAAACCACTGCTAACCAAGCAAAATATCACTGCTCGTCTAACATTTGCAAACTGAAAAACATCTGGATGTTCCCCAAGCCTTTTTGGATAATGTTCAATGAGTCTAAAGTAGAACATTTTGTACGACTCGGGTCCCATTGTGCCTGGCAGAAATCAAATACAGCATTTCACACTAAAAATGTTATACCAACAGTCAAACATGGTGGTAGTAGGATAACGATGGGGGATGCTTTGCTGCCTCTTGACTTGCCCTTATTGAAGGAACCATGAACTCTGCTCAGTACCAGAAAATACTTAAGGAGAATGTCCAGTCATCTGTTTGTGAGTTGAAGCTGACCCGTAATTGGGTTACGTAGCAAGACAATGATTCTAAACACAAAAGCTAGCCCATATCTTAATGGCTAAAAAGAAACAAAAGTAAAGTTTTTGGGTGACTTAGTTGAAGTCCTGACTTGAACCCAATAGAGATGCTGTGGCAGGACAGGACCTGAAAGGAGCAGTTCATGATAAAAAAAAAACGAGCAATTTGGTTGATATCAAATTACGGGATGAGTTGCAATAATTTTGGCGAAAATGCAAAACTTAAGTTGTTATCCTTTAGATTGAAAGGAGATTCTGAGAAATCACATATATAAAGCAGGTAAAACCATACATGTTCTGGATCATAACCTCTTTGACCAAGTCTGAGGGTGATATGCACAAAGACTAAAGGTCTATAAAGCAAAAAATAAGCAGAGTAATTTGGTGTCCCTTACTGTCTCCAAATCTATCTAAATAAAAATTAAAAATGAAAAAATAGAATTAAAATGTCTAAATTGTGATTTGCTGTAAATCAATACATAATCATATAGTTCACTAAGTCAACTGTTTCTCATGAAACTCACTTTTGCATCGTTTTCAAGTGAGAAATACTGTCTTGTCATCAGTATAGAGGGCTATCACATCTAGGGGTCCAAAACTGAAAGCTCTCCAAAAATGAATAAAATGATTTTTGTCCTTTACAAATTATATAAATATGCTCCGTTATGATGGATTTTGGTGAAACATTGTTATCACATTGAAAAATGCTGCAAAAACATTGTGAAAGACTGTGTTAGACATACCTAAATATGTGACCTTTCACTCTTGTCTGTTTGTTTTTCTGTACTCTACAGTATGTAAACTTTTGCTGTATGGGGATGGGACCACATTATATAAATGTCACTATTTATGATCATCCAAGGGAAAATATTACATTCATCTAGCACATAACAGCACACTAAATTTGAATGAGTATTTTCCATGCCCTATGCAACAAGTATAGCCCATGGAGATACTACTACCCCAGATAATAATAAAATAATATTCCACCGTCAGAAAAATGTTGGTGATGTTCTAGCTTCATGGTAAACCAAACATCACAACATAACAATGACTGAGCCACCTATGAATGCTTACACTAAAGTATGTGAAATTCCCGCTTTAGAGAATAGCACAACCTCTTGAAAGACACTCAATTTCATTGTGAGTGGTATGAATTCTAACAAAGCAGGCCACTATGAGCCACTACACTGCCCAGGGTTTGTTAACAATTGCCTATGTACGAACAGCTATTTAGCCCCAAATACAAATATGCTGAGCATTATTATCAAAGGCAAAAGCTGTCTCTTATGACCAATGTGAATATAACAATAAAAAAGACAACATAAATAATTTAAATATTACAAGCAGTAATACATACATCTTCACCGTGTTCGTACATATCGTGGTTAGACTTAATGCTTCCTCCTCTTCTGACCCAAATCCATGTCAGCAAGGCCAGTTTTCACTTTAGTCATGCTGATGAGTAGGCAAAATTAGTAAAATCTTCCAAAAAACCAAAGGTAAAAAACAATTACGCCTCAATGCTTATTACTGCATACTGTCAGCAAGGTTAGGATTAATTTAAATATGTTTAATTTTCCGAACCCAGAAGTTAACATGCTCGTTTGATGTCCGGCATTCTGAATGCTGTTAAAGCACCTCACTTACCCAACATGTAAAATATATTTATTTGATTCAATTTGGTAATTATTATAGAAAGGAAAGACGGGAGCCCGCACTCTTAATGAATAGATATAGATTATGAATGTCTATGCAACAAAACGGCCTAAGCCGTCCTCAGTGTCTTGAAGTTCTTCTGACAAACAGGAAATATAAAACCCGAATAAACATGACATCATAATAGCCAGTTATTTATGTAAATTAGCTTCTAAATGATTGAATAATTATATAATCATATAATCAATAATGACCAAAACCTGTCTTAGGCTAATGTGTATGACAAGAAGGCTAGGCAGGCTAATAAGAAAAATAAGAAAAACACAAATTGCAGTAACAACCATATTGTTTTGAAAGGGATACACGCAAATACTCATATACAAATACATACACATATACATGTATACACATATACTAAGCTAGAGGCATCCACCTCCTAATTCAAAAACAGATACATGGAATGAAGTGTAGGATCCACGAAAACAGTGTTTAATTAATGATGGTTCAGAAGTTGGTCCAAGCAAACCCCTGCAGGCCAAAGACATGAGGGGATCTATAAAAAACACGATAATTCAAAATCCTCATTCATCCCCGAACACCTTGTATCTAAAGTAAATTGCCAATAAGCCTCTCTCTTTAGGATATGTTTATTTAAATCTCCGCCCCTTCAACGACCTTAAAACAATTAACAAAGGTTACAGACATGGACAGTCACACAAGAAATGAATGAGAGAAGACACCAATACACAGCTTTTGTCCCAGAATAATCCAAAAGGCAAAAACCAAAAGACAGCAGAATATTCCAAAGGATCCGGAGATGAAATGTAGAATGCCAGACCTAGATGCAGGGCTCAGATGCCCACTTCCAACTGTCAGAAACTTGTTCTTTCCAAGTTGATAAACTTGAAAGGAAGCTGCACATTTTTTACTGGTGAAAAAGAGGAGGGGGCAGCTGTTTTGCAGGGCTCTCAATCTTTGTAAAAAAAATTCTAATGAAACATGCCATACACCATTGGAAACTTTGCCCTTTTCTCCACTGGATAAGAGTCATCAATCAAACCAGAACAAACAAAAAAGAGTACAGGACGCAAATAGCAGGATGCTTTATATTAACAATTTTTCAACACAATAAAAATGACTGAATTTTGAAAGGGACATCTGTATTTGTAAAACTAATGGTAGGATTGTACATCTGTTCTATATTTAGACACAGATATTGATAGTAGAATGATGTGGTATAATTACACAAGAATTCAAGAATGTTTATTTCTCTATTCAGTAAGCAATGTTTTTTCCACTGTATTGACATACCTTCGAGCCGTTGTTGGCTTTATCTTATCGTTGTAATGACTGTATAAAAAAATGGATGAAGTGATGATGACATCACCCATTCATTTGCTATGGCTAGTGCTCACTGGCACATGAAACCCAAACTAGGGCACCATCATTGTAATTTTCCCCCCTGTTTGCAACCAACGCAAGTGTAGTAGAGTGAAAGGGTGGAATCGATGACTACCGGAACATCCACCCCGAATGCCTTACATGGTAATTAGACACGTCCATGCCGGGACAACTGGCGTGTCCCTGCAACCACAGAACCAGCCAACTACTTGTACCAAAAGGACCCTCCCAGTACGACCGTGCTGAAAGCTGATATTTAGCCAGATCTCGCTGACGTGTGATGAGGGCACCCTCACAGACTAATGGTAATTGCAGGTGAAAAATGTTACACAAACACTCATAAACACTTGAATGTTATGTGAGTAACCTTGCTAATGTACTAAAAAGTTTTTGTTATCAGTACAAACGAGGAAATCTAGCAGCTGCAGTCTGCTTTAATACATATTGCTAGCGAGTAATCTGTTGTTGTAATATGTAATTATTTGCAGTCAAAGTAACATTGGATGCAGTATGCCATCCGCAAGATGCCTAGGTGCATGCCAACTAGCTATACAGCACTGAGAGTTTGGCACTTTTCAGGGTTGCCCACAGAAATAACCACAACAGCCACAGTTGCTTAGCCCTTAAAAACATTAATTTCGGCACATTCTGACTCCATTTCAACAGACATAATTCATTAACAACTTCACATGTCCACACAACAACCAAATAATAAATTTGGTTGTTGTAAAGTAGTCGAGTGGTGGTGGCTAATTTACTTTAGGTTACCGATGCACACGTGTGTAATGCATTTTAGTTGACTTTCGTTGTACATTTTTTTATTGACTCTTGTAATGCTAGTTAGGCTCATAAGGGTCCTGTCGTACTGTTAAGATGTGAGAACCACTATACAGGTGTTCTGAAATAGCGTGTTCTTGAATTTTCATGGTTAAGCTCATTTAGCTCATTTAGCAAATTCTCAACGGTACCCCCTTTTCCAGTATGAAGATAATTGTTAGCATTATGGTAAGCGCTGGGTAGCATCCAAGACAAAATGGATTGACATTTTTAAGTTTTGAATTATGTCTGCATCTGTAATCTAAGTAGCCTATAGTACTAGTCAATGCCTGAATACATTTATTAAGGAATTGGAGGGGGGGCGGTTGGCTACAGTATCCTGGCTTGGTCAGCGTAATTTGTAAACGAGGTCTACAGATCTCATGGGATTCTGGAATCTGGAGTGCTAAACAGCTAGCTAATCACGTACCGTAAAACTTTCAGTAATGGCCGTGGCATTTATTAGTTCCAACGTCCAAATACACCAGGCGCTTATTAGAAGTATAAAATCATGAGTTGCTATGTGAGTTCAACAGCTGTTAGTGTTGTAGGCAATACAAAATGAAGCAGTGCAAGTAGTAGGCTCTATTGTGTAGCTAAGTGGAGAAATTGGAGGACGGAGTGTGGCGCAGTGGGTAAGGAACTGCGCTTGTAACCGAAAGGTCGCAGGTTCGAATCCCGGGTAAGGACACTGCCGTTGTACCCTTGAGCAAGGTACTTAACCTGCATTGCTTCAGTATATATATCCAGCTGTATAAATGGATACAATGTAAAGTGCTAAGTAAAAGTTGTGTAAGTCGCTCTGGATAAGAGCGTCTGCTAAATGCCTATAATGTAATGTAATGTAATGTAATAAAGCCCCAAACTAAGGGGATTTTGCGTTTTCTCCTTTTTCCCGCCGCCTAGCCCACAAACAAAATGTCTTCCCGTTGGACATTTTACCGACACCAGCCAATCGTTCACCCACACCAGCCAATCAAAATCTCACATACACACGCAAAATATACATATGTATTTACTCTAAAACATTTCCAGTCTCAACAGCTAGTCAGTTCGTAGCTGAGTGGTAAATGTCAGTCTATGGACCACAGGTTCAAGCCCGGCCGGAATCAAGTTTCTTAAACATGTTTTTTTGCACACTAATAATTGTCTATTACTTCTCAACAATTGCTTTTGCACAACATCTACCCGGCATTCACCGAATGTACACACTGCATTATGACATACCATCTGCACATTCACTAAACCGGCTACAATATCGCCAGGCCATATGGATTCAACTGTAGCTCAGCTGTGCTTACTGGCCTGTGTTCTTCTTTAAAACCACAGACACGTTTCACCAAGAAATTTCACACATTGAACAGCTATTTCATGGTGCCAAAGTTATGGCCTGGAATACATGCCCTCAGGCAAATACTTTCATATTTTATGCTAATATTTTCTTACACTTATATTTCCTTTACCAAAAGTCACTTACGGCCAGCCATATGCATTTCATGATGGCAAATGTATTGATTTTCTTGAAAAGTTACACCAGCTGACCACTGTGCCATTTCTACTAACTATATTTCTTCACTTGGCTACTGTAGAAAACGTTCTTATCAGCAGACGCCAGGTTTCTACATCCATGTTACCTCGCCCTGTTTGTATGTACTGTCTGCAACGCCCCATTAAAACATTACATTTAAAAGCATGACTCAATCATAATTATAACTACTAGCACTGAACATGACAAAAGTACATCAGTGAAATAGATTTCCTACGCAATATCACATGTTACTTCACCCACTACTTTAACGAGTGATTCCTTATACCATCTGTTATATATACTATTCCATAAGGAAACTCATCTCGTTCATGGTCACTTCATTTACTTTTGCACTAGCTGTGATCATGTCAAACTTCTTTATCCCCATGGGGACATTTCCCTTGCAGTATGTTACATTCACATTTATGAACAAATATTTATACCAAGAAACATACATTCACGCAAGAGAAAGGCCGGGCAGCTAAATACATACATACCAATACAAATTGGACATATTGACGCCTATTCAGTCATATCTTTACTATTACAAACCCATCCACACTTACATTTGGCCTGTCCATGTACTGTACGCTTACACACACAGGGCCAAGTGTGTGTAAGCAATTGAACCAATTGAGGAAACGGGCATGTCTAGAATTCAAAGACATTAGGGACTTAGCCCTAAGGGGAGTTTTAGTTTGGCGCATGCACTGCGCATGCAAAATTTTTTGGGGCCCATTTATTATATTATTACACATACAAACATTACTGTAGATTACAAAAAATAATAGTGACAGTGCTATACTAATCTGGCTATTATAGGGATATAATGTTGAATGAATGTAATATGTATGTGGCTATATTGCAAAGCAGAATGAAGACAGCTAGGTGTAGTTAAATAATTAATGTAACTGGTTATGTTACAGTAGAGAAACAGACTAACAAGCTACGTGATTCAATATAACTGGCTATACAAACACACTTAGTTACCAGAATATGTATAAGATATACTGTAACTAAATTAAGAAACAAATTACTAGTCATAAATAGCTAACTACCTAGCTACTTATCCTATGCAGCTGTGAGTGATGATACGTAATGGCTTTTTTTGAAAATCTTTCATACTAAAATGTAAACTAGCAAGGCACTGGGCTGGCAAGCTAAAAAGAATACATAGCTAACAACGTTAGCTGGCTTAGCCAGCCAATTACGTTAGCTAGCTAGCTGATGTTGTTAGCTAACGTTAGCCGTACTAACGTTACTGAGCTGACATCACGAATAATTATTTTGCTGACGTTAATAATAATAATAATTGTGCTGCCCTGCACAAACCTGAAGCTAGCTGCTCTGCACTCTCCGGTTGAGCTGGTGACTGGCTCTCAACATCCGCTGTAACGTTAGTTACATTCTCAATCTCATCATTATTCTCCTGAATCTCCTCCTCCACAACCTGCTCCATTGTTTCAGACACTTCACTGACACTAACCTTACTGAACGAGAAATATTCGGACTCGTCTATAGAACTCTGCGTTCTGTGTACATTTGTCAGACAAGCGGAACTGTCAGTCTGTCACTCAGAACTCTGTGAACTTTGCTGTACCAGTGCAAGCCATCGAATCATATGATTGCAACCTACTGCGCCTACAAGTCGGTTAGGTTACTTACTGCCCGATTTGAAGGGGGTGATTTGTTTACGTTAGGGCTCCATTAAATTGAATGATATTCGGGTGTCAAAAAAAAAAAAATTTTTTTGGTGTCAAAAGGTCTGGGGCTGGATGAAAAACATCCAGGGCTTCACCCCCGGAAGCCCACCACCACTGCTTTGGAATACAGCTTATTTAATTTCGGTGAGGCAAGATAGCGTTGTTTGTAGTACAGTAACTTGGCGTCATTTTGATATCAATACTTTTAATGGCAGGCCTAGATTTTACCAGTTTGAGTTATAGACAGTGTATGTCTTGTATGTGTGAGTAACTTGGAATTTTTGTACATTGAAAACTTGTTTTTTACGAGATTAGCTTTACTTCTGTGATACTTGGGCGTAATTAATATATTTTTATGTATAGACTTCTTTTCCTACGGGTCTATGGTATACACAAATGATGGTGCTATATTTTGTATTTGCTTCAGCCAGGCTAATTTAAAGCTAGCTCACAGGTTGAGTCTGTTCACTCAAGTAGGCTACACCAGTTTAAACAGGAAATTTGTGTTTCATTAAGTATGACACTTGCAGTCAACCATTTATACATGTGCTATTTCCTCAGCGGAAAATGAAATACTGTTTTTTTTTTTTTTTTTTTATTTAAAATGCTGTAATTAGTATTTCTTAGAACTAAAACCAATTTAATGTAATGTTTGAGTTATCTCATGACTAATACATATATTCCCTTGTTTGCCTTTTAAGATTTGATATAGCTATATACCAGTGGCGGCTGGTGACTCAAAAAATTTGGGAGGACAGGAAGAAAACCAACCCACGGCGTCATGTTATTTTACACTAGTTGGCTACTTATCTCTACTTTCTTATGTTCAAGTTATTATGTTCAAATGTAGCAATAATCCAACTATCAACCTAATGCAAATTTACTATACAACTAAGGTAAGTAATTCACCCGAAGTTTATCCCCATTTTCCATGAGGAACAAATATCATATCATTTATACAACGGCTTGGCTGAATACTCGATTCTGATTGGTCCAAGGGTGGGCATTATTTCTCAGTAAAGGGACACCTCGGCCTTTTAACAGTTCTAAAATCAATGTGCTAAAAAACCCAGCATTCTAAAGCAGTTTAAACAGCAACATTATTCTTTTACTTTTGAATTTTTGTTACATCCCCTCCCCTTTTCAATGTCCAATTTCACAATTGATGGCAACGTTGAATCACATTTCTAGTTACAGTTGCTAGCTTTATTTACGGTTGCCAGCCATCATGCAAATCGGAATCATCCCGTATTTGGACAGTAGAATAGGCGTTCCTCATCTAACTCATGGCTACAGGACGCATTTTTATCCGTATGTTTGTGAACGATTGCGTTTACAGTAACTACTGTTTTGAATACAATTCAATAGTTAGCTAGCTAGCTAGCCGGGATAACAAGCATGCTGTGAGACCATTCTGACCTAAAACCAAGAATTTTAATATTGGCTAGGTGACAAGTGACGGCGAACCTGTCACAAAGCTAGCTGGCATTCAAAACCTGTTTCAGAGGGTCTTAGAAAACGTTATGTCTACATTACGCAACCACACCATTTAAAAAGTAAGACAGTGCTAGCAAGATGAATTTTATTGACTTATGGTTTCATGCAGTTTTATTAAATAATGTAATGACAAAAATGACCAAAATTGGTGCTAACTGTATGGTATAAAACGAGAAGGAACTATTTTTTCTTGATAGAATCATTGTTTTCATAGAATTAACAAATAGATGTTTTTGCTTAACAACGGTGCAAATGGAACTACCAACCAGAGTTTTGCTTGACAACGGTAAAATAATATGCCCAAGCGCCCGCAAAGAATATTTCACTTTCAGCTGATTCAATCAATAAAAAATCAATAAATATAAAAGTAACCATATATAGTCATTGTTGGTAACCCGTTGTATAAGTGGAATAAACCCCTCCGAGCTGTCCCGTTATTGGAAAATAGTGTAGCCTACTTCGGGGCTGGTTAAGAGACCCTACATTATTTTCCGATAACGGGACAGCCCGTTGTGGTTTATTCCTTACATATCATATTACAACACAAAGGATGAATATAAAAAAGGGGCCAAGTGAACAAGAGGGAAAGACACATCTAATCACTGCGGGCTCTGGATGGGAATGAATGTATCACAAGAATTAGCATTTTTGATCATGGTTATCTGTGGAGCTGGTCATCCAGCAGTCTTGATCCTCACCTGCTGCATAATCCAAACTGTGGAATGGCTGTGACAAGAAATAATCCACAAGATGTTCTTCCCCATCCGACTCTCTGCGTCTGTGTCCATGCCTCTCTGTGACCCCCTCACTCACACTGCCGTTAATTGCTTCGTTAGCAATAGCAGCACCACTCTCCTCAAAATCCATTCTCGCTGTTAGCTCAGTCCTTCAGGGCAGCTACAACAAGCTTTGGCTAACGCAAGTAGCTAGCTACCGCACGATAAAAAAGGGAAACATAAATCTGAAAAAAGGAAATTTGGACAGTCTCCTCTGGTTGAAAAGGCTTAAATAAAATGTAATTTTTTAGTGATGTGTTTTAAAAGTAGTTCGAAATTTGCACGTCATAATAGTGGTAGTGGTAGATAATTGAAGATGAAATTTGGAAATTATCATTGGACCAACGCGATGTCAATATTGTATTCTGGTTGTTGATTGGTTAGGGAGGACGTCCTCCCTTGGAGCATCATTTTACGTGTTTTGGCCAATAACAGATTAGCATGAAAAAAAATGAAGTACATTAAATTGATAAAAGAGATCCTGCCCTAAGGAGGACAGCAGGAGCCCGTCCTCCTCTAAACACCCCCCCCCCCCCACTTCACACAGACTGCCCTTTTCCATCTTGCTTGCCCTGCAGGTGTCGCTGTTGAAGCATTTTAATCAGAATTTCAATAATGGATTTTTTCCAAAGAAGAGATAAAAAATATTTTATTAATGATACTGAGATTTGGTAATGGTTTATTTCAACCAATTACTCTTTTTTATATTTTGATCTCCCCCTTGCCTCTCAAAAATAGAGGAGGAGCAACCTCATCTGCCTCTATGGACCAGCCTCCTCTGCTATATACACTGCTGAAGACTTCTGAAGAAAAACCTGTTGTGTGGACCCAAAACAAGCAGGATCTTGGCGTAGCAGTCCTATCCATACATGTAGTGAATTAGCTACTATTAGGATTTTTCAGCTAGAGCTAATGTTGGAGGACAGCACCTACTTTATTACTAAGATGGTAGACAACCACAAACTGTTTTTAAATGGTTATTCTCTTCATTATATTTGCACACTTAATGGATTTTCATCACTGAGTGGACCAGCTAAAGAAAATAGGTAAAATGCATTAACCATTGAAAGTTTCAGCCAGCAATGTAGTGTGACTGTAGGAGGCATGCAACATCATCCAATGTTTGGAAGCTAGCAATAAGGTCGACATATCATGTCCTTTTTCATAAAAGCCACAGCATGAGCAATACAGATTCCATTTGAAATGTAAAATGGCTAACATACATTTGCAAAGAAGATGAAAGTCATATGAAATAGTAATACATAGATCAAAATTTATTTGTCATATGTCTAGTGACAGTAGGCTACGGCATGTACATAAAACGGCAACTGTATTCATCGGCACCAACTTTGAATTCAGGAACATAGGAGATCAGAAGAAAGAATTGCCTTCAATGAACAGTTTTAGAAAGAGTGACTTGAAATCCTTCACATAAGACAATAGGGTATATAGACTCATAAATGTCCTATACTGCCAGTAGAATATGTTATTTATCGGTTTATTTCTTTTAGTTAAAATCCATTAGTCATCATGGTTACCTTAAGGAACATTGGCTTTTGTATTATACCAGCACATTTCCATAATTCTTTAGTGCTTCTCTGCACAGTAGGGAAGTGCTTAAGTGTTATTATAATAATTATAGCATTAATAACTATTTGTATAGAACTTTTATTTTCTAAAAATCCTCATAGCTTGGACATAAGGCTCACGTGTCCTATTTCTTCAAATGTCAGATGCACTGCAAGTCTTCTTCCTTTGTGTCATATTTATGGATGTGCGCAGAACTAATGAGATGATGCTCTATCCTCTACAAATACACATAAAGAACAGTAAAAGGTGTATCGTGTATCAACACTGCTCCAAAAAATAATACAATAAAGAATAATACTAATATTAACAGTTAATTACCATCCCCATTTCAACTGCCTTGAAAGTGGCTCCTAAGGTCAGTTCTGGTGACTGCAGCAACGTAATTCAGGTTAAATTCTACTGAGTCATTTATAAGCAGCTGGGATTTTCTCCACCAGGATCTGCTATCTCTTAACAACTGGCATTTACATCAATCATAAATATGGATCACTGTGCTGAAAGAAACCATATACTACCACAGAACAAGATAAATGCTTTGAGGTACCAAAGATTCAACATTTTGTCAGGAAGCATACAAAACGGCCTGACTTAGTTTAAAGCCCACTCACCATGACAGAGTAGGACACAAGACAAACCCCGTCAACACCAACATATAAAAATATATAAGAAATAGATAACCTAACACAGCTGTTTATAACAAAAACTTTGTGTATCAAATTATATTTATATTTATGAAGTCCACATAATACAACATACTAGATAGATAGATAAGATAGATCACTGGCTAGTTAGCTGGCTTGCCAGCTAGCTAGATATATAGGCAGATAGATAACTTCGATAGTAAACTCATGATATATCTGTCTAGCTATCTAGAGAACTATCTAGATAGCTCACTAGATAGATCAAGCTTTGAAATTACCCTAGCTGGTCTTCTTAAAGAAGCTTCAAAACTATGCTTACAGATCTGATTTTACCAACAACATATACAAATTATAAAAGATGTGACTTTATGAGAATCCTTTGAAAAAATCGCGTTTTGACATGGTACCTGTTTATTGGAAAATGTGCCCTTCCAACAGGTTTTAATATTACACGTTTCAAATGTACTTACCAAAAGAACTGGATAGAAGAATCCTTAGAATAGCGGTTCGTACAGTTCAATGCAGCACACAACATTTTTGGACCTTGGACTTAAAATAGTGAGATCTGATTAATTAGTTAAACCATAATTTCTTGTGTAAAAAATGATTGATTTTATATTTCCACAGAAAATTGGCCTCTTTGTAGGCTTTCTCCATTGACTTAACATGGGATGGGCGGGGTTTCAATTTCTTTTTGCAATCAGGCGTTGCAGTTCACTCTTTAGCCACTGGGGTAAAAGGCTAATGGAGGTGAGTTGTTGGCAACTGGACAGAGTACACATTTTGGGTGGTGAAGGAATATTTTAAAAACTCAAATTTTAAGAATGGATGCTTTTGTCCTGTGTTTTATGCTTGATGGGTACAGTTACAGTTGAGACTGCAGTGAGGGGGTGCTTGTTAAATGCATGACCTATGTGACCATTGTGGTACTCAGAAACTCCATATTTTGTATAGCCCTCGTGTATTGTCTATTAATAAAACTAGAATACATAGCTAATCATTTCCACTCATAGTTCTGTTGCAGGAGCACTGAATGTCGGGGTTGAGCAATCTCAGGATGCCGACATCCTGGTCACTAGGAGGTTTGCATGAAGGAGTTAATCTGCAAAAAATAAAAGATTTTTCTACTCACTCTCTTTCATGCTCTCTCTCTCTCTCTCTCTCTCTCTCTCTCTGAGCTGAGAGGACGTGTGTAGGGCTTTCTCTGTCTTTCTACCTTTTTTGGTGCTCTCTTTATATTCCCTTTTACTTTTTTCTATCCTGTCTACAGTAGGTTGGTTTGGTTATTGAGTATTGGTTATATAATTGATTATACTGTGTTAGGGTGGTGGGATTGAGGGTTTTTTTGGGGGGTCTTAAGTGTTTTTGGCAGGGTGGGAAGGGAGGGGTAGGCCAGGATGGCATCTCAGTTGGAGGGGGAAGTGCAGTCCCTCTGGCAAGGATTTAGATGCGTGCCGGACGGCAGTGCCTCGATAGAGGACGTATTGTTAGCAGTCGGGGAAAGGGTGGGCTATGAGCAGATCTATTCTGTGTCTAGGATGAATAAAGCAGTAGTAGTTTTCCTTAAAAAGGAAAACTTAGTGGCTAGAATTATAGAGAGTGGTATCTGTGTGAAAGGGATTTTTGTGCCAATAACCCCACTTTCAGCGACGGCTAGTAGAGTAGTTATTTCCAACGTGCCCCCATTCATAAAGAATGAAGTAATAGAACAAGAATTGGCTAGGTTCTGAAAATTCGCCAGCTCGTTAAAAATGATTCAGTTGGGCTGCAAAAGTACTGTGGTAAAGCATATGTTGTCTTTTAGAAGGCAGGTTTTCATGTTTTTAAACAATACCGATCAGACTCTGGATGCGACATTTCACTGTCGACATGGGGAAAGTTCATACATTGTATTTGCATCAACTGACAGCATGCGCTGCTTTGAGTGTGGGGATATTGGCCACAAACGGTTTGCCTGCCCACACAAAACCCAGCCACCGGGTAGGGATAATGGCAGAGATAGGCAAGAATCGAGGCTTGTTGTGGAGAAGGGAAATGAGGAAGGCGCTACGGAGGCGAATAATGGTGGAGCCGAATAGACGGCCGAGACTGTGGCAGCGGGGGTGAGTAAGAAGCCGAGGGAAGGGGATGCTCCGGGAGCTGAGTTTGCATCTGTTTCGGGAATAAAGAAACCCAGAAAGTCGGTGAAGAGAAGCGCAAAAAGTAAGGTAAATACAACATTAGGAGTAAAGCAGGTAGAACCAGGGGTAGAGAAAGAGACAGAAGTGGGGAGCGTAATTTTAGTGGTCCCGGAGGACAAGGCTGAGGTGGGGGAAACAGAGTTGGCTGGAGTTGGTCTGGAGAAACAGGTGGGAGAGGGGGCGATAGACAAAGATGACGGCGGCATGTCGGATTCTTCCTCGGTATCTGAAATGACAGCTAGTCAAATGGGAGATGGTTCGATGTATGCGGTGTAGGAAATTGTTATTTTTTTAGTGGATACTAAAGGCAAGTCAGTTGTTTTGTCAGACTTTTTTCTGGATGGAAATACGTTTTTAAGATCGGTAAAGTCACTATCGAAAAAATCCGATTTACGTACTTTGTCTCCTAAAAACAGATTTAGGTTAAGAAAGTTGGCGACAGTAGTACGGAAAACAATGTCTTGAGAAAAATGGTTTGGTCTTGTATAGCGCACTTTTTTCTTATGTTCTTCTCATGGGTTTCTGGCTTTTTGCTTTCCTTCTTCATTGGCGGAGTTACTACGAATAGATTCGTTCAATATTAATGGCGCCAGAGACAATTTGAAAAGGGGGCTGCTGTCAGAGTTGGTGCAGCAAAAGAAAGTGGGTATTTTATTTCTTCAAGAAACTCATTCTGATAAGAGCAATGAAGTTGATTGGGGGATCTGGTGGAAAGGGCTACATGTGTTGAGTCACGGTACAAATTTTAGTGCAGAGGTGGCAGTGCTCTTCTCCCCTCGCCTTGATGTAAGTATTAGTGCAACAAAAGAAGTGTGCCAAGGCTGCTTATACAGGCATGTGTGCATCAACAAAATTTTACATTAATAAGTGTGTATGCTCCAAATCATGGTCAGGCCAGGGAGGAGTTTTTTGCTCAGTTAAGGTTCAGTTACAGCTGTTGCGAGATGCCTCCTTTTGTACTGCATTTGCAGACTTATGGGATAGGTGGAGACAGGAAAAGGGAGTTTTTGAGTCCCTTAGGCAGTGGTGGGAAGTGGGAAAGGCCCAGATTAAATTTTTTTGTCAGCAGCATACATCCTTTGCATCATTGGAAAAAAGAAGAGTGATAATATTGAGAAGACGATTAGGGAAGTGGAGGATGAATTGATAGGGCAGAACCAGGTGGGATTGAATAATGAGCTGCAGGAGCTACGGAGAGATCTGAGTTCCTTTTTGAAGGAGAAAACAAAGGGGGCACTTGTAAGGGCTAGATTTTCTATGTTGAATGAGATGGATGCCCCAAGTTCTTTTTTCTTTAATTTGGAGAGACAGGAGGGGCAGAAGAAACAGATGCATTGTCTCTGTCTTCGGGATCGGCATTTGATGTCAGATCCTAGGGAGATGAGAGAGGCTGCAGTTGACTTTTATTCACAGCTATATACAGCAGAAGATAGTGAGGTCAAGTTGATGGAGGATCTCCATCAAGGCCTCTCCAGATTGACTGATGTGGTGAAAGCAGAGCTGGATTCACCAATCACAATGCAGGAATTTACTGGTGCTATGCAGCAGATGACAGCAGGTTGTGCCACTGGCATAGATGGACTTCCTGTGGACTTTTATAGAAGTTTCTGGGGGCTTATAGGAGGGGACTTCTATGAGGTGCTGCCGGAGTGCATGGAGGTGGGAGAGCTTCCAGCCAGCTGTTGCCGAGCAATCCTCACGCTTCTACCAAAAAAAAGGACACTTGTGTGCATTGAAGAACTGGCAGCCAGTGGCACTTTTTTGTACAGACAATGAGATCTTGTCTAAGGCCCTCGCCAACCGGCTGAGGACCCACTTGGCATCGCTGGTCCATATGGACCAATCTTATTGTGTTCCAGACCGCTCCATAATGGATAATTTGTTTTTAATAAGAGACATGATGGATTTGGCCAGGTGGATTTTGGGCTGAACTCCAGGAGAACGCCTTTGACCGGGTGGATCATAATGATATGTAAAGCACATTGAAGGCTTTTGGGTTTGGGGAAGCTTTTATATCTTTAGTGCGGCTGCTGTACAAGGGTGCATCTTGCTTGGTTAAAGTGGGAGGTGGGTTGAGTAAACCGGTATGGGTGGAGAGGGGTATACGACAGGGTTGCCCATTGTCTGGCCAGTTATATACAACTGTGGTGGAACCTTTTTTGACCTTGTTACGACGGAGGTTAAGGGGGGTGGACGTCACAGGGACCAATACTTCTAAGGTAGTAAAGTTGTCGGCGTACACAGATGACGTAACTGTGTTAGTGAGGGACAGGGAAGATGTACAGGCGTTGGAGGACAGCCTCAGGATTTATGAGGGCGCCTCCACAGCAAAGGTTAACTGGGGGAAAAGCGAGGCGTTGGCTTATGGATCTTGGAGGGGGGATCCCTACCTCAGTTGCCAGGTGGCTTACAGTTAGGCCAGACAGGGGTTAAAATACTGGGAACAGGAGCTTTTATGGATAGGAATTGGGAGGGAGGCACAGATAAGCTGGTGGGGAGACTGCAGAAATGGAAATGGCTGATGTCACGGGGGGGAGTGCTTATTATAAATAACCTGGTGGCATCCTCTCTGTGGCATCAACTAATGGTACTGAACCCCCCCGGTGGGCTGCTGGTGGAGATCCAGCGAAAGCTGGTGGATTTTTTTTGGTCAGACCATCATTGCCTGCAGGCACCAATCCTGTACCTTCTTGTACAGGAAGCAGGGCAGGGGCTGATTGACCTGGAGAGCAGGGTGGCGGCCTTTAGGCAGAGACTCCTCTATCAGCGGGAGACATGCTGGAGGGAGCTGGCATGCGCACTGCTGAGAAGAACAGTTGGCATGGGGCTGGATCTACAGCTGTTTTTAATGAGACCGGACGGCCTGAACACTACAGGGCTCACGGAGTTCTATGCGGCGGTGCTGAAGGCATAGCAGCTGCTGAGGCACTCTCGGGAGCATGATCTGAAGAATGGGCCGTGGGTGTGGGAGGAGCTCATCCTACACAACCCTATGATTCAGTCAGAGCCTTTGGGGTCAGTTGCTCTGCAGCAGCGGTTTGTGGTGGCGGGCCTATGCAAGCTAGCACACCTGCGTCAACCAGGGGGGTGCAGTTTGGTTTCGGCCCAGAGACCGGCGGATTACACGGGTGCACTCTATCAGGGTCCTGGAGAGGGATTTTCAGCAGGCTGTGCCCTGGCTGGAGATGGGAACAACTGAGCGGGAACCGGAAGGGGAGCCTCCCCAGTTCCCCGCCATTACTGTGACAGCAGCAGTAGAGGGGTGGCTGGAGGGGGAGGATGTTGATCCTGGGGGGGAGATAGGATGCCCATTTTGTGCACTGGAGGAAACGATGTCACACCGTTTGTGACATGCGTAAGGCTGTCACAAATGTTTAGTGTACTGACAACGGTGTGTCTGCGGCTGGGGGTGTGTTTTTCTGTGGGAGATTTTATTTGTGGACCGAGGTACAGATTCCAGCAGTGATTTAGAATAGTGCTGGTGAATTTTTTATACGGGCAGGCAAAACTTGCAACATGGGTCACATGCAGGAACATACTGCGTGGTGGTGGGTGCACAGATGTACTACAGGTGTTCAGGGGTTATGTCTCTGCGCGCCTCAGAGTGGAATTTGAGTATTTTAAAATGATGCACAACGTACCAGCATTTAAAAGAATGTAGGGTATTGAGGGAGCTGTTTGTGTGGTGAATGAAGACAAGCTGGAGATATGTTTAGTTTAACCGTGGTGGTTGCGCATTGTATGGGGTTCCTTTTTTGTGTTGTTTTTGTTTTTTGCGGGTAGTGGGGGGTAGGGGAGGTTGTGGGTTTGTAAATAAGGGGTTGGGATAGTTTTTAACCTCTTAATGCAAAGCCCCTAGTGGCCGGCACGCCGGCATGCCAAGATTACTGAACTCAGACATTCAGTGCTACTGCAACCAAAGTATGAGGTAAAAACAGAAACGCATTGTTTGAGTTTCATCAGTAGACGATACACGACAACTACACCGAATACGGAGTTTCGCAGCGCCACCATTGTCGCTCTGGTCGTTGATTTAACAAGCACCCCCTCCCCGCAGTCTCATCTACAACTACACCCCCCACCCATGACATAATGGACAATATTGTCTATCTGGGCATTCATAAAAATATTCTTTCACCACTCAAAAATTGTATTCTGTCATAGCAACAACATAAACCCGACATTAGCCCTAAGATATGCCAATACAGCAGTGAAAACGCTGCTCACTGAATAACAAAATAAACGAGACAAAGTTTTAAAAAATGATACCATTCAATGATGTCATTCTACAGAATAAATATACAACCTTACCATTGGTTTTATGCGTAGAGATGTTCTTTTTGAGACGGAGTGGTCATATATTGTCTTGGACAATCCGTTTGTGAAATATACGCGCATTTGTGGTGCCTGGGTACCTTCCAAAATAAATGTGCGTAATACCACACGTGTTGTTTACGCCGTTGTCGCCCTTTTTAGTACAGTCTGGCTTAATTGACAATTAATTTATTCAGTAGGAGAGAGTATAACATGTCTAATTTCACTTTTGGAATAGCGTTTTATAGGTCAGCGTAACCGAAAATTTTCTTATCATCGCATTCACTTACGCATTCACTCTGTGGTAGCAGTAAAAGACGCTGCACCTAAGGAAACGTTGTCAATGATTTCTCGTAATTTCTTGGAAAATACTATTATTATTGAGGACTTCTGGGTATAGCTAAGTCATATGTTTGCTGATAGACCTATCTGACATCGTTTTCTGGAACAAAACAGAAGCGGATAGAACTATCATTGATTTACTGTCTCTTTAAATGGGTTAGTGGTATTATATAATGTGGATATTTCACACTGTAATGTAAGCATTAGTAGTGTAATAGATTTTGTGATGCATGCAACAGTGATGATGAGAGTGTTGGAACATTGCAAAATGTGGTGGACGGTTTAAAATTGTTTTCATGTCGTCCCATTCCCATACAGGAAAATATACGAGAGTACGAAGTATAGAAATACATACAAGAGTTAATTATTTCACATTTACTGTACTGTACTGTACAGCACTGTGTGACAATATTTTTGCATCATTTTAAAATCTGATATCAATGTTTCATCTTAAACCTTCACAATGGACAAAAAACATTATATTCCTTTTGGAGAGATTTTGGATATGTTTCTGGACCCCTAGCTATTTTAGACCACTGTACTGACAGAAAACTTGTAATTACTACTTTAAAATGATGCAACAGTGAGTTTCTTGAGTAAAAAGAGTTGATTTGTAGTGAAATACGTGAATATGTTGTGATTTACAGCAATGCATAATTTAAACATTTTGGATAGATTTGGAGATGCTGGGTACACTGCTTAGTTTTTGCTTCATAAATCTATAGTAGTTCTACATATCCACCCTTAGATTTTATGAACTTGTGGACAAGAAGTTTTTGATCCAGCACATGTATAGTTTAACCTGCTGTATATATGCAATCTCTCAGTATTTCACTGCAAACTAAAAAAGTGCAAATTCATTTTCGATTTTTTGTCTAGACAATTGCATTTGTGGTACTTTATTTCTTCCAAAATTATGAATATAAACTAACCTGGTTAGTTTTTAGTATTGTAAATTGTACAAATGTCTTGCTTCATTTAAGCCACTTTTCAAGTCTCTGTGGTATCCACATCTGGAGTTATAAAGCTTTAAATAGGGTACCCCCTAAATGGGCAAAGATTGGCTAGATTTGGCATGTGTGCTAACGGGTTAAGGTAGTTGTGGAAATTTTGGTGGTTCAATAAAGGAACATCAAAAGTGCCCACTGTACAAGCCTCTCGAGACAGTGCTATGATCTGGGGTTGCTTCAATTGGTCAGGTCTAGGCTAAGCAACGTTATACAGCAATAAAATTAAGTCAGCTGAGTACCTGAATGTACTGAATGACCAGGTTATCCAATCAATGGATTTTTTCTGCCCTGACGGCACATGCATATTCCAGGACGACAATTCCAAGATTCATTGGGCTCAAATTGTGAAAGAGTGGTTCTGGGAGCAGGAGGAATCATTTTTACACATGAATTGGCCACCAGAGTCCTGACCTTAACCCCATTGAAAGTCTGTGCTGGAGAAGACTTTACGGAGTGGTTTGGCTCTCCTGTCGTCAATGCAATGCAATTTGATGCAATTTTGGATGGAAATAAATGTCGTGACTTTGCATAAGGTTTTCGAAACAATGCCACGACGAATGCGCGCTGTAATCAAAGCTAAAGGCGGCCCAACAAAATATTAGAGTGTGGAACTTTTTTTTTGGCCAGGCAGTGTATATATCACTCTAAGATCAATGCATGTGTCTCTAACACAAGCAAACTGCCCCCAGGACAAACCCACTGCTACACTGACCTCCTTCAAGATGCTGGAGGACTTGGATGCACTCCAATTTATGAGCTGTCATCGTGCAACCGCCTGTCCACTAGACTCCATCCCATCTACAGTCCTCCAGTCTATATTTGGAAATTCTTCCTTACATGTACCCTCTGACTTTAAGATGGCTTGTGTTACCCCACTCCTTAAGAAAACCTACCTTAGACCCCTCTGATGTTAAGAGGTATTGACCTGTATCACTTCCACCTTTTCTGTCCAAAACCATTAAATGAGCAGTAGTTAAACAACTATGATTTTTTCTTCATTAGAACAACCTACTTGACCCTCACCAGTCTGGTATTCAATCTGGGCACTCAACAGAGACTGCCCTCCTGGCTGTGCTGGAGGCACTTGCCACTACAAGAGCCTCATTCATCTCCTCTGTTCTGATGTTGCAGATAGGTCCTATCGGGTCACCTGGATTGGGTCTGTCTCTGCACCTCCTCCCCTTCTGTTACAGGAGTCCCACCGCAATCTGTACTGGGGCCTCTGCTATTTTCCATTTACACCAAATCTCTTGGTTCAGTTATTAATTCATAGAGCTTCTCTTATCACTGTTATGCTGATGATACACAACTCTTTTTCTCTTTCCCTCCCTCTGCCATACAGGTCAATGAGAGAATATCCACCTGCCTGGATTACATCTCAACTTGGATAGCCAGGCATCACCTGAAGCTGAACCTCAACAAGACCAAGCTGATATTCATCCCCTACAACACCTCCACTACGGGAGCTCTCGGTCGATGGCACCACAGTGACTGCCTCTCACTCTGCAAAGAGACTGGGAGTGGTCTTGGATGACCAGTTGGACCTCAAGGAGCACAACAAGGCAACATCACGGTACTGCAGAGTCCTCCTGTACAACATCCGGAGGATTGGACCATACCTGACCACGTACTCCACCTAGCTACCTTTCCAGGCTATGGTGATTCCCGTCTTTATTACTGCAACTCCATCCTTGCATGCCTGCCAGCCTGTTCTATACAGCCTTTACAGATGATCCAGAATGCTGCTGTCTGACTTGTCTTCAACCTTCCTAAGTTCTCTCACATCACTCCCCTGCTGAGGTCTCTCCATTGGCTACCGGTCGCTACCAGGATCAGGTTCAAAGTCCTGACCCTCGCCTACACTGCAGCTAACAGGACAGCCCAAAAGGACATGATTCAATTCTACATGCCAGCTCGACCACTCTGTTCTGCTGCAGCAGGGCGACTGGCACTCCCTCCTGTCCAGGTGACTGGTCCTCGCTCGTCCCTATCACGGAGCTTCTCCACCCTAGGTTCCCAGTGGTGGAACGAACTTCGTGTTCCTCTAAAAACCACTCAGTCATTGCCCACCTTCCGCTGTAGTCCGAAGACACATCTCTTCAGACTGTATTTGGACTAACTAGCACTACCCTGCATGGCACTCCCAATATACAGTTGAGGCCAAAAGTTTGCATACACTTAGGTGGAAGACATTCAAACTCAATTTTTCACAACTCCACACATTTCATGTTACCATACATCTCCTGTGTTAATCAATTTGGGTATCTATTTCATTTCCATTAGAGGTCATTTCAAAACAATAGCGAAGAGACATAGTAAATACAAACCGAAATTAAAGCCGCAAGCGGCGTTGGGAGGCATTGGCACTGGCACCATCGCGCCCCCTATGGAGCGATTTGAAAATGGCTCTGTCCTCATGATCATACACCTTCACCCAACATATCTACTGAATATCATGATGATTGTATAAAAAATTGATTGTCAATTGAATGCCAATTTTGTACTAAGAGACGCTGGCGGATGACTTAGTTGCGTCGCCATGGATATGTCCTGGCCGCTTCCTGTAAAGGCCTTTACTATGTCGTAACACTTAGATGGCATGTCGTAACACTTAGATGGCCCAGTGTGTATGTACAGCTGCAGCGCTTCCATGGCGCAACTAAAAAAAGCATCACACTAGTGTTGTCACGATACCAAAATTTTGACTTTGATACCGATACCAGGTTTAGTATCACGATACTCGATACTGAAGCGATACTGATTCAATACTCGGTACCTAACGATACTGAAATTACCTTAATAGATCAGAAACGTAATGTCCACAAGGGTTGACCTCATTTTCGAATTCATGGTTTATGAACAACCTGGCTCATTAACAGCCTTTAAGTTGAAGCCTCTTCAAAATATTAATATGCATAGACCTATAGTGTTACAACGCTGAACAATAGAAAAATATGTTAAATATATTTCAAAAATTAAACAGTTGTAAACTAAATAATATTTAAAACAGGTCTTTCACCTTTAAATAGATCTAAAAACAGCATATTTTAATAACAATACAGCATCTATCTATAATAAAATATTTCCAAATTGGAACACCTATTGCTACTGAAGTGAACTGAGTCAAAGCTTGCGCTGTATCAAAGAGCTGAGTACACAAGCGCAAGTCACCTCACTTGGCAACCTTAGTTGCTACTGCCACCTAGCGAAGATTCTGACAAATTACACTTTTCATCCTCTAAAGCAGCAATGCGGGAGACAATTTTCCCAGGCTTTTACATTTCACTCAAAACCACCGAACGTCGGAATATTCTAATACCGAACCGAACCATAGTGTGTTATGTTATGGCAGCAACGGAACGAAGCGGACTACGTATGTATTACCGTCCTTGTTTTATTATACCTGCGTGTTTTCGCGCGTTTGCACAGGAACTCAAAACCTACCAATAAAATGGTTTAGCTATTTCTCAGCATAATGACAGATTTAAAGACTAATCAAACTCACTCGATACTGATAGATTTATTAGTTAGTTTTGTTAGTTAGTTTTGTTAGTATTTGGTTGCATTGCCTTTTAATTGCTTAACTTGAATCAAATGCTTGGGGTAGCCTTCCACAGGCTTCTCACAATACTTTGCTGGAATTTTGCCCATTCCTCCTGACAGAACTCCTTGCTCCTTTGTAGGCCTCCTTGCTCAGACACGTTTTTTCAGTTCAGTCCACAAATTTTATATGGGATTCAGGTCAGGCCACTCCAATATTGGAGGTATGCTTAGGGTCATTGGGACTCATTCACCAACCGTTCTTAAGAAGAATGTTCTTCTTAAAACCGACTTACACAGTTTTCACGAAGATTCTGACATTCACAAATATTTTCTTATTTGGGATTTGTTCTTAGGTAAGAACAGAATCTACGCACACCCAAGAGCACACTTATGCACATTTGAGTGCTGACATGTTTGTGCAAAATAATTGGTTATTGCGTTTTCTTCAATTCTACAGTTGTACAATATTATAGGATTTAAATGACAAATTATTTATATCATTTATAATATATTTTAATAATTATTTTCATTATTTTACAAAGCATTAAGGTGCCAGGTTCAGCATCAGAGGGTGGTTGCCTCAGCAGGAGTTCATCTGTAAATAAATGATAAAAATCAAACCATTGTAGTGACCTTTTATTTTTTGGGGTTTCAATTATGCAATGTTGGTCTATACTGCAAAAGCAAATTTTTTAATTTTGAATACAAACTAAGCACGTAGGTAACACTTTTTAAACACATGGACATGTTGAAGAAGAGAACACTTATTCAGATGTCACTAGGGGGGTGACACCAAAATGACTGGCAACAAATTTTTTGTGCAGCGACGGGTTTACTCGTCAATTAGCGGTATTAATGTGACGAGAAGTGCTTTGTGGCTTTGAATGCTTTGTGCACCCACTCCCACCAGCATTATTTTTGCCTCAGATTTGACATCAAACCATTTTTTTCACTTCATCAGTTGTGCACCCTTCTCCAGATACAGCATTCATTGAACGAGTAATAGCATCCCATGAATCTTTTTTTCTGTTATTTTATATCCACTACTGCGCTACTAAATATGACAGGTCATTTGCTGTTCACTTCCTGCAGCAATACCTCCACTTCAGAACTACTGAAGTTTTTCTTACGTTTGGGGTTGCTCCACCATCTTTAGATTTTCATTTGCACATTATTGACTTCGTTCGCTCTCAACTTTTCTTTTCGATTTCTGTGTGTGCACATGGCCCTGCAGTCTCATGCCCTTTTATGGGGATTGGCGGGGCGTTTACCTATGCTAATTAGGAACAACTGGCACGTGCTTTACATTTACATTTTAAGAGCACAGGTGCGAACAATTCTGTGGCTTAAGAACACGTTGTGAATCTGACGTAGACTTTTCTTAGGACCTTTCTCAAGAACAAATTTAAGAAAAAACTTAGGAAGATATTGGTGAATGAGGCCCATTGTTCTGCTGGATGACCCAGTTGTGATCAAGTTTTAACTGATGTCTTGATGTGTTGCTTCAGTATTTCTAGATCAGTGGTTCTCAAACTCGGTCCTGGGGGACCCCTGGGTATGCTGGTTTTCATTCCAACCTCAACAGCAATCCCAGAATTTTAACAAGCTGTTAAATTATGTGCTTTTCATGTTTTAAAGCTGGGGTTCCAGAAAGGGCCAGTGTGGGTGCACACACCTGATTCTACTAATCAATCACTAGAGTCATTGCTAAGCACCTTGATTAGTAGAATCAGGATCAGGTGTGTGCACCCACACTGACCCTTTCTGGATAAGACTGGGGGCCCCAGCTCTAAAACATGAAAAGCACATAATTAAGAAAAAAACAACAGCTTGTTAAATGTAATATTATATAAAGGGAACATGAGTAAACACAAAACATATGATTTAAAATATTATTATTTCATTTATTTAAGGAAAAAACACCCATATCACCCATGAGAAAAAAGTAATTGCCCCCTTAAACTTAATAATTGGTTGCACCACTTTTAACTACAACCAAAAACTACCTATAATTTGATATCAGTCTTTCACATCACAGTGGAAGAATTTCAGCTCACTCTTCTTTTTCCAGAACTGCTCGTTTCAGGTCCTGCCACAGCATCTCTATTGGATTTGAGCCAGGACTAGGCTTGTTTTTGTGTTTTAGATCATTGTTTTGCATAACCCAATTATGCTTCAGCTTCAGCAGAATTTCAGCTGATAGATAACCAGACATTCTCCCTACTTTCCAGGAATATTACAACGCAGTCAAGCTTCAGAAAAGTGTAGTGATAGCTACATTCATGAAGGAACTAAAAGATTTCTATTCTTTGACACACATAAGGCACCAAAAATATTAGAAATATGTATAACTATAATAACTACATAATACAATTGTATTGAACAATGCAAGCAACGTACTTTAATATGTTAATAGTAATGGCATAGCATTCACCTTATCTTTCTCCAATAGGACTGCAAACTTCCTTGTAAAATCTTGCGGTACACAATTTGAATGGGGTGATTTTTAAAGACTGATATGGCACCCATTCAATTGTATGATTGCAACCTATGGAGCCTACTGGTTAGTAGGCATCTACTGCACAATTTTAATGGGGTGATTTTTTAAAGATTGGGCTCTGTTAAAAGCAATGACATTTGCGGTATCAGGCGGACTCCCACAGCATACCTTTCAAAATAAAAGTACATGGCAAGCATTTTTTTCTTTTAGTACAATTATTGGGGGGGGGGAGTGGGTGGACAAGTTTAAATGTTTCCTGTCAACCCGCTTCCTACGCCCCTGAATAGGACACACAGGCATGTTGGAAATGAAGAATGCTTTTTAAAATCTGAAAGTATATTGCCCATTCAAAATTGCCAATACACTGTACAGAACACTACTCTAAGAGTATGAATTAGACTCTTTGAGAGAAGGTTTTAATCTTAAGCAGTCTCCACAGTGGTGAGAAAACATTGTTTGATGTACAGTAGACATACACAGAGCTGTAACAGATCTGTGCTGATACACCTTGATGGAGAGCAAGCTGATGTTAGCCATGCGCACTGAAAATAGAACATAGGGAGAGTGCTGAAACAACTTTTACAGGAGCACTCATAACCCTCTCTCCCTGGAAAAGTTCCAGCTTGATTACGTGTTGTGGTGTATTTGTTCTTCGAAGGTTAAAACATGAAGTCAATTCTAAATGAAATATGGTGTTCCTGGTAATTATAAATGACTTGCTCCTACTTGATTTGGAGATATCTAGTATTCTGTCTATGTGTATCATGCAGGGATCCAACATTTGTTTAAGCTGGAACATTCTGTAAATATTTACCATGCACTGAAGGTGGATTGGCATCTACATATGTGGTGGCTTCCAGCAGACACAGTGCAATTATAAGCACTTCAAGGCAAAATCGCACATGAATAATGGCTCAATAATCACAGTGAATGGCATACTGCACTGATAACAGTGTATGAAGATTGTGGATTGTTAGGAGAGATTAAAGGATACAGTAGGTTTATACAATACAATTTTTAAACACAAAGACCTGGCTGTACTGACATCTGAAAACTTTCACAGTGGGACATGTAATAGAACAATCTCTCATGATGACAAAGGATGATTTACAGAATATTCAGTGTCAAAGATGAGTGATTGTCATGGCTTAACTGGTGGCTCCTTTCACCAGTTCTCCATAGCAGACCTTTTGATTGACAAGCATTCCATCCATTTTGCATCACATTACATCTACAAGTGCACCCTGTCAATGTTCACAACAAATGCACACAATTGCAGGGGGCTATTTGATACCAAAATAGGCAGTATACTTTGTAAGAAGTAGAACTTTTTGAGCAAAAAGACGCAATGAGAACAACTGAAGAACAAAAAGACCCAGTGTCGGTGCAGTGTGCCACGGCCTCCAGGGAGAACTTTTAGAAAATGTCTTTCTTAGTCTCTGACCTCCCCCTCTCAGCTATTGGTCCAAATATTACATTACATTACATTATAGGTATTTAGCTGACGCTCTTATCCAGAGCGACTTACAACAGAGTAACCAAACTCAGGATCAAGTCCGCTTAAGTCCATAAATATCACATGGTTGGTTACGTCACGGTTGAGAGTTCAGAGGGCAGACTTCACATGCTAATGTATGGAGAGTCAACGCCAATCTCTCTTTTCTTCTGTAGAGATGGGAATTCTGTGAGTTCCCGCATGTTTGATGAATGGTGCTACTCGTTTCAGCAAGTCATCAAAACGCCTAGCACACATTCGGAAATAAGAGAAAGTGGACCCCCTCGTCTAAACGCTGCATTTGCCGTACAGACAAAACTCTCCATTCTCTGTCCTACTCTTAGAGGATGAACGTACCATCTCCTTCGCCTTTTTTTCTTCTTTTGCATAGCTAGATAAACTAAAGCCACTTTAAACCTTTTGTTTTGTGTTGTGATCTCGCGTAGCCCTTCACTTTATACATACATGGCGTAACCGTGAGACGGAGGTCTGGGTGCGATTCCAGCCTTGGTTAATAGCTGCCTCGTAATTATTTGTAATTATACACGCCCCAGCGGCGTGGAGTGACTTTAAATGGTACGGTGTTCTCACTGAGTATATCGAAAACAGTGTCCGTGGACATGTTTGCCGGTGGTTTTCAATCCTGAAGTTCTTTCTTCTTACTGAGCATACTGCCAGCTTAAGCCATTGTGGTCAGTCCTGTGACAAAGAAAATGTAAGCAGGATTAATTTTGTAAGCTACTCACATAATATTGCCATGTCTAAGGTTGTTTTAAACTAGTAATGCTTATGGGTGTTGCTGGTAAAGAAGGGAAAGATTTGCTGTGCTTTAGAACAATGTCTGGACTCTTGGACTGTCCTAATTAGGAGAAAAGCAGATTAACCAAAGCACAATTTGAAACTGCAGTTTTGATTTCTAATTATTGGTGGAGTCTTATTAGAAATACCAGATACGCCTGAAGGTCAACTCATAAAATGACAAGACCTAGCTAATGGTTCTTAGCAAAAAAACGAGTTTATCTTTTAGGATGCAATGTCATGACTATTTCTTTCTCAGTGCACCATATGATAATTACTCTGACAGGAAAATTGAAAATCTTTTAATTTAAAGAACCTTCTGTTTTCAACATAATTACATCTGTCGGTTACCTTTTTAAGATACAGCTTTCCTCCTGTGCCTACAGCCTCATTGCAGTACATGTATACAGTATGTTTAAATGTAATAATCAACACTGCAGGAAGAGTATAGCAATAACATGAACAGTGGAAAGGGTCAAAGTCAATGCAAGTGAAACGGTTACATTTCAGCCGATGGTTAAAGCAGTGCACCTCTTGGAATTGAATGATTCCCACTTTCTTGCAACACAGCCATTATTTTTTTGTGTCTTTGGCTTTAGCTTTGGCCTGTTAAATTAATGACTGCGCTGCCCTCATAAAAGCAGTGTTACAACTTCTCTTATTTCGAAACAAGAAAAATGAATTCAAAATTGAACTGACAACTGAACAAATGGGGTATACCAAATATTTCAATATAAAATGGGAGGCACCGTGTGGCCCCTATGGTTTTAACAGATGGACTACAGTAAAGAACAGGTATTGATTCACATGATTTTGCTGCCAATGCTTAAATCATCATAACTTGCTTTCCCAGTTACCAATTTGCAGTCTCTGAGTTTTCCCTTTGTAGGACAGCACCAGGCATGCCTAGATGAAGAAGTAAACCATTAAAGTGCACAGACCGAAGACACTACAGTTTTTCCAGCTGCATGTGGACATGCTCATTTCAGAGAATGGAAGACATGAAGAGATGCCATTAAAACCAACAAAGCAGACGCATAATAATACACATATGTTGATATTTTACAATTAGAATAAATCACAAATTAAACCCACCAACCAGAAGTTTCAGTGAGGTATATGGGACGTTTGTATGACAGTTACACATATCATCATCCTTACAATATTCACTTAGCTGCCTATGAAAAGAATCTTCTACTGAAAGTACTACTCTAAAATGTTTGACTTGATTCACCAATGGTTAAAACATCAAATGTGTTCAATATAATCTTGAAGCTAGCAGCTGTACCCACTGCCGTGGTTATAAATATATGCAACCGGAGACTGGGTTTATTCCTTTATGGGTTGCTGGCCAGCTGTGCTAGAGCTTCTGGATACACTTCAGGTTTCAAGTAGTTTAATACTCTGATTTACAATATACACATTATCTAATATCCACTTTGTACACACCTTGGTGCACTTCTGTTTTAGATAGGCTTTTAGCAAAATATATGTCATCCTGCGCTAACAGTAAAAAGGAAAAGGCAAAAGGCTTAGGAAAACTGTTTTAAAACATACAGGCTAAGCAAACAGCTGGTACTAACACAACATTGTTAAGGTTTTTTTCCTCCTTTTTTTCCTCAGCACTGATCAAAACCTCTAGTTAAACAACACCGTTCAGAATCTAATTTAATACCAAGTACAAAACTTTTCTGAAAATGAGCCATACCACCCCCTGCTATGATGTTCAAGGTGAGACACGGTGTTCACTCCTTCAGTTAATCTTTACTGATTCTCTCAGCTGTTAGGTTTGAACCATGACAATGATTTTTATATGACCAGAACTGTCCAGAAAGGATCATGTGCAGCCACTTACAAATAGCTGTCCAGCCAGCAAAGATTTTTGAATGAATGATCTGTTGTTGAAACACACCCCACTTTTTCAGGCTAGGAATGGAGGCCAGAAAACACTTCAAGTACAGCACAATATCGAGCAGAGTAATAACTGCTAGAGAAAGAAAAGCCCCAGTATTCATAATTCTAAAACACAACAGTGACTAATAAAACAAGCTGCACTAATTAGCCATGTGGCAGGTTTGAGATTATCAAGCATCATTCATACAATGTACAATTTGACCATATCTTTTCTCCACATAGAACCTGCGCCGCAAATCATTGTTACATACAGATGCCAGTACACAGTAAATGCAAAGGAAATAACCTTTTTACATTACATTACATTACATTACAGGCATTTGGCAGACGCTCTTATCCAGAGCGACGTACAACAAAGTGTATAACCATAACCAGGAACAAGTATGACGAAACCCCTCATACCTAGAGAGAAGAAACTTTAAATTACAAAATTTTTCAATGTGTAACGAAGTCATGCCGTGGAAAAACATGTTACTCAAATTTGAATAAAGGCCACTGGCCAGACCATGAAGGCACTGTCAGACTGTCCTTCATTGTGTTTTCATAGCTGACCATGAGGTGCTTAGAAAACATTTTTGCATGATTAAACTTAAAATTATTCCCCACACACATCAAATTGACACAATAGAAGATAATCTATTGAACACAAAGAAAACAGTCCCTTCACAATTTCAAAACGTTTTGTGAATCCAAAACAATGTCCCAATTAGAAACTCTTTAAATGCCAAAGAAATCTCAATCATCAGTTTTGCCCATGCACAGGAAATCTAATTGAATTGCACTATAATCATACCACCAAGATACGTATGTTGAAGTCTGATGTCTTATGTTACTTAAATATTTTCAAGATAAATAGGCAATCATGCATGATGTATGCATAAAATGTGATTGAGTGGGGGAGAAAGTTTTCACATATTTCTAAACAATTTTACAGCATTACCTTAACACTTAAACAGGGATAGTGTTTAACAAAAAAGAAGGATGAAAAGAAGTCTGTCTGTCTGTCTCTGTCTGTCTGTCTATCTATCTATCTATAATCCAGCAATATGTTGTTCTCATTAACCTGGCTATTGATGTTACATCTGCACAACATCCATAGAGTGCAAGCGCCTGGACATTTTGGGAAATTAATTATGTTAAATAATTCCTTCAGGATATGGAACATTTGTGCCATCAATAAAATGGTAAAATATGCTTTCTAATCAGAGTAATGTGTGTTACTATGGTCAATGTGGTTAATATAAACTATGCTTGACAGACAAGCCTGAAGCAGGTCCCTTAGCATATTTCAGATGGTACTCTGACAGCTAATCTCTCTAAGCATCCATTACATTACATTACATTACAGGCATTTAGCAGACGCTCTTATACAGAGCGACTTACATTGTATCCAATTATACAGCTGAATATATACTGGAGCAATGCAGGTTAAGTACCTTGCTCAAGGGTACAATGGCAGTGTCCTACCGGGGAATCAAACCTGTGACCTGTAGGTTGCAAGACCAACTCCTTAGCCATCATACTACACTGCCAACTGCATCCCTGCTAGTGTTAAAGTTTTTGTAAGGCTGAAAATAATTACACTTTGGACTTGTCGTCCAACAAGTTATCATTATCTGAGATGGCAACCAAGTGTTCTACTGTTAAGGGACTGTGATTATTTCAGTACCAGCCACCAACAAAACAACCAAGACCCTATCAGGGACTATCATGCAAGTCATTGGCATGGGTGTTTTACAGCTCTTCCGCTATGTCTACCTCTAAAAAAAGTCTATTGTTAAATTGTGATTTTTTTCAGTTGAGAAAGGAACACACTTTATTTAATGGTAGTAACACTGCCTAGTATAAAACAAACTGAAATAATTAGAAATAGATTTTTATATATGGATAAGCTAATGATGATCATAACATACTCCTAGCAACAGTCAGTGCAGGACCAAAGCTGAAGGCTCTCTGATAATTCTGCCTCAGTGAATGCATTTTCAGGTTTATTTAAGGCTAGAAATAAAATGTACAGGAAACAGAAGGCACCCTGGCTGAACAAAGTAAGTCACATGAACAGGAATTGGGAGTATGTTAACTGCTTGCAGTCCTTAGAGAAGTACTCCATGTATAATTCATTAAGAAATGTGCAACCATATGAACTGTAACCATGGTGCAATATTCTTCATGAGCTGCATTTGCAGGCATCTAAATGTTTAAAATAGTATACATAACAAATGTATAAATGCAGAGTAATTTGATTCCAGTCATTGTAGCTGCATGATCCTCCATGAGACATAACACACACCCAAGTAAACACTAATCATTGGTGTACTTTTCAGTTTAAAGCCTTTGTAAACAAGAATGCACCCAAACATGTGCATATGTACTCATGCACACCCACAAATGCAAAATTATATGTCCCAGTCTCTCAGAGCATTTAGAAGCCAGCCCAAGGCAGCAGTTGGGAAAAAATCTATTTGACAGCAGATGTCCGGGAATTATAATGATTCTGCTTTGCACCTGTCTATCACAGCCTACACACCTCAATGAGATTTAAAGGCCCCTTTTACGTGAGGTTAGAAAATACACTATTACCTACATCCAAAATTATTTTAGTCCATGTTTCATTGTACAGCTAACTGATTGTGAAATTAACAATTTATCTTCATAAAATGTGCATTGGTTCCTAAGTGAAATAGTCTTGGAAGTGAAAGTTAAAACATTGTTATTTTTATTTTTATCAAACCACAAATCATAAATGGCATGTTAATATTTTTTTAAAAATAAAATAAACGAGAACTATAAACACAAAGGATATTATTTTATACATAAGTCAGAATTCTTCAGTATATGTATTTAAATTATCATGTATTTTATTTCTGTTAATGATGCTTTATAGGCAATTAATGGCGTGTTTTTATATCATATACATGTCCATTACCAGATTGAATTTATTTACATGTGCGTGATATAATTTATGTTCATACATGCCAGACGTCATGTAATGATCTCACAATATTTGTTGAAATCATACAATAAGGCAATAAGCATCTGCAGTAGCTGCACATGCAAGGAGCATAGCATTTTTATGTTTTAAAGTGACTTTTCGAGTGCTGCAATTTACCATAATTCATCTATTCCTCATAATTTTACATTCTTGAAATTGTTCTTACAAGCAATTCTAAGTGAAACTCTTATATGATGCAAGACACATACTTTACATGTTTATTGAAACAATCAAGTGAATAACAGAATTTAATAACTTTATTAAATTAGGTTTTATTCCTAAATTATGCATACAGGCAGGACTAAATTCTGATGCTTGGATTAAAGACATCCTCTAGGCAGCCATTTTACACCAAATATGTATTCTCACATGGTGATGACCACTCACACAGCTTACAGGTAGGCTCAGAAAGGGTCTGAACATATGAGATCTGAAACGAGACCAACAACAGCCCATTTCTGCATCCATTGGCTGGGGTAAATGAGGGAAAATGCTCAGAATGTCTTCATAGCTCAAAAAAAAAAAACATTTAGAAATATCAGTACAGGTGGAGTGATGTAAAACAAAAACAATAAGGAAAAATAATTTGAATGACCACACAAGAGGTTTAGCGGTGACCAGCCACAAGGTCTGGGTTTACATTCCAGATTGCACTCATTAGTACAGTGGGTCGTGATATTATGCATACTGTAAAGACTGGATACACTGGACTTGGACACATATCTTTCTGTTTAAACTAAATCTGCGTCTAGCGTTAATACTCCAAGAATAATCTGGAACATGTTTGCAGTGTATGAAGTGCTACATAATGACATGCATCACTTTATCTTCTGTATCTTAACAGTTTCATTTTATTTTATTTTTTCAACACATTTTTTCAACACATTAAAAAGGCACTGTTGCAGGAGTTCCAACTCTTCATCCTTTTATGCAAATGATTTATATTACATTCATTTATTTGGATTTGCTTACAGAACCTTTACAACCGTGAAGGTTTTCAAGAAACTGCAGCATTGTTTTATAGAGATGATTTTTGTCTTTGACCCAAAGAACTAAATAAATAAACACATACATTTACAACAAAAACAGTAATAATAATAATAATAATAATTATTATTATTATTATTATTATTATGCCTTCATTAAATTTTCTAAATATACTGAAAACTTTGGCAATACTGAAGAAAGCTTCCATTTATTCACAAAGTTTTAACTTTGATCACACTACACGCGCAGTTTTTTATTTTCTTTTTTTCTTTTTTTACTATACCAGCACCAGGCTAAAACAACATAACCATTTATCCCGTTCAATATATAGATAGCGTGGTTGCGATTATCGGTCGAAACATACATATAGTAGGCCTATCGTAATATTACTCTTGTTTCATATACAGCCAGAAAAATGTAATGTAGGGATCTGCAAGATGGATTTAATTATGCTAGGCAGCCTATCTTTTCCGTCCGTCATCAGGAGTCAGGTTATCCGCAGGCAGAAACTCATACGACTGAGAGCTTACCTTGGCCAAAGAACATACCGACAAAAAACATTATTTATCGGCACTAACTGAATAAAAACGTGTATTGTTAAAAAAATATGTAATGCAATACATTTATGCATGTACATATATAACACAGACTGGCGCATTGATACTCGGTCTCCCCGTGGTTTATCACTGGGTATCTGGTATGTAAATGTGTGTTTAAACAACTTAGGAAGCTAATACAAAATAGCTAATACTAAACACATGATTCAAATGCTTAAATTGAAAATAAATAAATAAATAAATAAATAAATAATATTAAAACAAATACAAAAGACGTATATAGACGTATATAAAGCCTACGTCAACGTCCGCGTGTGAGATTCTGGCAGCCTAATTTCACTGGAATCTATTTGCTAAATACTAATTGAAATACACGTCAGATAGTAATGGCAACCATAGGCTATATATGTCATCCGGATTTTTTTCCCGTTCCGTTACATGTCCAACATAGTCATATGGAGAGAACGGAGCACATGCAAAACGTGCAGCTGAATACATAAAAAGCGAATGTACACTCCTAAAAAATTGGTTCAGTCGTTAACGAATGCAAAGTGGTATTGCACCTCAGTAGGCTACATGAGAATAATGCATATCAGTGGTCCCAAGACATGCAAGCTCATAAAATGTAAAATGATCAGTAAACGAAGGCGTTACTGTTTATAATTTTCTTCATGAAAATATAGAACATACACCAGTTTTCTGGCTCTTAAGGCTGAGTAAATGCCTTTACGGCACGCAACAGTTAAATGAGGAAATCACAGAAAAATAAATGAGTCTACGCATTGAATAGAGACTATTTCGTTACGTTTGGGCGAAGCGCTCCTGGCTTCAGACGTTTTTGTCTTATATAGGTAGTTTTATAGCATTACACCATTTCCTTCAGTACATCTAGGATCACGTAACAAGTTTGCAGAAGCATTTGTCGAGGTTTTCATTTCTAGCGTAACCTACGATTCTATGTTCTGCGTTGTACCTTCATACAGAGTTGCATGTGCACCTCTTTACATATGAGGTGAAAGTAAATGGCAATCAAAATATTTTCAATTATCCAGACGTCGCTGCTAAATTATCGCTTTAAATGCAGCCTGTCTAATATTTTAACACAGACATGTCCATTGTGAAGAAATAGGCTCTATATCTAAGAAATGATGGGTTGATAATGCTTAACACATTCGAAGAAAATAAGGGTAGTTCCATAAAATCGTTCGGGGATAAGGACAAATCGAAAATGACATATGTATTCTTCTCGAACAATTCACTAGTTAATAGGCATATGAAGCAACTCACGTATCCGCTTGAGCATACTGCAAGAATATTTATTGAGCCCCAGCTCAATGCCTGCATTGAACGGTGAACCAGGCGAGTACATGGGTCCCCTTAACTCCAGCCTATGTTCGTGTATTTTTGCAGCATAGCCGGATTTGCCTATACAAAATAGATATCTATAAACCTCAAAAGAAATGCATCACATCCAGAAAGGCAATCTAATAGTGCATACTTACCGCGCACATATGTGATCATCATTAAAAAAACGAGATTCCACAATATAACTCCAGTTTTAATCCTCATTTTCTTAGCTTGAAAAAAGTCAACTAGACCACATGTATTACATCCGCTTTTGAAAACGTTCGAGAATTCCGTCGGTTTAGCGTAACACCCCTCTTTAATAATTGCTTTCATTTTCACATCAAGCTAGTTATTATTTTGCTGTTGCTTTTTCTTAGCAAGGCGCAATGTATCTGTCGTTGTGGCTGGCGTGCAGTCACAGCAAGAAGTGAGCGTTGGTGCTCGGATACCACAGCAACCTTGACGAGGACTCGACCATCTCATCAACAGGGGCGCCAAGTCTGCGCTCTGATTTCGCCGGACGGTTGTCGTTTGATTACTGTATATTCTACCGTCTGTTTTATAGTGATAATCAATTTTTTTCCTGAAATACAATCACGCAAAAGCAAGTGGAAAATAAACAGGTTTCTCTGCAGACGAATACTGTAAATCAACGTCAGATAAAGAGACAAAGGTTGTGCGCGGCAAGGGGGTGCAATTATGTAAAATATATATATATATATATATATATATATATATATATATTATGATTATTATTTGTAGAGCATATTTGTTTAAACATGATTATAGCTCTCTTATATGCAAATCAAATGCACACATCTGGATTGAAAGGTGGTCTTAATTTGGTAAGTGAACCTGTTAGTCATGTTTCTTTTGAATGATTGCAGAAACTGCGAATAAACAAAATTCGGATCAGATTCATATAAAACCACAGAGGGCCGCTTTTCGCTCTATGACATTTCTATCACATTTTTATTTTGATGTCAGAAAGATAACTTCCTGTGATGCGTTAAACTATACACCAATAGTTTAGCGCATCACAACATAATTCGTAATTTTAATTACGCGGGCACATGACATTCTTCCTCATCTGCTTTCCCAAGTAGTTATTTAAAGTTTTAACAGCTATATATCTTCAAAGCTGCGTAGAATGGCACTCCTGCCACCTACAGGCAGTACACACCTGATCCGAATCCTTGAGCATGATACCATGATAATGGCCGCACGCACACACACGCACGCACGCACACACACACACACACACACACACACACACACACACACACACACACACCATAATATATAATATTCATTCCACTTAGCACAATTCTTTGTTCCAGATATCCATTTTTAAGTTTAAGTTTTTGACCGTTTTATAATTTTTCTAAGAGGCCCGATTTTAATCTATTTGTTATACTGTATTGTTTCTGTTGCATAAAAATAGTTTTTCTCCATCCATCAATTACTCATGCATCACGATCAATTGCCCTGAACACATTCTAGCTACATTATATCGCGTGGTACGTTATATGTGTTCATCATCTATCCACCCGACAACCATCTTGAATGATTTTTCGACTGAAACCTTAACAATAATAAACAGAGTAGTGGACTTGTATATTTGTTTCGTGGTGCACCAACGTAATTTTAAAAGGCGCCCTGAGACTACCATCTTAAAAGTGCAGTCATAGCGCTCTCCGAGGTGCTGAACTGTTGCCATGTGTAACCTGAAAGTAGGGCGATTGTGCGATGAATGAAACATCACATGACCTTAAACACATTGAAGATGCCTGAAGAACGACGGTACCTACAGCTGTAGTTGTTCAGCTGTAGAACAGAGCGGGGTAAGAGTGCGTTACTCGCTGTCACCAATTCAGATTTTCTCTGGTGGGAGAGACACACGAGTGTATTGGATGTGTGTGAGGAAAGAATTCTAAGTGGCATGTAAACAAACGTGCCCGTGTCAGAGCTGACTTTGTATCTCGCCTTAATGAGCGCACGTCTTCGCCCATATTTGCATGTAAAAGCGGCTCAGGCCCTGTGTATGCCTGGTTTACACAGTAGGACTTCACGCAGTCGCAAACACTTGTTTTGCTTTTGCACAAATAAACGGATGGAAGTAAGGCGTCATATTACAAGACGCATTCATATCAAATTCAAGGTGAAAAACAAATTAAATTAAACGATGTCCGGTTCAAATCAACACGGCTTCTGCCGCTCTGCACTTCCTTCATCATTCTTCACAGCTGTATACGTTCAGTTCTTTTTTCAAGATGTAGGTTACAGTGCAGTCTGTAAGTAGCCTATTTTAACAGTAATACATTTTTTGTTGTTTTGGCTCTACTCTAGCACATTAGATTTCAAATGAAACAATGCATGAGGTTAAAGTCCAGACTATCAAGTTAAACAGCTTCAACAGAGGACGGAGTGTAGCACAGTGGGTAAGGAACTGGGCTTGTAACCGAAAGGCCGTAGGTTCGATTCCCGGGTAGGACACTTCCGTTGTACCCTTGAGCAAGGTACTTAACCGAAATTGCTTCAGTATATATCCAGCTGTATAAATGGATACAGTGTAAAATGCTATGTAAACGTTGTGTAAGTCGCTCTGGATAAGAGCGTCTGCTAAATGCCTGTAATGTAATGTAATGTAATAGTAATATGTAGGCATTGCAGTCCTGATATACATAATGCCCAAAACTATTCGGACAGTTGGGTGCTCAGGTTTTTCTTGGGCAGCTGAGTATTGTTGCATTATTATTTCATGCACAAGAAAGCTAGACAAATGTTTGGAGTTGATTCTTGGTGTGGAATTTGCATTTAGAGCCTGTTGCTGTTGTTTCTCAACATTAAGACCAAAGAAGTGTCAATGCCAGTAAAGCAGGCCATCATAGAGTGGAAAAATCGGAATAAGTCAATCAAAGATTTTTGGATGTGTCAAAATCAACAGTTTGGTACTTTAAGAAGCAAGAATGTGCTGTGGCAAGGTCAACAATATCAAACAACCTGCTACACCATGGAAGACCACTGTATTGGATGATTGAAGAGAGAAAGACATGAAGAAGGAAAATAACTGCTCAGGATCCACAGCATTGTTATATGATTAAAAATGTAATAATACCTTATTCATCAGACAAACTTACTTTATCATGAAAAAAACATGGTCAGCTTCAAACTCTTTGTATGCTAGAATACTAGAGTGGTATTTATTTACAAAGCATTGATGTAGATGACTGCTAATCTTATTACCGGACTCATGAGTGTGAATGCATTACTTATTTCTTATTTCTAATTTCATTACTACTGTCAACACTAAAACTTCACTCAGATCGATTTATTAATTTAATTACAACTAATTACTTAATCATAAGGATACAGACTATATTACACAGTATGCAACCATTCGCTGTACCATTCAGAAGTTTTTGGGATATGTTGCGTTTGGTATTATCATATGGAAGGCACAATTTGCCACATTTTCCTCTTGAATGAAAGAATACCCATATTAAAAATGTCTAATAACAACGGGCATCCTGCTCAACATTTACTGCTATAGATAAAAGTTATACTTTTGCTAAACAGCAGGGTTCCAAGGAAGGGAAATTATATAGCCTTTCATCTTCCAAATGCTATTGCACATTGACATAGCCTTGTTCAAATCTCACATCATTACTGAAAATCCCACTGAATGAGGCAGGCATTGCTACCAATGCGAAATATTGCTCATTAATAAATTTAAAGGGAGGATGCATATGAATTCCCCACTACCTTTGTATTCATCCACACAGGGATATTTTAAAGAAGTTATTATCCTCAGAAAGGAAAAGCTGAATAATATTATCGTTGGTATTTTATCACATCTTGTGCTTACATAGTGCTTTCATGGTAATGACAGTTACACAAAGTTCATAATGTTTGCAGTGGGCTTGGACATAACTGGGCAATGGCAATCTGAATTTCATATAATGTTTGCATGCACACGCACATAGAACCAAAATGCCCTTGTCTTTGACTCAGTCAGCTTTTATTTTTTTTAAATTTTACTCAACTTCAAAAACAGACATCACTAAAATGTCCCAATTGTGTTTGTAAAAATAAAAAAAAAAACTGTTTTTTAATTTGACTTAATTGATCAGTTAAATTAAAAGACAAATAATTTCCTGACTGTGACCAAGCCCACTGCTAGCTCAAGTGGGGATTTCCAGGGTATAGGAGAGTTCAGTCTGTTAGGGGTCCACATTTCATCACTCTTCAGCGATATCTACTTGTCGATGGGGCACACATGGACTGTATGATAAAACCACAAATGAAAGGTCTTCCCCCAGCTCCCCTCCAAGCTGTGCTGGTGTCTGTGATGTGAAAAAAGCAGCTGGTGACACCACTAGTTTTAGAGAGGAACCGTGGATATCTACGCTCTCCTGGATTAGCAGTGAGGTGCACACATGAACATGGCTGTGGTTGCAAGTAATTGCACATTCAAAACTCGTTTGGGACTTGGTCATGTTCAGCCCCATTTTGGGTGCCAGATTTTTTTAAATTCGTTTTTTTTTTTTAAGACGAAGGATTTAATTCTCATTTCCCTTAGAAACAATAACAGAATATGCAAATAGCACATATGGAATGGTTGCCTTGCTTACAATCTCAGTCACAGTAGGAGGGAAAATGCGTCTCCTGCACTTATTTTGTTTCTTATTTGTGATAATTAATAATCACACTTGAAAATTCAGTTTTTATTTCAAACCACTGAACAACAAATTATCAGCATCTATAATTCCAGTAAAGAAATATCTTGAGTAAAACCTGACATCTGTAAAATGCTTTCAACATTTTTTGTTTCCATAACAGTGTCTGACAGCAATTCTCACTTACCAGAGAACAGGACGTATCAACTGATACCCTTTTCTTCATAATATTTCCAGCACTGACTATAATTCTACCATTTCTCTGCGATATATTAAAGTCCCAATTCTTCCCAGACTAATATAAAGGGCAAAATCAAATTATGTCAGGATATATCTGGAGAATATGACCTTTAAACGTGTTGCTCATTCTGTAACAATGAGAATTCACAACTACCAGTAAAGAAACAAATGGTGAATCACAGTCACACCTCATTAAATTCTTATTTTTCCACCTGGGTCATAACACAGCATGGGGTGCTGTACTTTAAGCCAACTTGCAAGAATGCAGGAATGATTTTGTTAGCAAGACATTAGGTTTCTCCTAGAAGCCACATGAGAACCATGGAAATTTGAGTGAGAACATTTCATTCAGGCTGGGGACTGCAGAGATTGAAGATCAAAGGTGGAATTAAACACAATCCATCTATGATTCCAAGCAGAAATGGGCCGAAAACCTCACTTAAAAGGCCATTTTTTGAGCTAATTAAGATTTTAGTTCATTCCTGGCATGAAACATTGTGTCTAATAACTAAGCTGTGTCACTATTCATAATTCACACATTGAGTGAAGTAAATTATGCAGATTTTGAGTGAATACATTTGAATAATTAGACACAGCAGTGACAAAAGTTCAAGGTGACACCTATACCAGTTGTGTACATGTACCATAACACAGAATAAACCAATAAACCAGTGTTCATCCTTCATTCACTAGCAACCCCTGCTGGTTGATCGGTTGTCAGGAAAAAAAGATAAAGGCAAAAAAATTTTTATGTACACTACCAGTCAAAGGTTTTAGAGCACCCCCATTTTTCCAGTTTTATTGAAATTTAAGCAGTTCAAGTCCAGTGAATAACTTGAAATGGTACAAAGGTAAATGGTAAACTGTCAGAGGTTAAAAAAAGTTTAAGTTATCAAAAACGGAAAAATAATGCAAATTTCAGAGTTATAAAAAAGGCCTTTTTCAGGGTATAGTGTCACGTTACAGGTAGGGAGGACCCAAACGCAGAGGAAGGAAAGACAAACTCAAAAAGGGAAGGTTAACAGACTTCACTAACAAAAAAGGCAAACAAGCAGGGAACAAAAGGCCACGATGGTCAAAAACACAAACTCCAAAATATCTTAAGAAAACAAGAGGGACTCAAAACACGGGCAGGGCAGAACACGAGCAGGCAGAGTACACGGAAAGGTACATACGGTCAGAAACAAACACAAGCAAACAACCAACAAACCAACAACGAGCAAGGATCCAGCACTGAGTTCAGGAGACGGGAAACTTAAATAGGCAGACACAGACGAGACACAGGAGGGCACAATGAACAATCAGGCCACAGAGAGGGAAGGGAAAACGAGACACCCAGCAAACAATAATGGGATAATTGAAAACAATAATACAATTAAGCAGGACACAAAACAGAAGTGCCGCCATCTGGCGGCCCAACAAGGAAACACAGACAGGAAAACACAGAACCATGACATATAGTGGCTGCTTTTAACAAAATAATAACAAAATAACAAAGGTACTCCTTTCAAATAGCCACTGTCCAAGCTGGAGCGGGGTTAATGATGGACAATCCAAGATATAGAAAACGTAGAGGTCCAGAGTTCAAATTCAAATAAAAATGGCATTTATTATGCATTAACGTTCAACAAAAATATTCTCAGTAGCTCTTCAGTGTGATAAACAAAATAATTATTTCTTTCAGTTTGTGACAATAATTTTCGATGATGGTTTGCGGTAGTTTGTGGTGATAATTTGTGATTGTGGTCAAAAGCTGTTCCGCTTCCCCGTCTAACTAGGATTCTCTCTCTGGTGCCGCGGCCTTCCACTAGTTAAATAGGCACTTCCTTTTGCAGACACAGAATCGGCCCAAAGGGGGAGCTTTCTAGAGGTGAGTATATAACCCAGGTAAGTAATATTTCAGATTCACCCTTCCATAAAATATAGCAAACCATAATTCCATATTTCATTATTCATATTTCAGTTTTTCTTTGTACATTTTCTTTTTTCAGGTCAAATCAATTTAAAGTTAATTGAGGCTTCAACATTCCGGCCCCTAATTGTTAACGCCATAGCAAAACAATTACGCAAATCATAATTCAAGGAGCCAATACACCACACATAATGTACATCCATATCATAATTCATCAACATTAAATAATTGTTTCCAAAGTTCATGAATAGGCTGAAATCGTTTGTGTATGTGGGTGTGTAAAGGTGCAATAGTCCAGCTGTCAGATGGAAAGAGTTCAGGAGTCAGAGGCATGTGCACACGTGTGTGTGTGTGTGTGTGTGTGTGTGTGTGTGTGCACAACTACCTCTCAGAGTCAGAGGTTACTAGCACATGACTCCCAATTAAGCATCTTGACCATTGACTGTTGACTCTCGTAATCTCAAGCTCAGTCCACTGCTTCCAAGAGCAGACAGAGCTTATCAACAGGTCTTTGTAGGATGTTAGTTTTGGTTTTCACCAGCACACTCCGAACAAGACCTTTGGATCCTGGCAAGGTGTTCTCCTCACGGCCCATGAGCTATGAGTTCCTGGGTGCCGTGTCATCCACTATGACAACGAGATCGTCAGGACTGAGGTTACGCTTAGGGTTACTCCACTTCCTCCTTTGTTGCATGAGTGGGAGACATTCCTTAATCCATCTTCTCCAGAAGAGGTCTACAAGGTATTGTGCCTGTTTCCATCTCCTCCGTAAGTAGAGGTCTCCCTTTTGGAATAGTCCTGCTGGCATGATCGATTTGGTTTTCAGCTGAAGTAGGTGGTTTGGGGTGAGCGGCTCTAGATCATTAGGATCAATTATCATAAAGCTGTCTATAAAGTCTCGTCATCCAGTATTTGTTCAAGACTGAATACAGGATTTTTTTTACAAGTCTGATCAACCTATCCCAAACTCCACCATGGTGGGTTCCAGAGGGGGGGTTGAATGTCCATTTTACTCCATCCTTGAGTAATGCATTTTGAATCCTTTTGTGATCCAATTCCTTCAGAGCTTCCCCGAGCTTTTTCTGTGCTCCCACAAATTTTGTTCCATTATCTGTTCGAATGCTTGTTACTGGTCCTCTAGACATATGAATCTGTGCATGGCATTGATACAGGGGTCGGTGTCCAAGTAGCTTGCTACTTCTAAATGGATGGCTCGACTCATCAAGCAAGTGAAAATCACTCGCCACCATTTCACATGCGCACGGCTTCGCTTCACCTCAATCGGTCCGAAGTAATCAATACCCACATGTGTAAAGGGTGGAAGATCTAGAGAGACACAATCCTCTGGAAGGTCTGACATTTTCTGTTCTTCAACCTTTGCTTGCATGCGCCCGCAGAAAACACAGCTCCTGATAATCTTTCTGGCAGAGGAGTTAGCACAAGGTATCCAAAACCTCTGATGTAATCTGGAGAGCATGTGACTTATCCCTGAGTGTCCAACCTGCTGATGGATGTGTCGTAGGGTCAGTTTGGATATGTAAGAGTCTTTAGGCAGGATAATTGGATTCTTTAGTTCCATTGGCATAGCCATTTTACTTATCCGTCCTCCCACTCCCAAAATGCCATGGTCCACAATAGGATCCAGTTTACAGATGGAGCTGTTTCTTTCTTTCTTGACTTTCTGTTCCATATGTCGCTTTGAACTGGTCAAATTGTTCCTTTGTGGAATCTAAAGGTGCCAGATCTGATCCTGGATCAATCTTTGTGAGCGTTTTCTTCTTCTGGCTTAGCAGTCGTCCTTTAAGTTTCAATATCCAAGCAACAGCTTTCTTCACCCTGCCCCATGATGAGTAGTGCTCAAATAGATTGCTGATCGGATTCTTTTCCTCTACACTTGTGCTATTCACGGCGATGTTTTTTTTATACTTCCTGATCATCCAGATGGATTTGTCCCAGTTTTTCCGGGATCTTTGACCATTCAGTTTACTTTTTCTCTAGGAATTCAGGACCATTTAGTCATCTCGATTTCAGGAATGGTTCCACATGTAACCCACGTGAAGCATCATCAGCTGGGTTATCTTTGAAGCTCACATGTCGCCACTGTTTCTCTTGAGAAAGGTCACGGATCACTGCAACTCTGTTAGTCACGTAAGTATGGAATCTTTTTGTTTGGTTGTGGATGTATTTCAGCACAGATGTACTGTCTGTCCAGAAAGTGGAGTCTTCAAGTTGTAGCTGGAGCTTCCTTCTCATCCCTCATCCTGTCTACTCTAACGGCGAACATTGCGGCTGCAAGCTCTAGCCTGGGAATCGTCATCTGTTTGAGTGGAGTAACTCTTGATTTCCCCAGAACGAATGTAATGTGGACCTTTTCCATACTGTTGGTGAACCTGAGGTAACTTGCGGTGCCATAACCAAGCTCACTTGCGTCACAGAAGTGGTCCAGCTCTGCAGTCATGACCTGACCACAGTTTTCAGGCTTCTTGCACCTGTCAACTTTGAATGTGCATAGCTGATCCAACTCAGTGATCCATCTCTGCCATGGCTTGGAGATTTCCTCTGGGATGATTTCATCCCAACCCAACTTTGCTTTACAGAGCTCTTGTAGGATTTGCTTGGCCTTCAGAATTTATGGGAAAAGGAAACCCAATGGATCGTAGATTGAGCTGACGGTGGAGAGGATACCTTTCCTAGTAGGGGGTCTGCTCTTGATAGTGATTCGGAAGGTGAATGCGTCACTTTCAATGTTCCATTGGATCCCAAGTGCCCTTTCGAGAGGCAGCTTTTCTCTGCCCAAGTCTAATTCCTTGGCTAATTTTGCTCCTCAGGGATAGACGCTAATACTTCACGACTATTACTGACCCATTTCGTCAATATGAAGCCTCCCTGGGAGCATGCATCTTTGAGGTCTTTGGTGAGCTTGATAGCTTGTTCTACTGTGCGCATGGACCTGAGGCAATCATCAACGTACAAGTTGCGTTTGATTGTCTCAGTTACCTCCTCATCATACCTCTTGGTGTTGTCATCTGTGGTTCGTTGTAGAGCAAATTTGGCAATACTGGGAGATGACACAGCGCCAAAGAGATGAACCTTCAGTCTATACACATTCAAGGGTTTGCTGGTGTCGCTGCCTGGCCACCACAGGAATCTCAAAAGGTCCCTGTGATTGTCATGGACTCGTACTTGGTAGAACATTGCTTCGATATCTCCCATAACAGTGATTTGTTCTTGGCAGAACCTAAGCAAGACACCGATGAGGGTGTTTGCCAGGTCAGGGCCTTGGAGGAGTTCTCTATTGAGAGATGTGCCTTTGTATGCCGATGTACAGTCAAACACCACTCTAAGCTTGCCTTTTTGCTTATGGTAGACACCGTGATGTGGTATATACCATACCTGGCCGTCTTTCCGCTGAAGCTGTTCTTGCGGCTCTTTCTCTGTGTACCCTTTGTTGATTACGTCAACCATTAAGTCTTTATACTCCAAAGCGTAGATCTCATCTTTCCTGAACTTCTTAAGCAGGTTCATGGTACGCTGCTCTGCCATATCGTCTGGCATGACCACATCTTTATTACAAAGAGGTAAGGGTAAGTGGTAGTGACCATATTGGAGGATTACTGAGCTTGATGCAATTTCCATGAACTTCTCATCCTCACCTGACATTTCACTCTTCTCTTCATACTCTTTTTCAGACAAGTCCTGGTTGTATTTCCTGATGAGGAGTTGCCCCAGATCGGCAATTGATATCCGGTTGGCCATCACTGCAGGAGGTCCAGACACCTTCATAGCGGAGCAAGAATTGAGTGGACCATTGACAACTCATCCTAATAATGTCTTGACCGCATATGGTCCATTCCCTGTTAATTATGTACCAAGGTTCCATCACCTTAGGAACATTGATTCCTATTAGAAGTTTGATGTCTGCATCAATTTTGTTCAACTGGATCCCGTTGAGATGCGGCCATTTTTTCAGATCATTTTGGGTAGGTGTGTTTTCTTTTGAGACTGGGATCTTACCCTGGGTGTAAACCCTTGGTAAGTCGAGGTACGTGCTGCCCTCTAGGTTGCCTACCTCCAATCCAGTGAGTTCATAGCTCTTGGCAGGTCTTTCCTGCCCTATTGTTCGCAGGAGAATCTCTGTTTTACATCCTTTAGCGTTTAGCTGCTTCATTAGGTTCTCCATGCAGAATGTTGCCGAGCTGCTGGGATCGAGGAACACATTAGGTTAAGATGAACTTATTTCCCTTTGCCACCTTGTCTGGGACTGGCACAATCACCAGCGTGTAATCCTTACCGGCCCCAGTTACTTCACCAGCCGAAACAAGAGCACTGCTGACTGATGTTTCCCTTGTTTCAATGGGACTAACCTTTGAGGTTCCAGGTTTGAGGTCTCCGTACTCTTGATGTGTAGCACGGTTGGGTGCCTCTTTTGACACCTTTGACACGTCAGCTTCCCTTTACTGTCCTTGCTTAGATGTCCCTTTGTTAAACATCGGAAGCAATGGCCGTTCACCTTTAGAAAATCAACTTTTGACTTGTGTCGATGAATTTTGAATTGTAGGCAGTCGGTCAGTGCATGTTTGCCTTGACAGAAGCCACATGAGGCAGTACGAGCACCAGGAGTGTTGCATTGTTGTTGCTGCTGTTGTTTGAATGAATGGCTTGTAGAGTTGCCATCAGCCACTACTGCCACTGTGGTTGGATTGATATCCATATTGTGAGCTCTGGATTGATTGGGCCTTCCTGTAGGTTCCTGAGGGCTTTGGTGGTCTAAAACCCTTTGCAATGGTGTTTTGGGAATAGAACCTATTTGAAAAAACTCCAACTCTGAAATTTCAGGTTCCACATGCTCTGTGGTCTTTTATTTATAGGCTTCGAAATAAGAGTTCATGCCATCTACTTGAGATTGATCATCCATGTCAACCCTTTGAAGGATTTTTATTTTGGCAGCTGATGCAGCTATATCGGTTTCCAGTTCCATTCTTTCCATTTTTTGTTTTCAGTTCCACCTCCTCAAGATTTAGGGCATGTTTGTTCTTTAATGCTGCCGCACGGGCTAATAAAGATGCTTTCTCAGCTGCTGCTTTCTTGCCTGCTGAAGAGACTGAGGAAGCCTTTGATCCTGTTCTAGATTGTCTAGATCTGTGTGATGCATTCAAAATGCTGTCCAGAAGTGAAACCTGTGATTGTGCAATTTGATCCTTTTCCATATTTCGATTTCCTTTACAAAGTATTGGGTACATACTCCCAGACATCACTTAGACATCAGTAGAGACAGGTTACCATTACAAAATGGGTAATATGTATTGTGCACAACACAACTGCTATTTCAAGAGCTCCAAATTAGGCTGCCATGCTTCTATCTGTCTAGCACAATTCATAGTCAATACAATTTTTTTGAAGAAACACAAATCTTTCTGAAAACTCTATTGTAATTTTAAAAATGGTTTGTTTACATTAGAAAATAACCCATTGCACCTTTAATTGTGTTTAAACAAATGTGTTTATTTGTTGTTATGAATCATAATGTCAGTATTAATCTAATTTCAAATGTATATAAGGGCATATATATATATGCCCTTATATACACATTTGATATACAGTATATATATATATATATAATTAGAACCTCATTTTAAAATTCATTAACCTGAGAACATTGGATTCATAGTAGGACAGTGACTTGGAAATCGTTCAGAATCACTTATTTATCACATGCCAAAGGTGATGAGTCTGGGCTCAAGCTTCTCAGGCTTTCAGATTTCTCAGGCTGGGAAATTAAAGGCTTCCTTTATGGTGTCACTAAAGCCTGAGGCTCTGTTTCACAGAGAGTGCTGGAATCACTTTGTGAATATGCTGACATCATATTGGGAAAATAAAAAGTATTCCAACAATCACTAAACTAACTCACTGAAGAAAAACATCTTGATTTTCATTGTTAGTCAAAGTTAAGTTCAAATGTTGATTGAATTATCTCCCTTTAGTTTCATACCAGTCTGAGGGAACAACATATGCATATACAGAAAGGATCTTGTTTTCAGAAGGAACTTTTAGTCATAGTAGCTGTGAAACTCATTCTGTCATCAGCCAATGAATGAAACAAATAAGTCCCTTCATTTACTGGGACTACAGATCCAACATGTGCAAGTTGGACTCTTGATGCTGAGAATCACTGTTCATCCATTGTGCCTGACTTGCACTATGTCACTTGCATTTTCATATTTTATCTCAATAACTGCAGAAAAGGTGAGTTACTTGCTTTTCCACATAGTGTCCTTGCAGAGTGGCATAAGATTTCAATTATAACATACTGTAGCTTTTTGTATTATATCTGTATGGTAGAAGATGCAGGAGAGGTGAAAGGCAAAAATAAAAAATCTTAAATCTTAAATGTAGTTTTTTGGCATACAAAAAGAAGTGATTTCACCTTTCTAAAACGTGATGTGACTGACTTCCTCCATACAAATCATATTCATTGTACGACACTCAGGTTTCAGTGCAAACTCACAAATAACGTGGTCCCATGTTAAATGGCAGTTGAAACAAGAATCAAAAGCCATAACAATTTTATTTATTTATTTTTGTTTAATGTAAAGAATTAACAGATTTCAGTGTTAATTCTTTACATCACTAGGAATGTTTTGTGATTATTTCAGCAACAAGTGTCCTACTTCCCCATTTCTTTGTTTATTATATAGCCTTGCTTGACATGCACTTTATGTCATTTAAATAAAGAAACTTAGAGTGTACAGAACATTTAAAAGATCAATATACAACAAACCTTTCTCTTAAGTTTTCAAGGAGAGTAAATCAATCTGAACCTCTACACCAATTAAATTTATCCAATTCCGAGCTTGTGATATGAGTACATTTTTATGTTCATTCAAAGAGGAAGAAGAAGGAGTATTTTTGTCCTCTGAACTAGATGTTATACAATTTGGGCAGTAGCAGTACTTGGGAGGTTGCCAGCAAGTATTGCCAAAGAGCTTTGATGAAACACAGAACATTAACTGTCTGGCTTTCCTGGTGTGCATCTGAGTTTGTTTCTTTGATTTTTCAGGAGATAAGTTTAAGTACTCCTGGCCTCTCAGTTAACCTGCTAATGAAAGAATGTATGAGGTACAATCAATTAGCGCCCTTGTTACCTCCCTCCTCCCAGCTCCTGACCAGGTATAAATATGTAGTTAATTTTTATTCTTATACTGACATCTTGGGGCCATGCAATGTATCAGCATTGTTTAAGAAATACATTTTAGCCTGAAATGATCCCTTGTACATATAACATAAGATAGCATAAGAAAAGATAACATAACATAACAACATAACATAACGTAAGACAAGAACAGGCCATTCAGCCCAACACTGCTCGTCTGTATTATGTAGTTCTGTTATTTGCAGTGTATAACAATCTCAAACAGTTTATGAGACAAGTAAACAGTTAAAACTTTGAAATGAAATGTGTTTATCTCATTTCTGAAAACACAATATTGAAATATAGTGGAGTCAAATATCTCAAATATTACATGGTTTTAATATGTTTTACGGTATCAATCACAAGAATTTGTACAAATCAAGATACTGTAATTGCAACTGGTATTACTTTAGTTAGTATACACATTACCATTATGGTTTTAAAGGAACAGGAAAGTATTATTTTAATAAATGGGCTTTAACATTGTGTTAACTATTACTGCTCTGCAGGTGACATGCACCATTATATCTTTTAAACCAGGTGAAGTTGATCCACTAGCTAAGTTAGAGACCTGTCTTAAAGATGCAAAGGCTTGAATGAACCAAAATTTCCTCGTGTTAAATTCTGATAAAACTGAGATGCTTGTAGTAGCTCCCAGATCTCTTTGAGTTCCTCCAGTTTCCCTTAAATATAAATGGCTTTTCTGTCTCCTCCGAAACCGTTGTTAAAAACCTTGATGTAACTTCTGATCGCTCCTTTCAGACCCACATTAATATTAGCACAAGTGTAGCCTTCTTCCACCTAAAGAACATATCTAAATTTAGGAAGATGTTGTCCCTCCTGGATGCTGAAAAAAATGGTACAGGTATTTGTATCTATTGTCAGGTTGCACAAACTCGGCCTTAAAACATCACCAACTTACAGACGTACAGAATGCAGCTTCTAGGGTTCTTACTAGAACTAAGAAATGGGAACATATCAGCCCAGCGTTTAAATCTCTTCACTGGCTGGCTGTCAAATCTAAGATTGACTATAAAATCTTGTTAATGTTTAAACGGTTTAGCCCTTGACTATCTTAGTGAGTTACTTATTCCTTACTCTCCTCCAAGATTACTTTGTTCACAAGATGCTGGTTATGTGAAGATTCCATGTGTATCTAAAATTACAATGGGTGGTAGAGCCATCTCTCATAGAGCTCCTGTCTTATGGAACAATCTCCCTATGTATGTGCGGGCTTCAGACACACTCACTGTCTTTAAGTGTAGCATTATAACTTACTGTGGCAGGGCTCAGGTTGCAGGAGGAATTCAGGGCAATTAGAGGACCATGCCCACTGGTTAAGTAGGCACAGACCTGGATTGTGTTACAAATCAGTCCAGAATTTAAAAGTGTCCTTCTATCCACAGTAGGTGTCTGAGACCAGGGATTCCCCACAACAGCAAGAGAGAGCACATACCAACCGTGAAAGGCTGAAAAGTGACTGTGTGATTTCATTTATTTTGTCTTTGTTGTTTTAGTTTATTATTTTTGCCCAGATCCCGTGAGGGTGACAAGCGAAGGCTTTTTGTTTATGTTTGTGAATGAACAAGCTCTCTCACTAATCAAATTAAAATGCCGAAGTTGTCCAGAATTTCAGAATCTCCCTGTGTTCAGCTCTTCTGTCCCTACCAGGGTGGTCACGGCGTGTGACATATTTAGTGCCGAAACCCGGGACAGAGGAGTCTCAGAGGATGGAAAGCTCTCCGCTAGTGCAGATAGAGAAGCAGCTAGCACAGATGCAGGAGACGCAAAACCAAGGTCTCCGCAGCCTGCAGGAACATCAGCAACAAGTGATGCAACCTAGGTCTGCATCGCAGGCTGTGGATCGAGCTGTCCTGATGGAGTTACCAAAGGAGCAAACAGCCAGTCTCACCCCGGCCCCCCCACTTGGCAAACCTGAAACTGTAGAAGATGGGACCGGAGGATGGCCACAGCGTGTAACTGACCGGTGGAGGAGTGGGTGCTGCTCCTCCTCCCTTTGCTCTAGGGGGAGGCACAAATGTCTGCACTGGCCGATTACTCAACCCTCCAGGCCACCATCTGGGAACAGGTGGGACTGAAGCTGGAGGGCCACCGGAAGAAGCTGCATAAACTTTTGTTTGCTGCAGTCTGTTCAGCCCTTCGCTTATGCTCAGCAGCGACTCCTGCTGAAGCTGGCTGCAACTGGAGTGCTGCACTCCTGAAGAAAGGAGCAGGTGGTGCTGGAGCAGTTCATAATGGGGCTCCCGAAAGGGCTGGCTCTGGTGCCACTCATCGACCTCCCTGAGTGTGGCCATCCAGCTGGTGAAGAACCATCTGTCTGTCGGAGAGGATACAGGGAGGAAACTTACGAGAAGTGGACCTTTTAAAAACCCTCCCCACCTTACCCACCCCTCCCCTTTTCACCCAGTTCCCTGTTCAAACCCCTTTTCACCCAGTTCCCTGTTCTGCTTCTGAGGTGAGATGCAAGTAGTGTGAATGAACAAATCATTTTGAACAATTTAAGTTTGGTATGTACTGGGAAAATATATTTGAACATCTCCTACTCATGAGTTCCAATCAGAAAGCTCAGAATACTGTAGTTTGAGTTCCCTGAACCAAGCTGGGCTGCCCTTCTCATTCCTTCCATTTCCCCTGCCCACTCACTCACTCAGTCAAGTAATAAGCACTGGAATGGAGTAAAGCAGTGATGGCTGGCTGCTACACCAGTGAGACAAACTAAAGCCAAGGTTTCACTAAATTATCAAAATAGCCAGTAGACTAAAGACACACATGAACAGCATGTATTAAACCCATTCATGGGCCACACATGACATTCCTTGGGGGCCAGGAGTCTCAGGGAGCTCAATCTGAGAAAAAAAACCATGAAAAAACTCAAAAACCCAATAAACTATAGAGGTCTGATTAATTTAGATGAACCAACTCAAAATTAAGTAATCAACAAATTTGACTGCCCAGCACTAGATGAAGGTGCTGCAGCTATATGGCAAATCATTGCAGTTGATTAACAATACAATACCTCACATGTTGTACTTGACATCATTAATACATTGAATGTTTTGGACACTTACAGTGCACATGCACCTGGTAGTACACAGAGCCAGCTGGCAAGATAATGCTCCATCTCAAATGGGAGCTTATGTGATTTGCTTTTCTATGTTAAGTTTACATAGCCTTGTGTCCAACATTGTAAACTAAAAAATTTTGAAGTCCTTCCATTATGAATGAATCAGCTGTTTCAAATACAGCTTTTCAAGGTTTCAAGAGTGTGTGTGTGTGTGTGTCACAGTCAGGCTCGTATGACCACGACATAAAAGGGGAGACCACCACCAGTTTGAAACAATAACAAACTAATTTAATTTAACTTCAAAAAACAAACCAAATACCAACAAATGTAAACATGGTATGGGGTATGTTAGGCTATGTGTCACTCACGAAGACTCACTCCCAATCGCCAGACTGTAATGCACTAAAAACGCGTGCTTGGATGTACAGCCTGACAGCGGGAGAGAGAGAAAAACGGAGAAGGCAAAACGAGGGAAGGTTTCTTTCCCCAGATTGGTGATCCAGGCTCACTGGTCACGTCCGAACAGCACTTTATTGCCAAATCCCACGTCCTCTCCACGTCCAACATCTGTACCTCCCTCCACACCTGCGTGTGTGAAACCAGCAGGGCAGAGGGAAAGAGAGACAAGGGAGAGAGAGTGAGAGAGACAAGGGCACAAGACCAGATGCAGGCCGGCAAAAAGGTCCACGATGAATCCAATTTTTAAGTAAACAATAAAACATTAAACATCCGTAGTGTTCCATCTAATTTAAACGATGGGACACCGCGGATGTGAGAAGTAACCTTACCACTGAAAACCGATGCTAAACCAGCGCGCGGCTGAGTGCATCAGCAATGATGTTTGCAGTACCATTAATGTGTTTTATCTCCAAATCATATGCCTGTAAGAAAAGAGACCAGCGCATTAGTCTTTGGTTGGGGTTACGCATTGTTCGTAAGAACGTAAGCGGGTTATGGTCTGTGTAGACAACGAGAGGACCAGACACCGAACCAACAAACTTCAAAATGTTGCAACGCCCAGACTAGAGCTAAGGCCTCTTTTTCTATAACGGAATATTTGATTTTACATTTATTGAACTTCCGTGAGAAAAAAAAATGGATGTTCAATGCCTTGGTCGTCTCGCTGTAATAGGACAGCACCAGTACCCACCCCGCTGACGTCAACCTGCAATATAAAAGGTCTCTCAAACCGTGGGGCGGCAAGAACAGGTGCACTACATAAAAGGGCTTTAGCCGACTGAAACGCTTTGTCACATCAGTTATCCCTGACAAATGAAACTTTCTTACCCAGCAAATTAGTCAGAGGTGCAACCACCATGGAGAAGTTCTTACAGAATGACCTATAGTATCCTACGACCCCTAAAAACCTCATTAACTCCTTTTTATTAGTTGGAGCTGGGAACTTCTCAATGGCCTCAATCTGGGCCTTTATTGGCTTAGCCTGCCCTTGTCTTACCACCTTACCTAAATAGGTAACAGTCGCCCCGGCAAACTCACACTTCACCAGGTTGACCGTTAGTGAGGCACAGGCAAGGCGATCGAACAACGCTTTAAGGTGCTCTACATGCTGGGGCCATGTTTCACTATAGACTACTACGTCATCCATATATGCAGCACAACCCTCCAGGCCTGCCAAAACTCTGTTCATGAGTCTTTGGAAGGTTGATGGAGAGTTTTTAAGACCAAATGGCATGACAGAGTAAGAATATAAACCGCTAGGTATAACAAAAGCAGCAATCTCTTGTGCTTGAGGATTGAGGGGCACCTGCCAAAATCCCTTAAGATCTAATTTTGACACAAAAGCTGCAGATCCAACCTGGTCTACACAATCCTTCATCCTTGGTAACGGAAAATTCTGATTTAGTCACTGCATTGACCTTCCGAAAATCAGTACAAAAACGAAACGTCCCGTCGGGTTTATTAACCAGTATGCAAGGAGATGACCAGTCAGAAATAGCAGGCTTGGCAATACCATTCTTAATCATATACTCAATTTCCGAATCCAGATATTGTTTTTTCGAAAGTGGAACACAATAAAAATGTTGTTTAATCAGAGTGTCAGTCATTACCTCAATATCGTGACTCAGCATGTTTGTGCGTGTAGGAGTAACTGGAAATAAACATAGGTAGGACCGAATCAAATGGACCAGGTCGGTGCGCTGTGTTGCAGTTAAATGATCAAATCTAGATTCCAATGTTTTTACATAAGCAGAGTTTTCCCAACCTGCCCCGTAGTACACCTTCCCCTAGCGCCTGGACGTCACCCTTACCTATACAAGCCACAGGCTCACTCGGCACAGGAGAGACAGGAGATGTCGCAAAACTACAGACAGGAGACACTGGAGTACCTGCAGATTTAACATGACTCATGAACAGAGGTTGGAGCGCTAGAGGGCACAGAAGGGCACAAGGACTCAGGAGTTTGTGTAAAATGAGGCTTAAGAAGATTAATATGACAGCGTTGAACACTTTTCCTGCGATCTGGCGTACAAACGAGATAATTCACATCAGAAATACATTTGTCTATTACATAAGGGCCAGCGAACTTTGCTTGTAGTGGGCTGTTAATCAGAGGCAATAAAGCTAAGACTCTGTCACCTGGCTTGAAGCTCTGGCTTTTAGCTTTCCGGTTAAACAAGCGTTGCATCTTTGACTGAGACTTCGAGCGCCCGCTGAGCAGCAGCACAAACTTGATACAAACGGAAACGGAAGCCACTCACATAATCAAGTACGTTTTCAGGAGGTTCAGAATCCCGCCACTCATCTGCAACTACAGCTAAAGGACCACAAACCTCATGGCCAAATACTAGTTCATTCGGAGAAAATACAGTACTCTTGGGCTACTTCACGAATGGCCAACAGCCACGGCAGACCCTCCTTCCAGTCTCGTCCCAATTCAACACAGTAAGAACGCAAAAGAGACTTTAAAGTTTGGTGAAACCTCTCCAATGCGCCCTGACTTTGTGGGTGATATGCGCTGGAGACATTGTGACGCATCTTGAGTTGTTTAAGAGCCTTCGCAAAATGTTTTGACATAAAATTTGAGCCTTGGTCAGACCGAATGACTTTGGGGATGCCAAACACAGACAGAAAAAAGCGGTTAAAGCTTTCAAAACTGATTTTGTGGTGAAGGAACGCAACGGATATGCCTCCGGAATAACGAGTGGATTGGCACACAAGTTAACAAGTAATAACACCCCCCCAAAGAACGTGGAAGAGGACCAACACAATCCACAATTAAATGTTCAAACGGTTTTGAAATGGCAGGTATGGGATGCAGTGGAGCGACTGGAATTGTTTGGTTAGGCTTTCCCGTAACTTGACAGGTGTGACATGATTTAATATAACTTGCAATGTCTCTTTTTATTCTAGACCAAAAGAAGTTTCGAATCAGATGATCACAAGTCTTCCTGACGTATGACCAGCAGTTTCATTGTGAGAAAGTCGCAACACCGCCTCCCTGAAAGCATAAGGAACAACAACCTGAGAGACCTCTTTTACAATGACAGTTCTAAACCAGTTCTAAACACCAAGTTTCTGCACAGGAAATAACATGACTGTGATTCACGCACTTTACTCTGTGGCACAACCTTATCATACAGGCTCTTGAGCGTATTATCAGCAAGCTGTTCCTTAATCAAAGTTTCTCTTGAAACACTAAAGAGATATGTCGCACTTTTCTCCCTCAGCCGGGACACCATTTTCAGTGTTACCAGTAACCGTTTTGTGTTCAGTAAAACCCATTCCCAAATTCACATCAGCCATGCTGTCAATGATATTTTCAGTTTTAACAGAGCCAATGTCAATATGATCAACCATAACCTCTTCATTAAAGACATTTCCAGTCTCCAAATCAACTTTGTTTCATTAGCTGAACCAGTGTCAAGCCTGGGCGTGGCTACAATACTTTCATGTGAATCTAAATGAGCAAAAAACGTGTCACCGAGCGAGGGACTTACCTCTATATTTTGAGCATTTTCTGACTGGTCGTTATTTGAACGAGACAACTCCTCCAGACACCAACTCTGATGAGAGAGAGACAAAATGAAGAGGGACAGTTAAATGGCCCGTTACACTCTGAATAAGCACACTGTGTCCAGTGTATGAATCGGGAGAGAACGGCAAAACATTTGACAATATCAGGGACTGAGAAGCCCCAGTATCCCGTAATATTTTTACAGACTGTTGTGACCCATCTTTCAAAGCAACCATCCCATCCGTAACAAACGGAGAATAATCAGAGCCTTTGTCATACAATGTGGATTCTGGCTTTTTAACCAACAAACTGGCTTCAGGCAAATCAAAGGAACGAGAAAGACATTTGGTAGAAAGCAGACCCACGGGCTTCGAAGAGAAGTTAAATGTAGGAGGTTTACGGGACTTGGGGTTAGGGCACTCATTCCGCCAATGCCCACGATGATGACATAAGTGACATGTTCATGCTGAATAAAATTTCCCATCTGTACCTGTAACCTCTTTTACTTGAGACAGTGAATTCCCATGGCTAAAACTAGACTGACCAGAGCTATGCTTAGAAGAGCGAGGGTGCGAAGCAGAGCCATTGCGTTGAGAATCATTTCAGCGGGTGTTCACACCCCCACCCTTACGAATCAATCACTTGTAATGTCATAATAAGACAAAGCTTGTTCTGGGGTCAAAGATGCATATGCTTCTTGTGCTTTTCCAACAAGGACAGATTGTAACATTATTACTAGTTCTGAGACTCAGCGATCCTTTCAAACAGCACAAAGAAAGTATCAGGATCTTTTTCTGAAAACTTAGAGACCAACTGCAAATTATGTACAATGTTATTATGAACAGACGGATGGGAACCATTTATATCAACAGATAAAGCAGAATAATCAAGTTTACCCTCTGTAACTTGACTCAAACGCTGCTCTCCATATGCCACATCGTCTTTTTGTTTATTAGCTTCCAATTTCAATTTCTCTTCAGCCAACCTGAGCTCCCTTTCTTTAAGAGCTGCATTAATTTTAGCAAGTTCCAATTCTTGTGTGTACTTGGCTGCATTAATTCGAGCAAGTTCAAGTTCTTTATAGTTTTCCATCTCCGCAAGCTTTAACTTCAACTCAAAATGGCATCGGAGATGAGCCAGGCTATCAAGTTTCAATAAACCATGTTCTACCGCTAGTTCAGTCAAATAATCACGGAGTTCAATGACATTAAGTCGCTTATTACAGACCTCACTCGACTCACCCCAATGACGAGCGAGCAACAATAATTTGTCCTTAATCAGAACACGCAACAGACAGCCGAATCAAAAATTCATTAACACGGGGGTTTTTATGCAACTGAATCAAGCCTTTCCTATGGGTCAAATACATTCAGTTCTTACTCTCAATGGATCAAACAAGCAACTCCCACACCCCCTCGGCTGACAAGAAGGCTGATAACCTGTGACCGAACAGTGTGCAACTAATAGCCTTAAGAGCCGTTTCTCTAAATTTACTTAAACTCTTAAACGCCACAACCTACCAACAGGAAAAAAACGGAACTAGGCGATGAAGGTGCATAACATAAGCCCCCTCTCACCCCTAGGCTATCCTATCTAGTGCTTGCGGTAGGTGAATTAAGCGCAAGCCCTGAAACCAGCACGAAACAAATTAGTTCACTGTTAGGAACGCCCCCTGACTGCGTCTTCAAGCATCCCTAAATACTTCTTAAGCTAACAAAATCATAGCCTACTGACATTCATCACCCACCTCCCCCATTGGTGGCAGGGCGAACAATAAGAAAAATATTATCAAGATGATCAATGTAACAAGTTGTGACACACTGATGCGGGCTCGAACTCACCACCTCTCGAAGGACCAGGGCAGATGAAAACGGGGCGGGCAGTTCCAGTCCTTGTGGAACCTAGAACCGATCACACTTCCTCTCCCAGGACGCAGGTAGCCTCATATAAACAGACCACAGAAAAGGTTATTAACCACTGCGTTTCAATAAGCATCTCACCGAAAATGACGGTAGCTGAGTAATTTTAGTAAGCATCAAAACCAGCTTACAAACAGTCTAGGGGCTTGCAAACCAATCCAGGCATCAAAACTGGATGAGACAACAACCAGACTCAAAAAAACCACCACGAGTCCTTACCAACCACGGGGCAGGCACGCACACCCCCCCGCAAAGACGGAGCTACTGTTGGAAAACACCGCCACAGTGCACCAAACTCACTCGATGCGAAACAGGGCAACAAGGCCATACAAAAACAAACAACGTTAGGACGAGCCCCCATATGTGACAGTCAGGCTTGTATGACTAAGACATAAAAGGGGAGACCACCACTAGTTTAAAACAATAACAAACTAATTTATTTTAAGTTCAACAAACAAACCAAATACCAACAAATGTAAACATGGTATGGGCTATGTGTCACAGCAGGTGTATGTACATGGTTTGATCTGAGTGTGGTGCATGTATGTGTGTATGAGCAAAAGTAAAATACAAAATCAAACAAAGCGTCCGTTCAAGAGGGAAGAGAGGAAGTTCATAATGGAGAGCAGGCTCTTCTTAAATAGGCCTCCAGCAGAGCCTCCAGGTGTATTCAATCATGGAATTAGTGCCAGCTCTCCACGGCTCCACCCACCTACCCATACCTGGGAATGAGAAAAAAGAAAACCAGGAGCAGAGTCCGGCAGACGGCAACCGGAAGAACCGGCACCATCACAGTGGGCGGGTGAGAAAGAGAGAGATGGGTGTACTTCAGTCAAGCAACAATTTCTTGTGGATCTTGAGGAAAACCCGTTGCTCCAGAGATGTGGTTGTTCTGTTTCTCAGGCCAAGTGACAGCACTCCACACACAGAGAAGATGCGCTCCACAAAGGCTTGTGAGGCAGGGGCGGTAACGAGATCAAATGCCACAGGGGAAAGTTTTGGATAGACAGCCTCTCTTGTTTTCCAGAACTGCAATGGTGTCTCATTAAACACATCCTGTTTGATGCTGTTGACATACTTCATTTCGGTCAACAGACTATCGGTCACGTTAGGCTGATTTGTGGATGACATGTTGACCTCTATATAGGCTGCAAGGAAGTGGTATTTCTGAAGAACAGTAGGAGAGGCTCCTGTTGGAGTTTGAGTGGCCCTTGCAGTGGCAACATCATCCTGAGGAGCAGTAGTGGGGTTATACTTAGCTGCCAGGTTCTCCACAAAGGACTGTGCTGCCCTCCTCAGTGGCACTGTGTCTGGTGATTGAAGAACCAGCGAAACACTTGGATCCATCAGGCAGGCTCCTGCTGGTGTAGCATAAAACTGTGTGGAATCAGGGCTAAGAATGCCAGCGAAATGTTCTCGCAAGGACTTCAGCTAGTTGCTTCCCAACAGTAGTCGTCAGCAGGTGTGCCTCAAGGTTGAGCAGGCATAGCACTACTTGTGAGAGTGACTGGCTGTCACTCTGAAGCTGGTCTGTGCGAATGGCAATGGGATCAAGCAGCTTGACAAGGTTCTCCAGCTTAGCCCAATCGCTTGTGAGAAGTGTGTCCATGCCCAAATCCTCAAGTAGTTGGTCTAGTTCAGCTCTGGGCTCCAGCAGTCTTCTAAGCATATCCAAAGTGCTGTTCCAGCGTGTGCTACAATCCTGGACCAGAGTTTTGCTACACCTTTTGATCATTTCTTCATTTGCCACTGACGAATTCCTCACAGCGTGTACCAGCTTTCTTGCTTTCGTTATGACTGAATCAGCACTTGGGTGCTTCATGGCATCTTTCAGTGTGAGCTGAAGGGTGTGGGCCAGGCATGGCATTCTCTGGAACTCATCTTCTGGCAGGTCAAGTTCTTAGCAAAGCAAAAAGAGAAAACAGACAAACAATTAGATAATTTAAGCATCAAATGTAAAACCCACAAAAAATAGTCGTACAGTTCTGTTATAATTCCACTTGAAACGTGTATTTGATTTAATAAAAACTGATTCATGAATTAGGGATTTTGATTGTACTCACCCTAGGTTCTAGAGCAGGGATCATATTTATGTAAACTTACTTGTTTTATTATATTTAATTTCTTACACTTGAGCTCCATAAACTTTTTTCCACAGCATGACACATTGTTTAATATTGTGTCTCCATATTAATTTTTATCTTGGATATGAAATTATATGAAATTACAATAACTATGATGTCAAAGTGCAGACTGTCAGTGTCAACTTCAAAATTTTAAACCTGGGCTAAAATAGGCTATACCTTAAATTTTAGCAGGTGTATCCTACTTGGGTTGGATTGCTGTGACCCCAGCATGAAAATTTAGAGTAGGCTTATTTCATACTGTTGGCTACTGGTGTAGGCTAATTGAGTACTAAAGCATTGTTTGTAGGCAAGCTGCATTGATTTCACAGTGGCTTCTGAGCAAAACATTGTTGGTAGTTTTTCATGTCAATAGTGACTAAATCATTACAATCATTTTAGTTTGAAAAGAAAAAATAAAGGGACCACATTTTCATTACAGGTCACAGGCCAAGGTTGGGGAAGCTTGCTGCATAAACATGACCAAACCCTGATATATATCGTCAGGTTCTGTTTCCAACCTTTCTGCAGCATACAGGCTACTGCAGTATGTATGAAGTACATAGTTGCAGTAAATGAGAGCAAGTAAACAAGGGTTTTCTCTCTACATTTTTTTTTCTCTATTGAACTCTATGGGGAAATATCAAGTTAAAGCTGACGATGCTGTTTATATCATTGTGACATTTTATATACAAAATAAAAAAGGAAATTATTAAGACAAAAAAATGTATTTGTCATTATAACCACATTCACCGAGGCCTCCACTCTCCTCCCCCTCTGCGTCTGACTCCATCCACAATTCATCCTGCCCGTTTCCAGCACCTCTTGGCTGAGCCTGAGGAACATTACCATCTTCTAACTCGCTACTTTGTTCTTGCCTTCTATCCCTAAGCACAGCTTTGACGATGTTGGAGCTGTTATGTGTCACAATGAGCAGCACCTTGTCTTCTCCTATACCCCATGCATCTAATGTCTGATCAATGCAGCGGGCAATGGGCTCCCGGTATGTGGTGCTCCATTCGGTGCAGGTTAAGCAGAGCATGGTGAACCTGGCCTCCGGGTGGATGGTAAAAACAAGCTGACACACCCATGAAAGATGCTGTTAATCCTCTCTTTCTCCAACCATCTACACATAGGGTCAGCTTCCTCGCCTCCCTTATGATCTCTTTCAATTTCTGCTTTGCCATCCATCCATCTTATCCATCCCAGCTTCCTCCCGCTTGTGGTGTTCCTGCGTATTTACTAACCAGCAGCTATCGGGTCGCCGGTGGAAGCACTGCATTAGTGTTTTCTGCCCTCCTGGGGATGGGGATACGGTTGTCTCGTGCTCCTCCATCATGGTGCCTGGCCTGGGGTTAGCTTCTGTTTCAGGAGAGGGGGACTGGGCGTTCTCCCTTACCTTGTCAAGGTAAACTAGGTTAGCCTTCTTGTGCAAGCTTTTCAAATGGACTTTTAGATTCATGGGATTTTTCCCCTTGAGAAATGTTCCACATATTTTATCACCCTCCACTGCAAGGCACTTGCTCTTATCTGAGGCACAGTCATATTCAAAGTAATCCCAGATGGGATCTGGCGCTGTCTCCCGACTTTCACCATGCCAGGCGTGGATGGATTAGCAATGCGTGTGAGGTGCTTGCTTGTGCGACTGTGCCGACAGAAGGATATTAGCCATCTGCTGGCGTAAAACAGGCACAGCTAAAAAAATTTGAAGATAGATTTTATATCGACCCAAAATACTAGGCTTATGTATGAAATAAATTGACAAAGATGAAAACTAAAGACATTATCATCTACAAAACGAACGTACGACAGAAAACTGGGCGTACAATCAGTTCCACGCAAAGCTCGGCATTTATCAATTTGGACGTGAGCGGAGGCTACGATCAAATCTCAGGTCAAGTCTCAACTCGTGTACGCAAGTTTTCATGTCAGCGTGGACTTACAGTGCAGCATAGTAAATCTGGCTGAGAATTGTTATTAGACCATATTCGGACTGGCATCTAAGCATATGCAGCCACATATTCATCACTTAAAAATATGTAGCCTATGGCAAAATATTCTATTTTGTAAAGGCCTACATCGACTGTGTCATATCCCTAACATAAACAGTTATTTTCAAATTCTTTGCAATTAACGGGGTTAACAGTTTTTTGGTGTAGGCTATGAGATTTATTTCTCTTTCATTTTGAGATAGCCTACTTGTTAGGCTACGCTACTGGTGACATAATTACAAGCTATTAGGTTAGATGCTGACCATTTTTTTTTTCACCTAAATGTAAAGAATTACGATATAAGCTAATTACTATTATATATATATATATATATATATATATATATAAAACGGCAACGCTGTTGACCGCAGCAGTGATTTCCTTCCACACTGCATTTTTCTGTCTTCCTTCTATGCCAATTTTCAGGCTGCCAAACAGAACTAATTGGTTCAGATTCTATTTCTAGGTCGGAGAAATTTCTCTTCTTGGCCGTATTACGCTTCTCCATGTTGTAAACTCTAGGGGCGAGGCCTCTAAACCGAGAATATATAGGGGCGTGATATTTAAATGATATATAATATTGTTTTAAGCCGCCACATTTATCAACGCCCGATCATTCTTGCGCTGTGATTGGCGAGATACGAACGTTTCATGAATCACACGTGAACCCTGTCGTAAGATGATTTGTGTACTCGGATCTGCGCTGGTTTCTACGTTAGATTGATAAATGAGGGCCATTTTCTCTATAATTTTAGTTTATTTTAATTAGTTTTGTAAACACACAATACAGTTTCGGTTAGTTATCATTTTTTTTGTAAAGCCTTATTTTTATTTTTATTTCAGTTAACAAAAAATGTTTTTTCACACCTAGTTTTCGTTAACGATAATAACCTTGGTGTAGAATTCCCGAAATGTCAAAAAGTAAATCCAGCGGCCATACCAAAAGCTCCTTTGCATCAGCTTCCATCGGTTGAGGTCCCCATCGAAAGAATTGGCATGGACCTCGTCAAGCCATTAGAACGAAGTGCCAGAGGCTATTGCTTTGTGTTAGTCCTAGTGGGTTATGCAACACGATACCCAGAGGCAGTGCCCCTCCGCAATATATCACCTAAGATTATTGCAGAGGCACTATTTAATTTTTTCTCCCATGTGGGAATCCCGAAAGTGATTCTCACAGATCAAGACACCTCATTTATGTCACGGACACTAAAGGAACTGTACAAATTGTTGGACGTCAGGTCTAGTCGAACTAGCGTCTCAGCCCTCAAACCGAGTTCAAAGACCGTTCCAGCATGTTGTCTCAACCTGAGTCCATGGGAGTGCTCAAGTAAGTTGAAGAAACGCTCTCCCCAGTGGATGAACAAAGCCATACGGGAAAAAAAAAAAAAACCTGTATAAGATATATAAAAATGACGGCACTGAGAGTGATAATGTTGGATATTGTAATATTCAGGTATGAAGGAGCATTGCTTCCAAAAAATAAAGATATTGCTGATGCCTTAAATAGTTATTTTTTGGAACTTTTACTGGAGAAGAGGTTACTAATAGACTGGAAGACATATTCAGTACTCAGAAAGTCAGATATTGAAATGGAGGATAAATAAGTACTGCATGAATTACTTAAAGACAAACAATGCAGCAGGTCCTGATGGCATATACCCAAGAGTACTCAAAGAGTTAGCTGAGATAATTTTTAAACCACTGGCAGGTATTTTTAGACAGTCCTTAGAAACTGGACAAATACCTGAGCACTGGAAGTGTGGTAACACAATACCAATATATAAGAAAGGTGACCGAACTGATCCAGGAAACTACAGGCCTGTAAGTTTAACTTGCATAGTATGTAAAATACTGGAAACTATCATTAGAGACAAGTTGGAAGTATTGCTTGAAAATAGCAACATCCTAAGGGATAGCCAGCATGGTTTTCGTAGGGGAAGTTCATGTCTGACAAACCTTCTGGTATTCTTTGAAGAAGCTACCAAGTGTTTTGATTATAGAAAGGCATATGATATTATCTACTTACATTTTTTTCAAAAGGCATTTGATAAGGTACCATATGAGCCTTGCTAGTAAAATGAAGACAGAAGGAATTAGTGGATGTATTTCATACTTGATTCGGAACTGGCTACAGTATAGAACACAACGAGTAGTAGTAGGAGGGACATTATTTGAGCAGGGAGCTGTTAGAAGTGGAGTCCCACAAGGATCAGTGCTGGAACCACTGTTCTTTCTCATTTATATCAATGACCTCGACAGGGACATAGAAAGTACATTAGTCAAATTTGCAGATGATACAAAACTAGGAGGCCCGGCTAATAGTTTGGAAGCTACTAAAGTAATCCAAGAAGATTTAAATAAAATCCAGAAGTGAGCAGAAACCTGGCAAATGAAATTTAATATAGCCAAATGTAAAGTTCTGCATGTGGGAAATAAAAAATTAGACAGGATTACTTTATGGGAGGAACAAAATTGGAATGTGCTCAGTTTGAAAAAGACTTGGTAGTTATGGTTGATCAAAGCCTTTCTGGTTCTAGGCACTGTGCTGTCCCAGTAAAAAAGGCCATGACTGTAGTGCTGGATATGCTCTTACATTGCACCTGATACATCGTTTCCCCATATCCAATGAAGATAATCAATGCATTTGAACAGGACTTTTATAAACTTTGCTAAGCTCTGCTTCATAGGACTGCCTTCTAATCGCATTTTGCATATCTGCTCATTGCGTAAATAACTGTAGCCTTAGTAGATAAGACGTTACTTTCACACATACTGCGTATGAGCCAACGTACCCTCATCAGGCTGCGTTTTGCACCACATGTTTTAAACCTATGTTTTAAGTGAAATGTTTGCGTTTGCCGAAAGCTTCAAAAAACAGGAAATGAAATTGGTCAACCAAAACTCTAATAGCAGCCTGTACTCCATCATGGTGCATCAGCACACACCTTTGATAATTCCCACATCTCTGTTAGCTAAGGTAGCTAATATTGTTTATTGTGACTTGGCGTAATTTTGATATCAGTACTTTTAATGGCAGGCCTAGATTTTACAGGTGTTAATCACTTCTAGTGCTTTGTATGTCTGATAACCTTGGCATTTTTGTACGTTGAAAACATGTTTTTCTTTAGAAAACATGTTTTTCTTTTTGCAAAGTGTTTGTAATGATAAATTGAGAACAGTAATGCATATAAATGTAGATTCTGAGAGGTATGCGTGCACATACATACATGCAAACACACATACGGCGTAGTCAGTCCCAGATGTAGACTGGTGTGTTTGGGAGGCAGAGAATTTGGGGGGGCCAAGTTCAGCATATAATTCGTGATGAGTAGCGCCGCGGACCTAGGTGTGAAAATGCGAAGTAACCCTTTAAGAAACGGTTGTGGAATACAGTTATTCCTGTGTGAATTTGTAGAGTCTGATCAATGTGTAGCGTTTAGCACTTTTGCTGTACTATATATGTAAAACAATGGCTGTGACAAAGGGCGCGGTGGCATAAGTATAAAAGGGGATGGCAGCATCAGAAACGGAACAGAAATACCCCCCAGTGTATGTAATCACTGATTTGACGGCAATCCAATGAGCGTTCATTGACGAAGGAATGACCAAGGTTGTTCAATTTGAACTCTCGAGGTTGCAACTTGTGTAGCCTTCTGTCCTGCTTCGTTTTCTGTTATTTAATCTGAGATCCAGCTTTATAAGGTATCTTGAAATGCTTGAAATCTCTATCTCTCTTTTATTAAGCTTTAGCCAAATGTATGTTTCCAAATTACTTATTTTAAACCACAGTAAATTGTTTTTTCTTTACTATACTCATATGTACACATGGGTATTTCTCTACCTGTGTGTACATGTCAATGTCTGTTAAGCACTTTGTGCTGACTTGGTCCGAAAGGGTGCTATATAAATCTGAATGACTTGACTACTACAGTAGCCAAGTAAAGAAGTATAGTTAGTGGAAATGCCACAGTGGTCTGCTGGTGTAACTTTTTTAAGAAAATCAATAAATGTGCCATAATGAAATGCATCTGGCTGCCCATGCATGACTTTTTGGCAAACATATGCATTGAAGATTATGATATTCTGATATGTGCAAAAGCAATAGTTTAAAAGCAATAGACAATTTTTAGTTAGCAAATGTAAGTGTAAGAAAATGTTGGTCTACGAAATTAAAGATTTGCCTGCAGGCAAGATGGGGTTTGATTGTCCGACCTTGTACATTCCAGGCAACAACATTATCATTGCGCGATCAAGCAACCAGCTGTTGAGGTATGAATTATCCTGGTCTTAAAGAAGACAGGCCAGAAAGCACAACTGAGCTCCGGTTGTGTTCCATATGGCCTGGCTATTTATTAGCCAGCTAGAGAACTTTCACATTGAAAGGAAATGTAGCCGATTAACTGAACGTGTAGATGGTATGTCATAATACAGTCTATACATTTGGTGAAAGACGGGGTAGATTTGGTGCAAAAGCAAAAGGTGAAAAGTAATAGAGAATTATTAGTGAGCAAATAAGCTTATCTAAAAAATGAAAAACTGAGTTTCAGGTGGATCCTCTGACTCCACGAAGTTACTGGCTGAATTGCCTGGAAATTTTTTGTGCAAAAAGATGTAAGTGCATTTTGCGTGTGTATGTGACATTTTGATTGGCTAGTGTAGGTAAATGATTGTCAGGTGTAGGTAAATATCCAATGGGGAGACAGATTGTTTGGGGGCTTGCAGCATCAAGATGATGTAATCTGGCAGGAAAAAGAAGACGATGAAGGAGAAAACGCAAAATCTCCCATAAAGTTTGGGGCTTTATTGTGCGGACGTGTGAAGTTTTTTGTGAATTCTGTCTGTTGAAATGGGGCCAGAAAATACAAAAAATAATGTTTTTAAGGGCTGAGAGTCTGTGGTCAGTGTGGCTTTTTCTGTAGGAAACCCTTAAAAGTGGCAAACTCTCTGTGCTGTATCGGTATGGGGCATGCCGCCTCGCCAAGGCGCAACTTGGAAAGATGGCATACCTGCCATCCCAATAGTTAAGGCTACGCTCAGCTGAAAAGGGGGGGAAAATGCAACTAGATGGAGCAAATTTATTTTTAATTTTTTTTATTTAAAAATTAAAAAAAAAAAAAAATTTAATACTGAGTTACACTGAAAATTCCAGAATTACCATGTGCTATGTACTAATAACAATTAATGTTAACTACTGTTTTCCTATTTTTCAACTAAAAATTGTATTTTTTTAGAATATCCTTGCAGTAGATAAAACGTGATTTCTAGTTTACCTCAAAACCATCAATAGTTAACTGAATGCAACCCAGACTTGTTCTGCCACACAATTAAAACCTGAACTGCTGCGAAACATGAGGCCCAGGGACCATTACCACACGATATTGTTTGCGACCGTTTCCATTCAAAGGTCGCATTTTAAACACACACAAAACACTTTAAAAATAGCAAGTACTCTAACTTGATACATTTTACATTGTCTTGATACATGTTCATTTTATATGTTACGTTTTCAACTGTAACAACTGAACATGCTATTATGTCTTTTTTTCTGTAGTCTGTAGTTGTAAAAAAGGTCACACTCAGCATTACTAACATAATACTAGTTTTATACAGTGTGCTGTTTGGGGGGGGGGGGGGTATATTCCATACTTATCATAAATATTGTTTTATCAGAGCTGCCAAATAGTAATGTATCTTAATCCTTTTTTGTAGTGATTTATTTGGTAGTGGCTTCTTCCAGCCACTGAAGTGCATTCATAAAATGTAATTATTCCCAAATTATTTCTATATACAGTGATTGCTCATTTATTAAACTTTTCACATTTGATGTAAAAATTCAGTTTGCAAAATATGTATAACCTCAGAAAAGCCCTTACATTTTTTTCCTTTGCCATGACACTGTTTAGAATGCTTTCATTTTTAAATGTGAAAAATGTGTTACAGATATTTTGTAGACTGTCTGCACTCTCCCTATGTGATTCCATGAAAATATGTATCCATGCTTAATTTAACCAGTATATTCTTTGATATATTTTATTAGTAAGTTTGAGTCCAGATTCTGTACACCTAATTCTGGAATTAACCATGTTGAAGTTTGTGGTACATTATCAAAAAGCCTGTAGTACATTGCCACAGGAAATGCAGTGTGTGCTATCGGACTATAAAACCAGTGGTAATTTGAAGTACCAAATTGAAGTACCACAGAAATACCACAAAAACATTTTCAGGTACCACAGGGAATTTTTTTATGAGTTAGCTTGTGTACTTTGTGAAATGTTCATCTCATCCATTAAAACCAACGAATGCTCTAATAATATTTTGGAGTGTTCATTGTGATACATCAAAATCTATCTATTTGGTACATGGTCTGAACAATAGATAGATAGATAGCCCAGCTTGCTAGCCAAGCTAACACTTCATCTTTGTTTAGCACAAACCAAAACTTTACCTCTATGTAGCTAGCTAGGTAGCATGTCAAGTACAAATGGATAGCCATCTGAAGCCAATTTTTTTTTTCTTTCCAGATTCAGCAATAAGTAATGGGATGCATATGGCAAAAATCAGATGTGAGTATCAGCCCAATTCAGGCACTGACGGAGGCAGAAAAGATTACCAGGAGATAAAATAAGTGCCGGTACACAAGAAAAAGTCATAGTACTCCAAATAGCAAAATGTAGAAGTGCCGGCCCTCTGAAAAAAATGGGGTTAACCAGCTACTGTTCACGTCCATTAGGATTGCCAATTAGGTGTTAATCTTGGCAAATCATTGAGAGGTGTTTTCTCGAGAAAGTGTTATATGGTGTACCAACATTCAAAAAAGGTTGAGACATTATTTAAAAACTCAGAATCTGTACTTTCATACAGACCATAGAGCCATGCCAATAAGACATGTAACAACGTAATAATGTATTATTAGTTAGAGAACATAGTTGTGTGTAATTTAGGTAGCCTAATCTTTTTTAAAACTTGTCTCAACTGTTGCTAGTCAGCAAGCTTAGTTGGGCGTTAGCTGAGAATATCTGTAGTTGACTTGCTGTTGTTAGTTAGTTAAAGGCGTTAGTGAAACTGTGTGTGGGGATTGGTGTTTAACTGCCCCGTATTGTTGAGCTAATTTCGAGTAGCTTCACCTGGTGCTTATCTGCCCTAATGAAGCTAATGCAAGCACGTAATTGTCACCCGGTATTTATAGTTCCAGCGGAGGCTGCCATAGGCAGCCTCGTCGTCAGTTTATCATGTTTTTAAACCCCATTCCCTTGTGCGCGCTGCCTCGCCCCAAATGGTCTGTTCACCGCAGGCGTAATTTAACTAACTTGATCTACCCACCCTTATCCACACCTCAGGAATTCACTGTCACAGGTGGATTATGGAACTGCCAGTCAGCCGTCCAGAAAGCTGACTTCATTACTGCCTTTACCAAGACGAAGTCTCTTGACTTCCTGGCTCTCACGGAAACCTGGATCACTCCCGATAACACCGCCACCCCAGCTGCACTGTCTGCGGGATACTCCTTCTCGCACACCCCCAGGGCCTCTGGCCGAGGCGGGGGTACCGGTCTACTCATTTCCTTGTCCTGGAAGTTCTGTGTCCTCCCCAGTCCTAACCCTACTTTCTCCTCCTTTGAATTTCACGCGATTACTGTAACTCATCCCTCTACATTTCACGTTATTGTTCTGTACCGCCCTCCAGGTCCACTCGGCTCATTTCTGGACGAGCTGGACACTCTCCTGAGCTCTCTCCCTGAGGATGGCACTCCTGCTATTCTACTGGGAGACTTCAACCTCCCACCAGAAACCTCCCAACTGTCCAGGGTTGCCTCACTCCTCCAGTCTTTCGCCCTATCCCTGTCCTCCTCCCCCCCCACACACAAGGCTGGTAACCAACTAGACCTTGTATTCACCAGAGGCTGCTCCATTCCCCAACTTGCAGTGACTCCCCTCCATGTCTCGGACCACTTCTTTCTTTCTTTCTCCCTCTCCTATTCACTCCCCCTCAATTCATCCAATAGCTCACCCACAGTAACTTTCAGGAGAAATCTCCCTACTCTGTCACAATCCTCCCTCGTCTCCACTGCTCTGTCTACACTTCCCCCTCCTGCGTCTTTCTCTAACCTGCCAGTTGACCTTGCCACCTCCACCCTCAACTCCTGCCTCTCTCAGTCCCTCGACTCACTTTGTCCTCTTGTCTCCAAACCAGCACGCTCCTCACCCCCCTGCCCATAGCTGACCGAGTCACTACGCTCCAGCAGAACATCACTGCGGGCTGCGGAGAGAAAGTGGAGAAAATCCCGATCCTCTGATGACCTGACCGCATACCATACCCTGCTGGCGACTTTTACATCTGCCCTCACGTCTGCAAAAGCCTCTTTTTTCCAATCCAAGATCAGCGCATGTGTCTCTAATCCACGTAAACTATTCTCCACCTTCTCTTCCCTCCTCATTCCTCCTCCACCCCCACCTCCCTCTTCCCTCTCCGCAGATGACTTTCTGGCCGCCTTTGAAGGAAAGGTGGCTACAATCCGGAACTCCTTCACCCATCCAGTGAGCCCCCCAACCCCCCAGGACAACCCCACAGCCACACTGACCTCCTTTGAAATGCTGGAGGACTCCGATGTATTACAACTCATCACCTCTCATCGCGCAACCACCTGTCCACTTGACCCCATCCCATCTAAAGTTCTCCAATCTATCTCCAGCGAGCTCCTTCCCTATCTGTCTTCCATTGTTAATTCCTCTCTCTCCTCTGGTCATGTTCCCTCTGTTTTTAAGACGGCTCGTGTTACCCCACTACTCAAAAAACCCACCTTAGACCCCTCCGATGTAACAAATTATCGACCCGTATCCCTTTTACCCTTTCTGTCCAAAACCCTCGAACGAGCAGTTCTTAAACAATTAACCTCTTTTCTCCATCAGAACAACCTGCTAGACCCTCACCAGTCTGGCTTCCGATCCGGGCACTCAACAGAGACTGCACTACTAGCTGTGACGGAGGCACTTGCCACTGCAAGAGCCTCACGCCTCTCCTCTGTCCTGATCCTTCTTGACCTGTCTGCAGTTTTTGACACGGCCCACCATAAAATACTCCTCTCCACCTTGGCTGGGATGGGAATTGCCGGGACTGCCCTGTCTTGGTTCTCTTCCTATCTTGCAGATAGGACCTACCAGGTCACCTGGAAGGGGTCTGCCTCTGCCTCTCATCCACTTGTTATGGGAGTGCCGCAGGGATCTGTACTGGGTCCTCTGCTGTTCTCCTTATACACCAGATCTCTTGGTTCAGTCATTAATTCACATGGTTTTTCCTATCATTGTTATGCAGATGACACACAACTCTTCTTTTCTTTCCCCCCCTCGGCCACACAGATCAATGATAAGATCTCTTCCTGCCTGGCTGACATCTCCACTTGGATGGCCAGCCACCATCTGAAGCTCAACCTCAACAAAACTGAGCTGCTCTTCTTCCCGTACAAGACCTCCTTGCTTCGTGAACTCTCAATCACGGTTGATGGCACCACAGTGACTGCCTCTCACTCTGCAAAGAGCCTGGGGGTGGTCCTGGATGACCAGCTGGACCTCAAGGAGCACATCAAGGCAACATCACGGTCCTGCAGATTCCTCCTATACAACATCAGGAGGATTCGACCATACCTGACGACGCACTCCACCCAGCTGCTCGTCCAGGCTACGGTGACCTCTCGCCTTGATTACTGCAACTCTCTCCTTGCAAACCTGCCAGCTTGTGCCATACAACCACTACAGATGTTTCAGAATACCGCTGCCCGACTCATCTACAACCTCCCCAAATTCTCCCACGTCACTCCTCTGCAGCGATCACTTCACTGGCTACCGGTCGCTGCCAGGATCCGATTCAAAGCCCTGACCCTTGCCTACACTGCCGCCAACAGGACAGCCCCCATCTACTTGCAGGACATGACTCAATTCTATGTGCCTCCTCGACCACTCCGCTCTGCGGCAGCAGGGCGTCTTGCAACCCCTCCCACCCGCCCAAAGGGATCACAGAGCTTCTCCACCCTAGCTCCCCAGTGGTGGAACGAACTCCCCGTCCCTCTCCGAACCTCCCCCTCACTATCCATCTTCCGCCGTGGCCTGAAGACTCATCTCTTCAGACTATACCTAGAATAACCACCACCACGCTGTGTGTATATATATATATATATATATATATATAAAAAAATGAAAAAAAAAACCCTTTTTCCTGTCACTTGTTACATGTTGCCCCATCCCTGCACTTCTTGGTAAATTGTATTTGTCCTAATACTCTAGCTTATTCTTCTGCCTAGTTTGGCTTTGCAGATGTTAGACCAGGATAGTGTTCTTTGTTCTCGGCTAGAAATAGCTTTACAAAATAAGTAATTGTACCTTACTGAACCCGTGTTCAGCAGTTGTCTACGATCATGAAAATGCACTTTTTGTACGTCGCTTTGGATAAAAGCGTCTGCTAAATGAATGTAATGTAAATGTAAATGTTAATGTAATGTATTACATTTGCAGTGGAGCACAAGGCAGAACTATGCTCAGAAAATGAAATGGTTAAGTAAAATGGTTTTAAATTATTTTGATTACATTACCACCAAAAAAATGTACCATATATCATAAAATTAAAATAAATGTGTAACGGGGCTGTGTTGGACTGTTTTGACTGTGTAAATATACATAGTTTAGTGTGGTCATAGTGACACTATGCAAACTACGTATACGGCAGACATGCTTATCAGGAGCTGGTGATGGTGTTACGCTAACATGACAGGCTGTATGCCGGCTGCTTCCCCCCGCATTGACTGATTGATTTATGGATTGATGTTTTCCCTTGATTGATGAATTGATCGTCTTCTGTTTCATGTCCTGGACGAGGGATGGGTCCGATACCCAGCCGCTATCCATCAGGCCAATTAAAAGGGGAGTGGAGAGCCGTCTTGGTGTCCTTTTAGAAGGAAGTTTTGCAGTCATGCGAGAGAGATCTCTCCACAGCGAGCAAGCTGGGAACGGCAAAAGACCGCACTGTTTGGTATCGTATATTGCAGGAAACTGGTTTGACTGTTCGGACGTACGTAAATCCTGACTATAATTTTAAAGTATGATGCGATCTGGCATGTATAACATTAATTATCAGAGTAGTTCGCCTCTGCGTTAGCCACCTTAGCCGTGTATGTTATTGGATTTCACGGTCCTGGCCGCCCTGTGCAGATACGGTGCACCTGTTCATGTTTTAATTAATATTGTTGGTTTTATATTGTAACAAAATAATTTTACTCTGGTTTGCAGGGGTGTAAAATACTTGAGTAATTGTACTTTGTTACAATACTTAAGTACTGTTTTTGGGGATCTGTACTTTACTTGAGTATTATTAAGTTCATATACCTGTACTTTTACTCAATTACATTTCAGAGAAAAACATACTTTTTACTCCTTACATTTAGAATGCAGACCTACAAAGTACAAATCTCGCAGGTCCAACGATTTTAATTAGTATATTTGTTTCTCTGGCCGAACTAATGTTAACGTTATTAATCCTGCAGCCGTTTTTATTTAAAACAGCCAATCAAATCCCCATCAATGGAAAATTAACCGGCCCATACCCATGATAATTGGCCCTTGTGCAAGACTAGAACGTGGGGATCTTTGATTAGACACCTGCTATCAGAAGAGTATAGACAGAGCAACAAGCTACAGAACAGAAGATGGCCACAAACTACAGTACAACAACGAGCGATGAAGAGGACAAAACGGTCGGCGCAGACAGACGAGACGAGCACCCATGGCCCTATCTCCGTTAAATGTTTTCTTTGACCGCAGTCAACACTGATTCTTATAAAATGAAGTGTCTCCTTTGCCTCCCCTGATCCCATGAAATGTCTGCATTCAAAAATTCTCCATCGAATTTGAAGAAACATGTCGGGGTAAGTTTGCTAGCTTGCAAACGTTAGCTGCTTTTTTTTCTTTACTAACGTAGCTAGCACAGCTACAAAGTTAATTTTGCTAACGTAGATAATGTTATCGATTCCAGTAATGTTAAAGTCATTAAGAAGATTAACTTGGCTAACCTGCAAATTAAATTCTAGCGAACGTTAGCTTAGTTAGCAGGATGACATTTTCATGATTTTTCCTTGCTAATGTTAGCTAGCAAAGTTGGCTAGCCCCTAGCCTCCCATTACACTAATTTAATACTGTAGTGTGACTTGGGTTAACTCACTCTCCCTCTTACATTGTTGGATGCATTAATGAATATTTGTGAAGCATTTAGCTAGTGAAGTTATGTTTTATATATGTAGCTAGCTAAATGTAGAGGAGTTGCATAACCCTTAGTTTAGGCTTAATGGTTTTCTCAACTGATCAGTAACATTCGGTAGACCACATTTTGACTCACAATCTTGTTGAGAAAATTACGGTACAAACAGAGTCTCAATTGATAAGTCTCAACATGATTGAGACATATTTATGGCTCACATTTAAGTATATGCACAAACATTTAGATGACTGTTTTTTAGAGAGCATGCCTCCCTTACAGTTTCAGTGATATTACTGAACAGTCATAGCTACATTTTAAAATCCTTTCAAAAGATGGTAGACCAGGGGTATCAAACTCATTCTATTTTGGGCCAAGTGTATGGACTGCACCAGCTTATTTCACTCATTAGTGCACCTTCTTGGTTGCAGAGGTGAGCTCATTAGTGAAATCAGCTGGTGTATAGTATAGGTTGAAACACAAATCAGCATACACTCGGACCAAAATGGAATGAGTTTGACACTCTTGTGGTAGACAAAAAAGCTAAGAAAACAAAATGTAATGTTTTCTTCTTGGTGTGACCATTAAAGTAACTTAATTTAAAGTGTTTAAAATGTTTTCTTTTTGTTTTGTAGAGAGAACACCCATATCAGCTGAAGAATTATTCCAAACTGACCTCTGCTTCACAGAAAATAAAAGTGGAGACCAGTCACACCTCCAACAGCAAGCAACTGAAGGTGGACGGCTTACTACCCAAGCATGTGTCTCAGGCCACTGTGGACAAAGCTGTATTAAGATGCATAGCTCAAGGACTCCAACCTTATAGTGTTGTTGATTTGCCATCATTCAAAAATCTGATAAATGGTTTACAACCAAGCGCTTCGGTCATTACGAGGCCCACTGTCCGCTCAAAGATCATCAAAGCTGCTCAAACCATGAAAGAGAAAGTCACTGCTGCTATGAGTGAAGTTGAAATGTCCACTGCAAGCTTGTTAACATTTTGTAGCAATGCTAGTGGAAGCGAATGGGGTCAGCTAGCCAGTATCTGGTCTGGTTAACTGTCGATCTGAACCCATTTGTTTCCATTACCATTGCTACAAAATGCTAACAAGCTTTCAGTGGATATTTTCATTAACCAGTGCCGATATAAAAAAACTATTTGCCAAGAATTGATGTGCAATGTTGAACCAACGTATATAAAAAAAAAAAAAAAACTGAACTAACCTTAATTTTTTTTTTCAAATTCAGAGAAGTGCATTAAATCATTTGAATGCAAAAAAAGTGTCCTGTTCTTTAATTTCAGCATTGTCTATCGCAGAACTCATTCCAATCTTGGCAGAGTGTATGCTGGGTTTCATTCCAGCATTGCCTAAACACCAGCTGATGATTTCACTGATTAGCTCACCTCTTCTAACTTGCCTGGTGCAATGTGAAGTTAAAGGAAAACTTGTATACGCTTGGCCCTCGATGGAATGAGTTTGAGACCCTTGGTGTATTGCTTGCAATAAAAAGTTTTCACTTTTACTTTTTAGTACTTAAAGTTACAATCTCAAAGATTTCAGTTTTGTTCTCTATGGCGGTGCCAATGGCGAGAAGCGGTAATTGCAGGTGTGTTTTTGGACCTCACTTCCCATAGATCCAACCGGGTCCAACCATTGTCGCCTGTGTGACGTCAGTCAGTTGGCACCTGGGCCACGCCAACTATAACACTTATTTACTGAATAAAAAATGTTTGTTATAAAAGTAATGTTATGTGCATACTCATTCATTGTCTAACATTAGGCTAACTTAAACTGTCTTTACACTGTCGAGCTGGGTTAAAATGCTGTGGCAGATCTGGGGTAGAATTAGTGATGATCAATTTCCACACATGTTCTTTATCCACCTTTTGCCCGGTATGAACATCTTTACACTGCAGAGAAGAATTTGTGGAATTCGCCGTGGCTCGTGCAATTATGTATCTCGTGCACAATAAACTGTCTTTTTCGTGAATGACTGTTGTGTAATATTTTTGAAACAACTGCCTTACAAAATGTTACCCCTGGTGTTTCTGGTTTTTCTAGCTAAACTGTTCGAGAATAAAGCTGAGCTGGGTGTTAAATTAGCAATCAGAACAAGAAGAATAAAACAAAAACAAAGGAGATTTCATCAAAAAAGGGCATCAAGGCTGAAGGAACATATGAGGAAGCATAATAAAATAACAATGCTAATCCATACTGCCGTATTCTTTTATTTAGTTTTCTCCGGCTTGACATCTTTACAGAGAAATCAGACCCGGCTCTGATCCACGTACACCCCGGCTTTATTCCTATCATTATAATATACTGATGAACTTGATGGCAATGTAAATAACGGTAACGTTAAGGCCAGTTCAGATCAATGATTCGCAACGAGACAAATGTTGCAGAGAAAATTGCAGCGGTGTGAACTGGTTAGTAGCAGAGCCGTTGCCTGCCCCTTTAGTTAGCTACATTGCAACAAGGTAGCATTGCATTCGAGAGACGGTTGGCGAGGTTGGTACTGGTTGATAGCGTTAGCTAGCGTTTTTTCTTATTGTTAGCTGACATTAGATTGTGTTAATTACATTAGCTAGCTAGCTAACACAATGTAACCTGATATGAGAGATGGATACTGTGCGCAACGTTGTCTAAACTAATGTTGCCTTTCTTGACATGGTCCGGTAGCTAACGTTAGCTGTGCAAATAGCTATGTAATTTAGTAACGTTACATTGTCATCAAATGTAATACGAAATCTACATAAACAAATAATATGACCTCTCATGTTACACAAGAACTTTTTAGGGTTCCATAACTTTCTCTGTTATTGTAGCAGACACCGGAAAAAACAGTACTCCGCTCACACACAAGTGAGTTGAAGAGCAAGCCTGTTACGTTAGCTCCGCCTACCCTCTCTGGTGGACCAACCACTGATGGGTGATGGAAAACGCGTCACTAACTATGCGCCGCTTGTGATTTTTTCCCGGGAATGTCGCCACAGACACCCAGTTCTTTAATCATAAATTATTATAATAATAATAATATAAATTAATATAATAATAGGCTAAATCACCATTGTGTTACCTAATTCGGCGATAGATAGTGACTTAACAGACATTTATTTTAATGAAAATCTTCGAGATTATTACTTTAAGTACATTTAAAAGTAGGAACTTTTTGACTTTTACTCAAGTGTATTTTTAGCCAGATACTCTGACTTTTACTTGAGTAAGATTTTGAGACAGTACTCATACTTTCACTTAAGTATGTGGGTACTTTTTACACCCCTGGTGGTTTGTATCCTTGTAACACCCTGCCTTAGAACAGTATTGATGTACTTTTATTATTTTTGTTCCTTTGGGGGAGGGCTCGGCTGTGTCCATATAAAATAATCACTGGTAGCAGGTTAAAGTGCCCTGTAGGGGTGTGGAGCTTATAGTGTGTATTTGCCTAAGCTCTTCTGATTTCTGTGTGGGGCCTAAAGCTCAAAGTCAAAGTGTTTTTATTTGTCAAGTGCACAGTATAACACAAGGTCATTCTGAGCAAAGAAATTCTTATGACATGGCAGGCAGCAACTACGTAGAAGCAAGAGCAAAAATATCAAAAAATATCTAAAATATACATAATATTAAACATAGTATTAAATATTAGCAGCAGTACCAGCCTGTACAGATGGGGGATATGGACAGTGAGAAAAGGAGTATTAAATATTTAAATATTAACCATATAAAGTGCAGGAGTGCTGATGAATATGTGCATAAGATTGTGATAATGTACATTGAACGTACATAGCATACATAGGAGGTCATGTGATCAATGTGATCCCTGAGATTAATGTTGCTGGGTGAGAAGCCTGATGGCCTGGGGGAAAAAACTGTTTGTGAGTCTGGTCGTCCGTGCCCGGATGCTCCGGTAGCGTCTACCAGACGGCAGCAGCGAGAACAGACCATAGCCTGGGTGGCTGAAGTCTTTTATGATTTTCTTTGCTTTCCTAAGGCATCGTGTGTGGTAGATGCCTTGCACAGAGGGGAGGTGGCAGCCAATGATGCACTCCGCTGTCTTCACCACCCTCTGGAGGGCTTTTCAGTCAGCAGCGGAGCAGCTGCCGTACCAGGCAGTAATGCAGCCAGTGAGGATGCTCTCAATGGTGCACCTGTAGAAATTGATGAGGGTTTTGGCAGACATGCCAAACTTCTTGAGTCTCCTCAGGAAGTATAGGCGCTTTTGGGCAGTTTTCACTGCTGCGTCTGATTGCCTGGACCAGGTGAGGTTATCATTTATGACCACACTGAGGTCCCCCCCCCCCCCGTCGCTCGATCATCTCCTTAGTCTTGCAGATGTTGAGAGAGAGGTTATTGTCCTGGCACCATGTTGCCAAGATGCTGACCTCCTCTCTGTAGGCGGTCTCATCGTTGTTGGAGATGAGACCCAGGATGGTGGTGTCGTCTGCAAACTTGAAGACTGGAGCTGCGTGTGGCCACACAGTCGTGCGTGAAGAGGGCGTACAGGAGGGGACTGAGTACGCAGCCCTGAGGGGCTCCGGTGCTCAGGGTCAGTGCAGAAGAGGTGAGGTTACCCATTCTCACCACCTGGGGTCTGCCCGTCAGGAAGTCCAGGATCCAGTTGCAGAGGGAGTTGTTAAGACCCAGGTTCCTGAGCTTGGGAACAAGCTTAGCAGGCACAACTGTGTTGAATGCTGAGCTGTAGTCTATAAACAGCATCCTCACGTAAGTGTCTCCCTTATCCAGGTGGGAGAGGGTGGTGTGCACTGTCAGGGCGATGGCGTTGTCTGTAGATCTGTTGGGGCGGTATTGAAGGGGGTCCAAGGTGTCAGGAAGAAAGGAGCAGATGTGGGTCCTAACTAGCCGCTCGAAGCACTCCATGATGATGGAGGTCAGTGCTACAGGGCGGTAGTCATTCCAGCAGGAGATGGCAGGTTTCTTTGGTACAGGAACAATGATGGTCTGTTTGAAGCAGGTGGGGACTGCAGACTGGTTCAGGGAGAGGTTGAATATAGAGGTGAATACCTCCGCTAGCTGGTCGGCGCACGCTCTGAGGACACGGCCTGGAGTGCCATCTGGCCCTGGTGACTTCCGAGGGTTTACTCTTTTAAAGGCTCTCCTTACATCAGCCGTAGATAGGGACAGAGTGCAGTCGTCCTGGTCCTCATCTAGCCTTACAGTAGGGATGGCGTTGCTCGCCTCAAACCGTGCGTAGAAGGTGTTGAGCTCGTCTGGAAGAGAGACGGCGGGCTGGGCATCACTGCTATTTCTCCCTTTGTAGTCTGTGATGGAACGCAGTCCACACCACATGCGTCTTGGGTCGGAACTGTGGTAATTAGACTCCAACTTGTCCCTGTAGGCTCTTTTGGCATCTCTGATGACTTTCCGTAGGTCATATCTGGACTTCCTCAAGGCCTCCAGGTCCCCAGAGCTATGGGCAGAGGACCGTGCTCTGAGCTTAGCAAGGACATCACCATTAACCCAGGGCTTCTGATTGGGGAAGGTCCTGACATTGACTTTCGGGATGACATCATCAATGCACTTGGAGATGTAGGCTGAGACAGAGTCTGTGTATTCATCAATGTCCCCATCAGCTGCAACACAGAACATCTGCCAGTCTGTGGTTTCAAAACAATGGCAATGGATTCCTCACTCCAGCGTTGAACTGCCCGAAAAACTGGTTTTTCCTGTTTTAGGCGTTGTCTGTAGGTTGGGAGGAGAAGAATGGAGGTGTGATCCGCCTTGCCAAAGGCAGGGCGGGGGAGGGGTTTATAGCTGTCCCGTATTTGAGAATAACAATGGTCAAGAGTCTGGTCACCACGGGTAGGAAAGTTAATGTGCTGGTGATATTTAGGCAAAACTTTCCTCATATTAGCCCTATTGAAATCGCCAACAACAATAGAAGCTGCCTCAGGGTGAGCGTTCTCTAGTCCATTGATTACTCCGTAAAGGTCTTCTAGCACGCGCGTTTTATCCGCCTGCGGGGGTATATAGACTGCTGTGATTATAGCGGAGCTGAACTCCCGAGGGAGGTAGAAGGGACGGACTTTTATAGTTAAGAGCTCCAGGTCTGGTGAGCAGGGTTTAGCGAGTACTCCTACATCCGTACCCCAGCGAGAGTTAACCATAATGCAGACCCCTCCGCCTCTGTGTTTACCTGACTCCGTAGTTCTGTCCTGCCGATAGATGGAAAATCCAGCCGGGGTAGCAGCCGAGTCAGGCACCGTAGGGTCTAGCCAGGTCTCAGTAAACGCCAGCACGCAGCAGTTTGCAATGTCCCGCTGGAAGTTAATCCGTGCGTGTAGTTCGTCCATTTTGTTATCTAGGGATTGAACATTTGCCAGTAAAATGCTTGGTAACGGCGGACTGTGTCTTGTCCGAGATCTGCATAGGATACCGGCACGTTTGCCTCTTTTCTTTCTCCTTCGTCGGCGTATTGGTAAACACAGCGGCGGCAGGACAAAGGGGTCGCAGCACGTACTCCGGTAAGTTGAAGAAAAGTTCATGTCCAGTGCCGAACGCACTCCCAAAAGTGCTTGTCGATCATACTGTATAAGCGACAGTGCAGTATGTGCAAAGATAAAAATAATAATAAACAAGATAATAAACAAAGAGCTACGAGTTGGTTGCGGAGCCATTGTCAGTGCAGCCTTCCCACGGCGCACCGGAACCGGAACCGGAAAGCTATTTAGTGTGTGGGAATTGCTGTGCATTCACTTAACTCTTCTGTGCTGCTGTGTGGAATCAGGTTGCATTCCCCCTAACTCTTCTGGTATGCCGGGCCGTGCTAGTGGCAGGCATCACAGGACAGCCCGGGTTGCTCCCCCCCCCCCGTTTACTGTTTCCAATTCATTGATTCATTGTACAATAAATATTGTTACCTCTGTACCTCTGTGTTCATGTCCTGTATGTACCCTAGTCACTGAAGTACTTCCCCAATTTAAAGGCCTCTCACCTTCCTGGGAGTGGCATAATCCACTATCTAAAATAAGTAAAGTAGGCTATTGTTACAAATGAATACTGTGCAACTATATTACAAAGCAAAAATACCTTTACTACCTTTATAAATAGATATTAATATTACTAGTTATTTATTTATTTTTTGCAATGGACTGAATGAAAAGCTATTGAAGCAGGCGACAAATGTGAAACAAATCCAGATGTACAATACTTTCACAAAAATAGTTTGTGAAAAACTTTAGGCTCTGTATTCTCTGTAAACAATGATTATATTGTAATAGTTAACAGTATGGTAGTAAAATATATAATAGTAACATTTGTATTTTATTACAAGAACAGTAAAAAGAACATGTAACCTATTATAGTAGCAGTATGTTGGATTCACATTGTCCTTAACGGGATCCACTGAATGGAAATAGAAATTCTCAGTGCAAGTCTCTGCTATATATATATAAAAAAGAAAATGATTCTATGTTCATAAATGGCAGCTTTTCAACAAGATTAAAAGAGTATGTCTGGGTTATTCAGGGTTAAGGGGTCTTATGTGAGCCAAGAAAATATTCCCCACACCATTACAACGCCACCAGCCTGGACCATTGACATGAATCCATGGATTAATGCTGTTTATGCCAAATTCTGACACAAGCATCTGCACAGTGGAAATCAAGATTTGTCAGACCAGGTGATGGTTTTCCAATCATCAGTCATCCATTGCCCACTGTAGCCTCATCTTCCTGTTCTTAGCTGACAGGAGTGGAACCTGGTATGATCTTGTGCTGCTGTAGCCCATCTGCTTTTAGGTTCCAATGTGTTGTGCATTCAGAGATCCCTTTCTGCACACCACTGTTGTAAACAGCTGTTATTTGAGTATCTTTGGCCTTTTTGTTCACTGGAACGCGTGAGCCCATTCCCCTCTGACCTTTCTCATCAAGGTGTTTTCGCCCATAGAACTGATAATCATTGGATGTTTTTGTTTTTCGCAACATTCTTGGAGACTGAAAATCCTAGGAGGGCAGCTGTTTCGGAAGTGCTAGAACCACAATGTCTGGTTAAAGTTGCTAAGATCAATTTTTTCAGGCGACCCATGTTTTAATAGATTTTTAAATCTACCACGTACTTACTGAGAAGGGTGTGCCTGCTTATTCTCCATGATCTGGTCCCAGCCTGGTTCACAGAACGACAGGGCAACACACGTGAGGTGCAGTTGTTTCGTTCTTTCATCTTTATCTTGGTTAGAACAGAGAATCCAACTTTGCACATATAGGTCATTGTGAAGGGCAGTAGCAATAAAATTATTGCTTTGCTCAGCATGGGATACTCAGTGGAGAGGCCAATCCAGAATGACTCTATTATCAAATCTATGATTTCAAAGTCAAAGGGATTCACTGCTTGACAGTCAAATCATAAAACCTCTCCAGCGGAAAGTTACAAGAAAAATTTTCCGCCAGTGCGTCACTGGATGAGGCTCGGGACCCAGGGTTTGAAAACCACCAGCTGAGATCACACGTCTTGCCCATTCTAATGTTTGGTCAAACAACAGCAATACTTCTTCACCATGACTGTATGCTTAATGTATTGAGAGTTGCAGCCACATGCTTCACTGGTGGAGCAGAATATTTGCATTTAACAAGCAGATGTACTTAATAAAGTAGCCTCTGACTGTGTGTGTGTGTGTGTGTGGCAGCAAAATTGTAAACTAAAATTAAAAAATCACAGCACTGGTGTTTAACAAACTGGCTCATCTTGTGTTTTTGGAAAATAACCTCTAAAAGAGTCACGTTAATACATGCTGTAAAAATAAAACTGCTATTTTTCATCACTCTTTCATTAAAATGTAGGCTATGTTGTTCATAGATTGTTCTTACAGAATGAGAATACTGTAGTCAATATAAAATACCGGTTTAACTGTTATGTTAAAATACAGTCAGTCCAAATGAGTTAACCAACCCTTCTTTCTGTTTAGCCATTATCAATCAATGACTTATATAAAATATTTTAGTAGAAAAGAAATAACTTCAGTGGACTGAAATTTAACATCAACAACCTAGCTAGCTGGCACAATTACAATAAAATTTGATCATTATTTGATCTATTGCTCATCAACATGTGTACCATGGTCCTCATTTTCCAAGTTGCAGGAAAAAACATTACATGCTTGGTCGATGGGAACAATGGGTCTATAAATACCAGTTGTTCTTCAAACAACAAAATACAAAGAAGAGACATTTATCATACTGTGTGGGTTACGTCCCTTTATTATTTATGTGTTACCCAAACCGATGTAAACACCAAAATTAATTTAAGGATACAACTATTCCTTTTTCATGTGCATGAAAGACTTATTTTCTACTTTATGCTGCATCTGTATGTAGTAAGTGCAGCCAATTTAAATGTGGATATTGATTAAAATCTTGTCCTCTCTGATGACACAGTTCCAAGGAATGATGCATTCACACAGCATCTTACACGAGTGGGCATGAATGCTAATGAGTGACTGATGCAGCACTGCGTATTGTGTGATGGGATTCTGCAACGAAGGCTTTGGCCTGTTTGACTGAAATGGAATCACAAGAAAAGGAAATTCTTCGTTGGCTTTGTGTGTGTGTGTGCTTAATCTACTGGAAGCACGCACAACTGTATGCTTCTTAAATAATATATGAGCCAATTTTCAGGGTAGTGCAGAAATAGATGGCAAGGCCAGAACCATCAGTCAAGAAACAGTGATTACACTGGAAAGCCACACATTTAATTAGGTTGTCATATTGTTATTATGGCACAATAATTATATGTTTTTCTATTGATTCTACTGAACATGTAAAACCAAGCAAACATAAAAACAATGGTGTGTAACCATGGCAATTCTATTTATGTACTATGGAAAATAAGAACATGTTTATCTTGTGTCCTTGTTTCAGGAAATTCACTGTTAAAGGCTTTTTGTACATCATAGTAGTGCCAGGCGATACACTGCAATCATAATTATCGAATGCAATAACAATCATCACCACCATGTAGTGTATTGGCTTTCTTCTTTTTTTCCCCTATACCTGATGCGGTAATAAATACCAGTGACATCTGCTGGGTAAGTCACGTGGAAGCTGCAAGGCCTTTGTGCTGATTGGCTGTTATTAGCACCCAATAAATAACAGGGCAACATTTTTTCTTTGGGAACATGAACCCTGAAGTCTGAATGTTTCTTTCTGCACGGAATTTCTGAATGTTTCTTTCTCTCCAGCCCTGTCCTGCACTCTGTGATTGTGGAACACCGCAGTCCTGTTACTCCTTCAGTTTGTGGCCATGCCTTGACGCAGCCGGGAACTCCGGCTGTATCACTGTGCTCCTCTAAACTCCACTATGCTGAAGTATAGAACTGGGGCTTCTACTATTCCAGGTAGGTTATTAAACCTCAACTGTAACTGGCTTAACCCATTTCATTTGTTGTGTGTCACATGCCAATGTGATACCCCTGGGAAAAAGATGCGGAAGTTCCGGGAAACACCGTTGGTTGCTGCATGGAGAGAGAGAGAGCACCTACACAGACCCAAAATCAAATAAATGGATAACTTCACCCTTCCACTCATGGGTTCCAGGTAAAAACAATAAGCTAAAATAACAAGCTAAAATTAAAGCCGCAAGCGGAGTTGGGAGGGGTCCAAGCAGTGGCGCTATCGCGCCCCCTATGGAGCGATTTTAAAACGGACATGAACATATCTACTGATTATCATGATGATTGTATAAAATATTGATGACTTATGGCCAATTTTGTGCTAAGAGATGCTGTCAGATGACTTAGTTGCGTCGCCATGGATGTGTCCTGGTCGCTTGCCGTAAAGGCCGTTACTACGTCGTAACACTTAGATGGCATGTCATAAAATATAGCCCAGCGTGTATGTAGAGCTGCAGCGCTTCCGTGCCGCAACTAAAAAAGGCGTCAGACTAGTGTTGTCACGATACCAAAATTTTGACTTTGATACCGATACCAGGTTTAGTATCACAATACTCGATACTGAAATGATACTTGAAACTTAAAAGATACTGACTCGGTACCTAACAATACTGAAATTACCTTAATAGATCAGAAACATAATGACCTCATTTTCGGTTTATTAACAACCTGGTTTATTAACAACCTTTAAGTTGAAGCCTGCTCAAAATATTAATAAGCATAGGCCCATAGTGTTACAACACTAGACAATAGAAAAATATATTAAATATATTTTAAAAAATTAAACAATTGTAAACCAAATAATCTTTAAACAGGTCTTTTACTTTTAAATAGATCTAAAAGCAGCATATTTTAATAACATTACAGTATCTTCCTATAAGAAAATATTTCCAAATTAGAACACCTATTGCTACTGAAGTGTACTGAGTCGAAGCTGAGCTGTATCAACGAGAGGAATGCAAAACGCACCTGACTTGGCTACCTTAGTTGCCACTGCCATCTAGCGAAGATTCTGACAAATTACAGCTTTCATCCTCTCAATCAGTAATGTGGGAGACACATTTCCCTGGCTTTTACATTTGACCTAAAAGTACCGAACGTCGGAAAATTCTAATACCAAACCGTTGTTTTTTTAAGTACCGAAAAGGTGCTGAAGTTTCGGTATACCGTGCAACACTATGTCAGACACATATTCCAATCCATTGCTGAGCTTAGCAGTGAATACACATTTCAGAGCACCTCAGAGACAGAATAATAATACATATTTCAAATAATATATACGACATTGAAAAAAAAACGAAACAAAAATTGAAATATCAACTCGCCATCCCTGCTACCTGCACGCAGAGTACCGTATTATTTTTTTCGATATTGGCAGACTACAGCATTACGTCTTTTGTTTATATTCAGTATTAGTAATTGCTGTGAGAAACTGTGCTGTAGACACAAGAAAGTTTGTTATATTATGGTAGCAACGGAACGAAGCGGAATATATATAGGCTAGATTTACCATCATTGTTTTAATTATACCAGAGTGTTTTCGCGCGTTTGCAGAGAAACTCAAATGCTATCAATGAAAATGGTTTAGTTATTTCTCAGTATAATGACGGACGGAGATGGGATGATATGATAACAATTTTCAACTGTCCACCACGTTTTAGCAACATTCCAACACTCTTGTCATCACTGTTGCATGCATCACAAAAACTATTACACTAACACTCACATTACAGTGTGAAATATCCACATTATATAATACCACTAACCTATTTAAAGATACTCAATTTCAAAAACAATGTATATAACCGAAATATTTTGAGCAGTAATACTTACATAGCAATATGACATTTTATCTGTGTTCAGTAGCACAGAGACAGTAAATCAGTGACAAAGTCTTATCCGCTTCTGTTTTGCTCCAGAAACGATGTCAGATAGGTCCATCAGCAAAGACATGGCTTAGCTATGCCCCGAAGTCCTCAATAATAATAGTACTCTCCAAGAAATTATGAAAATCGTTGACAACGTTTCGTTAGGTGCAGCATCTTACTGCTACCCAGAATGCGCAAGTGAATGCGATAAGAACATTTTCTGTTACGCTGACCGATAAAACGCTATTCCAAAAGCAAAATCAGACATGTTATACATCGGTAGAAAGCTTATACTCTCACCTACTGAATAAATGAATTGTCAATCAAGCCAGGCTGTACTAAAAAAGGCGACAACGCCGTAAACAACAGGTGTGGTATTACGCACAGCTATTTTTGAAGGTACCCAGGCATCACAGATGCGTGTATATTTCACAAACGGATTGTCCAAGACAATATATGACCACTCAGTCTCAAAAGGGACATCTCTACACGTAAAACCAATGGTAAGGTTGTATATTTATTCAATATTTATTCCCAGGTATTGACTGTAGAATGACATGGTATCATTTTTTAAAACGTTGTCTCATTTATTTCGTTACTCAGTGAGCAGCGTTTGCACTGCCTTATTGGCATATCTTAGGGCTATTGTCAGGTTTATCTTGTTGCTATGACGGAATACGATTTTTGAGTGGTGAAAGAATATTTTTATGAATGCCCAGATTGATAATATTGTCCATTATGAAGTTCAGACCCTCCCCTCACTGGTAAAAACTAGACCCGATGGTGTAGGATTACTTAGTTGCGTCGCCATGGATGTCTTCTAGCCGCTTGCCGTAAAGGAGTTTACTAGATGTCATAACACTTTAGATTTGGAGCTACAGCTCTTCCACACCGCAACTAATAAAAAACTCCAAATGGCGAGCAAACAATTTGGCGGACATAGGTGGTCCCAATAGTTGTAGAGCACATTCAGATTAATCGGTCGATGAAGAAAAATAATAATCCTAACAGATACAATAGGGTTCCACCAGCTTCGCTGCTTGGACCCCTAATAACAAAGAGAAAAGAAAGTAAAATGGCGCAACCAACCACTTTCCGGTGCGCCCCCCATAGCTGGCCCGCTTCCCAGCCAGACCAGCTCCTCCTATTTTCCAGTGGCGGATCACTTTCTTTTTCTTGTATGCTCGAACAGAACACCAAAATAAAATGAAAGGAAAATCATAAACACGCTATCCGTGTGAGATCCCGGTCTCAGTCCTGAACTGTGGAGAGCAGCACACCTTTAAGAACCTGGGCTGATTAGCTAATGCAACTCAGGTGCGTGCGCTCTCTCTACCAGCCAGCACAGCTGAGACCAATCCGGTTCACCGCGGGTCCGAATGCGACACATCTCCAATCCGAGAATTCACCCAATGGCTAAATTGTTTTACACCCAGACCGCTCCCTCCCGGGCTTCGAAACCAATTGACACACGCCAGCGTGACACCCCTGGGAGGGAGATGCAGCAGTTCCGGGAAACATCATTGGTTGCCACATGGAGAGAGAGAGAGAGAGCCGCACCAGCTAATGAGATGGAAAGCTGCTGTGGGGCTGTTTGGCTGTTTCTTGTTTGATCCCCACCTGCTTGATCCCCACCAGTCTGGCTTCAGGCCTGGCCACTCGACTGAGACTGCACTCCTCTCGGTCAGTGAGTCACTCCATGCCGCACGAGCAGCCTCCCTCTCCTCTGTCCTGATTCTCCTAGACCTTTCCGCTGCATTTGACACTGTGGACCACTCTACCCTCCTGTCCTCCCTGGCAGCAACAGGGATCCGCGGCACAGTCCTTGACTGGATTGAGTCCTACCTCTCTGACCGCTCCTTCCAGGTTGCCTGGGCGGGTAAGGTATCACCACCCCGTCCCCTCACCACCGGAGTTCCCCAGGGCTCAGTCCTTGGTCCCCTTCTCTTCTCCATGTACACCAGATCCCTTGGCCCTGTAATATCTGCCCATGGCTTGTCCTATCATTCCTATGCCGACGACACGCAACTCTTTCTCTCCTTCTCCCCATCGGACACACAGGTCCCCGCCCGCATCTCCGCTTGCCTGAGGGACATACAGAGCTGGATGGACAATCACCACCTGAAGCTCAACCCGGGAAAGACGGAGCTAATCTTTATTCCTGCTCTATCCTCTCCCCTCCTCGACTTTTCCATTTCCTTAGGGGACACCGTAGTGACATCATCACCCTGCGCCAAGAATCTCGGAGTGATGATGGACAACAGGCTGTCCCTCTCCAACAACATTGCAGCAGTAACCCGGGCATGCAGATTTTTCCTATACAACATCCGCAGAATCCGCCCCTTTCTCACCACCTACTCAACCCAGCTCCTGGTCCAAGCAATGGTTCTATCCCGCCTGGACTACTGCAACTCTCTTCTGGCTGGACTACCGGCATCTGCCACCAGACCCCTGCAGCTCATTCAGAATGCTGCGGCTCGTCTGGTCTTCAACCTACCCAGACACTCCCACGTAACTCCCCTGCTCACTACCCTCCACTGGCTGCCTGTTATAGCTCGCATCAAATTCAAAACATTGGTTCTAGCATACCAGGCAGTCAAGGGATCAGCCCCAGCATACCTTCAAAAGATATTCAAACCCTACATGCCAGCCAGATCCCTCCGTTCTGCTACCTCAGGACGCCTAGCACCTCCCCCTCTTCGCACCTGCACTTCCAGAACACGTCTCCTCTCTGTTCTGGCCCCACGATGGTGGAATGACCTCCTGTGGAGGTCAGAACAGCTGAGACTGTGACCCATTTCAAACGACGACTGAAGACCCACCTCTTCAGGCTGCACCTCTCCCCATCCCTTCCCCCCCTGTAAATGACTAAACTTAGGGTTGTAACTAGGCAGCTGTTTAATAGGTGACTTAGTTGATGCGCCAGTCTGAACGACTACTTGTATTTTTATTTATTTTTATTTTTCCATAGATTGCGTTGTTGCCGTTCTCGTTGTTAGTGTTAATCAGTTTAACCACCAGGGTCCAGGTTGAACTATGCGGTTGTTCCCTGTACTTGGACCGGTACTTCTCTCTAGGGGTTTCGTCATACTTGTTCCTGGTTATGGTTATACACTTTGTTGTACGTCGCTCTGGATAAGAGCGTCTGCCAAATGCCTGTAATGTAATGTAATGTAATGTAATGTTTAGTCTTTGTTATTTTAGTTTGTTGTATTAATTTATAATTTTTTTACCTGGACCTTGTGAGGGTGAAAGGCAAAGACGTTTTGTCTCAATTTCGAAGAATCGCACTCTCTCTCTTTCTATATCCATTTAAATAAAGACCAGTAAATTCCGGAATTCCCGCATCTCCCTTTGTCCAACTCTTCTGTCCACTAAAGGGGTGTGTTGCGGCATGTGACACTGTGATAGATCCACTACATTTGTTACACCCATTCTACCACTACTTTACAACAGGCTGGCTAGTGGAGGATGGGCTCCCCCCTCGATTCCCATGTTCCTCTTGAGATTTATCCCCATCGGTTTTTTCTCGCCATTGTTAGAAGGTTTCTCTCCCCACTGGGATTTTTTTTAACCTTGCTTGCTATTTTGGGGTTCAGACCTTCTTTTTGCTCTTTTTCTGCTATGCTGTAAAGCATCCTTTGGCAGTTTTCTTCAGACATTAAATTCATTTGATTAAATTTGTATGCTTAAGGAAACAAATGCTAGTTATTACGCTCAAAAAACATTTGATAATTATCGTTGTGGTCTATTCCCTGCCCTACCTCATAGTCTACATGTCTACTCTCCATATACCCTTTTGTAAGGGTATGCACAGTATCTACACCATTTGCTGTAATATGGTTAAGCAATGTGTATAAACTGTTTCTTTGCTTGAAACACTTTTCGCTGCATTTAAAAAAAAAAAAATTCACCAATGTAATTTAGTGCAGCCAATAAGTGTTGGCCAATAACACGCTTGTGGATCATATGACATGATGATACCCAAGTGACAAAGTATGACATGACAAAGAAGGACCCTCTGATTAAACAAAATGGTTATTAAAATAATAAGATAGCTTCTTACAAAGTGGTGTTTTATTAACATTGTTTAAGGAGGATGGTACCCACCCCTACTACTTCTTTTTTTATAGAAATTTTAAATGTATGTGCTCAAAACGACAGCATACTAGAGAGTATATTAGTAATGGGCGGATTACTATGAGGACTGCAACCATATTGTATTTGTACTGATTATTATTATTATTGGTCAGAGCTATAAAGCTGATTGAATCCTAGCCGCTTCAGCCACTTTTTAAAAAGTTGTTACAAAATCCACAGTTCAAAAATCTAGGCATTCTTGTAGAGGACAATATAAAGCAGGTGTTCTGACCATACAGCCACAAATAGTGGAGCTATTTATAGCAAGCAGTTGAAAATGCAGACATTGAAAGCCTAAACCTCCTATCCAGACTGATGTATAAGCACAAATCTTGTGTACCCATTTTTATTTCACTGTAATAAGTATATCAGACTTACCTAGATTCACTCAAGTCATGAGAAGTCAGCATATTTATTACAAAAAAGAAATAAATAATAGAAATATTAATTCCAAAACAGTTCTGAATCAGAATTATGAATTTATGTTTTTACCTTGTGTGTAGTTTTTTTTCTTTTCTGTAGAGGCTATATCTCCTTGTGACTCCCCCTCAGAGACTTCTGGAATCATCCATTAATTCCCTGCATACCATACTTTTGCCTGCGTGTTGGAATTAACCATGTGGGAATTACAGCCCTTTTTATACATCGTTCCCCATTTTAGGGGATCAAAAGTAATTGGACAATTGGCTGCTCAGCTGTCTTTGCATCATTTGCAGCATTCATGCACAAAAAAGCTAACAAAAGGTTGATTCTAGGTGTGGAATTTTCATTTGTAGTCTGTTGTTGTTGTCTCTCAACTTGAAGACAAAGGAATTGTCACTTCCCATAAAGCAGGCCATCATATTCTGAAAAATCAGAATGAACCAATCAGAGGCAACGCCAAAACACTGGGTGCGTAAAAATCAACTGATTGGTACATTGTTAAAAAGCAATAGCAAAAGTTCTGGTAGACAAAAACCATTGTAGTGGATTGCGTTTCAGGAATATTTTCACTTGTGAAGAAAAACTCCCTTGATCTGCCAAACAGATCAGAACACTCTCTGGGATGTAGGCGTAACATCAGAATAACCTAAATACATAAGCATTAAGGCAATCATGCAAATTTTAAGGATGCTGCATTACTGTTGTTCTACCAGCGCAAAAACCTCCAATGCGGCACCTTCATAAATATGGAAAAATGCTATTGGTCTAGTTAGCGTATATAAATGTCCCGCAAATCCTTGGTAAATATGGCCCTTAGTGTCGCCAAATCTTCCCAAAACATCTGAATTGTGCATTGCTGTAAATAATAACATAATCATATATTTCACTACAGATTGTGAGGCCCATTTTAGTTGAAACAAATGAAACTTAGCAAAGGCTGCCTATGGTGCTCTCAATCATGTGCACACAAGGAAAAACACACATTGAAAGAATTACACTGCACTACACTGATTTTAATGAGAGTAAATAAATAAATAAATATGGAACCACTGTGCACTCACTTAGCATCTGGCTTTGCTTGGTGGGATCTCAATTGCTAAGCCTTTTCCAGCATATTGCATATCTGCGCCGTGAGCACAAAGGAGAATAAAAAAATTTTTTAAAAAGCCTTTCATTGTTATAAAAGCAATATATGCTGCTCTCTCTGCATCTTTGTATTCCTGATATACAGAAATGTACCTGCGTACCCTGCACCTGGCCGTGAAAATAGGTAAATTTATTCAGCCGTGGTACAAAATCGGAAACACACAAACAGGGCAGAGCTAGTAGAACAGACCTTTCTGTCTCAGACCAGAACCAGTCTGAGCTGTCTAAAAGCAACTGAAATTCTTCTGACCTGAATTAAAAAAAAATAATTATACCATGTCATCCTACTGTCAATATCTGCGACTAAATATGGAATAAATATACAACCTTATCATTGGTTTTATGCGTAGAGATGTCCCTTTCCCAACAGAGCGGCATATATTGACTTGGACAATCAGTTTGTGAAATATATGCGCATTTGTGACACCTGGGTACCTTCCTAAATAGCTGTGTGTAATACCTCACATGTTGTTTTCGGTGTTGTCATCCTTTGTAGTACAATCTGGCTTGATCAACAGTTAATTGACCCAATAGGTGACAGAATAGGCTTTCTAACGATGTATAATATGTCTAATTTTACTTTTGGAATACCGTTTTATAGTTTAGCGTAACTGGAAGTTTTGTCTCATTATAGCTGCATCGCATTCAGTAGCAGTAAAAGACACTGCACCTGGCAAAATTTTATTGATGACTTTCGTTATTTCTTGGAAAATACTATTATTCTTAAGAAATTCTGAGCATGGCATATGTTTGCTGATAGACCTAGCTGATATCCTGGGCTAAATTAAAACTAGGTAGCAACAGGATTCATTCTGTCTCTGTCTCTAGGCAGATACGATTTCATTGTCCAAATGTAAGTGTTACTGCTGAAAATATTTCAGTTATATATGTTATTTTTGAAAATGAGTGTCTTTAAATAGGTTAGTGGTATTTTAGAAGTACGATATTTCACACTGTAACGAAGATTTTGTTGATTTGCTTGTTGTTTGTGTTTAATGTATGTACTGGATATGACCTCAACTGGAACATTGCCAAAACGCGGTGGACCGTTGAATATTGTTTTAATGTCGTCCCATCCCCATACAAAAAAACATCAAATACTGTACAGTACAGAAAAACATACAAGAGTTAATGATTACACATTTAGGTACTGTACCACAGTATGATAATTTTTTATCATACTGTGCATTATTTTTTAAATCTGATATCAATGTTTCACTTTAAACCTTCATAAGGGGCACATGTATATGCTTTATAATGGACAAAAAGCATTTATTCATTTTTGGAGAGATTTTGGATATGTTTCAGGACCCCTAGATATTTTAAGCCCCTGTACTGATGGAAAGCTTGTAATTCCCAGTTGAAAATTATGCAACAGTGAGTTTTTTCAGTCAAACAGTTGATTTGTAGTGAAATATATGATTATGTTCTGATTTACAGCAATGCACAATTTAGACATTTTGGATGGATTTGGAGACCAATAGTTGGGTTGTGTGCGTGCCTGCAGGATCACAGAGAGAGGGAGCAGCTGCCTTGAATCGCCATCTTATATAGTGCATGTGAGGCTTGCACCCACAACCGAACCATGCACACGCATTGCCTGGAAAGTACAGGCGGCACAAAATACACTCAAATGACAGAAAGAGAAAATTACAACAAAAAATAAATTAGGAGCACATAACACAGTACAATTAGGAAATTATATCTCTACAAAAACATGCCTAGACCATGGCTGTGTTCGAAACCGCATACTATCCGTACTTATCATACTAACTGTGACACAAAATGAGAATTTAGTGTGTTCCCATTGTATAGTATGTTCAGTTTGAGTGCACGAAAAGCACCCAGATGTCCACTTGTTTGGCAAAGATTTCTGAGTATGCAATCGAGCTTACTCAACAGTCAAGAGACGCCCAATATTACATTGCGACTGTATGTCTGTCATCTGTACAACCTATCATGTGGTATGGATTGCAAGGAATAATTTCTGATGAAACAACTATGACAGCAGCACCATCTAGCTTTTCAAGGGATTTAAAAAATAATACATTTATTTTATTTCTAGCAAAATTTCCAACAAACTATTATGTTTTTGATCAACAGTCTAGCCTTCGCATCATACCGGAGCATAGCTCCTGCCAGTGAGCTACAAGTTATAATAGAAGTGAGGGGGGCAATCTTAATATACTCCTTAAATATTTAAGCAATAGCTCACGACAGGCCATGGTATATGGTTATTATATCACAGCTATCGCGGAGGGCCGACAGCCCCTTAGCTGTGATATAATAACCAGATACCACGGCCTGAAGTGAGGTATTGCGTTTATAAAACATTCACCAAGTATGGCAATATGAAAGTAATAGAGACACTCCTATTAACCACTGAAAAAACTTTTTTTTTTCTCAGACACGGAGTGATACTGAATTGTGCAAAGGAATTAGACGTCATAGCTGTGGTATATGGTTAATATACCACGGCTATGAACCGGCTATGAATCAAGCAATCAGATCGCTTGATTTGAGCTACCCGTTTTATAAACTTAAATATACTCCATAATTCACCTTCATTGAACAGAATCCCTTAAAATTCTAAATGTTGAAGTGAGATTACCACTAAATTTATTTCAGTCAGTACAACTTACATATTAAAATATTAATACATGAATGTGTAAATACATTTTTTGGTTTGGCCATAAATGGATCTGCTTCAGGTATTAGTGCATGCACCTGCACTACCCTATCTAACAGAGAGTACTATGCATCTCCCCTACTAAAGAGCAATACCAGAGCACCCCCCAGTATCTAGAAGCAGATTCAAACAACAGGTGTGGGGGGTGAGCACAATTCTGAGCAGCAGTGAAGCATGCAAAGCAGCGCAGGCAAGCAGCAGCGCTGAGGGAGAGGTCTGATTGTTGGTAAAAGGCACTCCATGGGTGATGCGTACCTGTGATTGGATGGGTAAGAAAAAAGTGTTGTGTGTATGCAATTGGTTGATTATGGAAACGTGAGTATACGGTTGTTTTGAGTTCCCTGACGGAACTTGCTTTGCGCAGTCCATGCGCACCGCTCATTACTGGAAAATGTTCTATAGAAGATGCAGTGTGCAGCGCGACTAATACTTGGCCATATAATAAAACGGACAGCCTTGTGATGGGTGCCAAATTATTATTATTTAAAGAAACTAGCAAACTAGCCCTGAAAATCCTTGGTAAGTAAAGCCAATCTAGTTTGGTGTTGTTGGCTAGCTTTGGGGCTAACATATCTAGCTCACGCCCATATGCTGCCTGAATAGCTGAGGCTGTTAACCTGGTTTGAAAACTGTGGTCTTGCAGAATTTACAAGCAGTACCCTGTCAGGTTCGGCCATGTATGTGATTAGGTTATTTGTGACAGAGTGCTATATTGTATGCTGAAAAATTTCCCTTTTAATTTTGACTATGTGCTGTGCTCACGGTTCTTTTGTCTCCCTTCCCTCCAGTTGTTGTGAAGCTGAGATCGTAAAACCTTGTTTTATATTCTAGGTGATCCTCCTGAGGCTGCCTAGCTGCTCCCTGGCTACATCTATGGCTGGGATGCTGTAAAAATACATTCACCGGCCACTATATTAGGTACACCTTTCTAGTACCGGGTTGGACCCCCTTTTGCCTTCAGAACTGCCTTAATTCTTTGTGGCATAGATTCAACAAGGTGCTGGAAACATTCCTCAGAGATTTTGGTCCATATTGACATGATAGCATCACACAGTTGCTGCAGATTTGTCAGCAGCACATCCATGATGTGAATCTCCCGTTCCACCAAATCCCAAAGGTGCTCTATTGGATTGAGATCTGGTGACTGTGGAGGCCATTTGAGTACAGTGAACTAATTTTTCTGCTGGAAGTAGCCATTAGAAGATGGGTACACTGTGGTCATAAAGGGATGGACATGGTCAGCAACAATGTGGTCTCCTGCTGCTGTAGTCCAACTGCTTCAAGGTTCGACGTGTTGTGCGTTCAGAGATGCTCTTCTGCATACCCCAGTTGTAACAAGTGGTTATTTGAGTTACTGTTGCCTTTCTATCAGCTCAAACCAGTCTGGCCATTCTCCTCTGACCTCTGCCATCAACAAGGCATTCTCGCCCAGAGAACTGCCCCTCACTGGATATTTTCTCTTTTTCGGACCATTCTCTGTAAACCATAGAGATGGTTGTGCGTGAAAATCCCAGTATATCAGTTTCTGAAATACTCAAACCATACCACGTTCAGTCACTTAAATCTGAACTTGAACTTCAGCAGATCGTCTTGACCCTGTCTACATGCCTAAATGCATTTAGTTGCTGCCATGTGATTGGCTGATCAGATATCAGATATTCCTCAAATATCTTGGTTTGAATAAATTTATTATAAGTTTTTTTACAGTAGCACAATGAGAATATAGTTTATTCAATGTTTAAAAGAAAAAATATTTAACCTTTATTTAACCAGGAAAAACCACATTGAGATCAAAATCTCTTTTGCAAGGAGGACCTGATATAAAACACAAAGTTACAATGTTACATGTAAGTTTAGTTTTCAGCTTGTCTGACTAGGTTTTGACCTAAACCCATTTGGTGAAAACATACATTAACAGTTTATTTGTCATGTACAGTTGAGGCGAAAAGGTGCATACACCTAGGCTAAAGACATTCAAACTCAATTTTTCACAACTCCACACATTTACTGTGTTAAGCCAATTAGGGTATCTACTTCATTTAAAAATAATAGCTAAGAGACAGATTTATTTCAGTTTTTATGTACTATATCAGATTTTCGGTGGGTCAAGTTTACACTTGATTATTATTTGGTGGCATCACCTTTTAATTGCTTAACTTGAATCATACACTTGGGGTAGCCTTCCACAGGCTTCTCACAATACTTTGCTGAATTTTTTGCCCATTCTTCCTGACAGAACTGGTGTAACCCAGTCAGGTTTGTGGGCCTCCTTGCTTGGATACACTTTTTCAGTTCAGTCCACAAATTTTCAGGGCTTTGTAATGGCCACTCCAATACTTTCACTTTGTTGTATTTAAGCCATTTTGTTACAACTTTGGAGGTATGCTTAGGATCATTGTTCTGCTGGAAGACCCAGTTGTGACCAAGCTTTAACTTTCTAGCTGATGTCTTGGGGTGTTGCTTCAGTATTTCTAGATAATCCTCCTTTCTCATGATGCCATCAATTTTCTGAAGTGCACCAGTCCCTTTTCCAGCAAAACACCCCCCACAACATGATGCTGCCACCCCCATGCTTCACAGCTGGGATGGTGTTCTTCAGATTAAAAGTCTCACCCTTTTTTCTCTGTACTTAGCGCTGATCATTATGGCCAAACAGTTCAATTTTTGTTTCATCTGACGAGAGAACACTCCTCCAAAAGGCTAGGTCTTCGTCCTGGTGATCAACTGCGAACTTCATTCTGGCTTTTTTATGCCGATCTTGGAGTAGGGGCTTCTTCATTGCGCGACAGCCTTTCAGGCCATGGCGATATAGGATTCTCTTAATGGTGGATGTAGAAACTTTGGTGCCTGATGCTTCCAACTCCTTCACCAGTTTCTTTGTTGTTGTCTTGGGGTTCTGTTGAATGTTTCGGACCAAAGTTTGTTCATCCCTGGGAGTTCATTTGTGCCTCCTTCCTGAACGATGCAGTGTCTGTGTGGTCCCAAGATTTTTATATTTGCATACAATTGTTTTTACAGATGCTCGTGGTGCCTTCAGTTGTTTGGAAATTGCTCCTAAGGAGGAACCGGACTTTGGAGGTCCACAATTGTTTTTCTGAGGTCTTGGTTGAGTTGCTTGGATTTTCCCATGGTTTCAAGGGCAAAAAAAGGCAGTGGCTGTAAAGGTAGGCCCTTAAATGCAGCCACAGGTGTCAATTAACTCCGAATTAACTAATTATGACAATTAGCCAATCAGAAGCTTCTAAAAAGTCATTACATGATTTAATTGGAATATTCCAGACTGTTTAAAGAAACGGTCAACTTAGTGTATGTAACTTTTTGACCAACTGGAATTCTGATATAGTGAATTAAAGCTGAAATAAATCTGTCTCTAATCAATTGTTTTTAAATGACCTTTTTAAAACAATTGTGAACAAAGTAGATGCCCTAATTGACTTGCCAAAAGAAATGTATGTAAACTTTTGGCCTCAACTGTATAATGTCAAACATGCTACCGTATAATCAAATAACAATATATAAATCGCTAATTTAACGGTTGTTTGCTTTAATATGATTTTTTCAATTTACCGCTCCACTTCCGTGTAATCACTCTTTTCGGAGAGAAATTATCTTCTTCAAAAAACATTGAGGTTTAAGCGGCACTTTCTCAGGTGGGTTTTGATGTTGTCCTTGTACCGCTTTTTCTGTCCCCCTTGGGTGCATTGCCCTTCCTTCAGTTGACCGTAAAACATTTGTTTCGGAAGGCGGGTATTTGGCATGCATATAACATGGCCCGTCCATCGTACCTGGTGCCGAGTGATAGTTGTGGTGATGCTGGGGATGTTGGCTTCCTCCAAGATGCTGACGTTAGTTTGCCTATCTTCCCAGCTGATCCTAAGGATCTTACGGAGGCATTTCTCCTGTAGCTGACGAGCTGTAAAAATCATGTCGGAGGTTCCCCTGGCAGGACGAAAGCCGCATTGCGACTCAGGGAGGATCTCTTCTGACAGTGGCAGTAGTCGGTTGGATAATATGCGGGCCAGTACTTTGCCTGTTGTAGACAAGAGGGATATCCCTCTATAGTTGCCACAGACCACCTTATCACCCTTCTTAAAGACTGTGACAATCAGGGCGTCCCTGAGTTTAGCAGGGATTTCCTCCTTGTCCCAGATCTTGCCAAGCAGGTTGTGGATGTGGCAAAAGTGTTCTGGACCGCCTTCTTTGAGGATTTCTGCCGGGATCCCATCAGGTCCAGAGGCCTTGTTGTTGCTCAGTTTCCTGATGGCATCCAGGACCTCCTTATTGCTGGGGGGGTCACCCATGTGCTCCATGATGGGTCGCTCAGGTATTTGATTGATGGTTTCCATCTGAACTGTGGTGTTTCGATTCAGGAGCTCTTGGAAGTGTTCTCGCCACCTGGAGCTGATGTCCACATTGTCCTTCAACAGGGTTTGTCGGTCTTTGGAGTGGAGGAGGTTTATGCCTCGGTAGCTGGGGTCCATACACAGCCTTGGTGGCATTGAAGAAACCCCTGGTGTCACCTGAGTCAGCTAGCCGCTGGATTTCCAGGGCCTTCTCCGTCCACCATTTCTTTTTCAGCTCTCTCACCCTGCTCTGGACATTTGCCTTTGCCTTGGAGTGTGCCTGTCTTTTGGCCCTACAATTGATGTCATTCTACCAAGAGCAGAAGGCTTTCCTTTTGGTATCCTTTTGGTAGTAATGCAGTAAAACGAATATACTGTCCACATTTCTATATTATGGGATGCAACATTTAATGAAATATGTACTGCCACTGTGGCAATCACTGACTAAATCTTGCAGCTGGCTTTTGCTCTGCTTGGGGGACTTGGTTGTGAAGAAATTAAACTCATTCTAGCTGTTAATGTAGAACATGCTATCGGCACACAGCACCTGTTTTAGTTTGCTTCACGTCCAATGAAAGCAAACTAAAACATCATGGCTTCGTTTTTTTTTTCTAAATATGAATGTTATCTCCAAATCACGGAGCTAAGCATTCCTCTAAAGATGGGAGGTCACCCTGAAATGCACTGCGGCGTGATGTCAGTTACAATTTCTCTATTCAATTCAAATTATTTGTATAGCGCTATTTACAGAGAACTGTCACAAAGATGCTTTACAGAGTAGCAAGGCAAGAAACTGAGCAAAAAGGGCAAACAGAGCAAACACCAGACCTGAACCCCAAATAGCAAGTACACAAGGTAAAAACTCCCAGTGGGGAGAAAACCCTCAAACGGTAGTGAGAAAAAACTCCCCAGTGCGAAGAACTCTTGAGAGGAACCCGGCTATAGAGGGGGAGCCCATCCTCCACTGGCCAGCCTGGTGTAAATTAGCAGTAGAATGGAATGTGGCTAAGCTAACTAGCATATCCGCTTCATAGAAGCGAGTCTGACACTTAACACCAAGCTCTTTACTCAGCCAGAGAATCCATGTTTAATTTAATACTCTGTGATTATACTTTACATCTTTAGACATCAATGCAATATGATGGAAGTTGTCCTCATGAAAATGATACTCTGCTGCTCCCTACTGTCGGAACCCTGCAGGTATTTCCTTCTGGCCGGCAGAACCTCTGCCGTAGAGGCAATTGTGTCATATGAAACCCTAAACCATTGTAAGTTCAAATATATTCAAATATATACGACAATTTTAATTGTTGAATTACATGTCAGAATTTGGCCGACTTTATTCCTGTGTCAATTGCGTGGCAATTTTATGTCATAAGGAAAGGTGTGCCTAAAAATCGATAAGCCACTAAAATGGATAAAACTGTTGTGCATTTTAATCTTTTAGCCATGGATGCATAGGCTACTTGTCAGCTGAGTCCAAATATCAACAGTTTTAACATTGTAAACACCTCACAGCTAGACCAATGAGGGTTTGTAGCTGGAGGGGAAGGCACCGCGTGTTTTCCTTTTGCTGGTGTGAGTCAAAACGGAGATGTTAGTTAGTTTTCATCTGTTCGCAAGAACAGGGCACAATTAGAATTAAGAATGCACTGGTTCCGTTGCCACGGGTTAGATATGAAGGAGTTGCTTCATATCCCGCTTAAAACTGGCCTGAAACGGATCAGTAGCATTCTGGTTACTCTCCGTTTGTAAACGGGGCTATGCTGTCATCAGAGATATATCCGATCTGTCGCCGGACTGTAAATATTCCAATGAGAGCATCAGAATATTCACATATGCGCGGAACAACATACCAGATATATCCCTGACCACAGCAAGGAAGCGTAACGGTTATTATGTTTTACTCTCGTGTTAAATCTGACTCCATTTTATATGAAAAATTTAAAATTAGGGTTTAACTATACGTGGAACTTTGGAGTGGTTACACTCGACTCTATCTTGTGCCATCATTCCTCAATATATGCTCCCGGGCTTTAGCATTATTGTTAAATCTCAGTTCGGCGAGGAATCCAGAGGGTAGGAGGCTGACCACCATAATACATGCCTTCCATGCCTGGCTTACATGGATAGGTCATCGACAGTTATGAGCCCAGGACGGTGCGTATCTATCGGGCTCCTTCAGGCGAATTTGACAAGAACCGGCGTATTACGCCCATGGGTTCTCTTAAGCCAAAACACCAGAACCAATACCACCAATCCCTTAACAGGCAGATCGTGGTCACCTATCTAACTTGAAGACCCCACTAAAGACGTTTTACTGTACTAGACCCCTGATCAGGAGGCCCCCGTCCGAACTGCCCCCCTGAGTATTTAAACGGAATTTCGGCTGAAAAGAAGATAAAATGGATTAGAGTCATGAAGACCACGCAAGTTAAAAATAAGAATTTATTGAACAGGCAGGTAGGTTATTATCTTCAATTTCCAAAATCAATTATAAAGGTTAAAAACAGAAATGCAGAGTAAAAGAGTTCTTACCAGCCTGTTTAGCTACACACAGAACATCGAGTATGCGCAGTGCGGGAAGTCGATTGCGATCTTCCTCGACAGGATTGTCTCCCTTCCTTTTAGGCCAAATCCCGCGTTTGATCTAGGCGGCTTTACCATAAATTAACCTGGCCGAATCATAAATCTCAAATTTCGGCCCCCACCATTTGGGGCTGCTGTTAAAACAATCAGTGGGGAAATCGAGAAAAGGAGATGATTACCAGAGAGGACATTCCATTGTGTTAGGTTTTTCCTGAGTTGCTGAAACTATGGTTTTTCAAATTCTATCTGGTATGAAACATATTTCATTCAATGGCTTGAACCATGGAGAAAATGTACATACCAAACATGCCAAGTGGATGTAATATTATGGTGCAGTTGTCATGAAAATACCCTTTTGTTTAACCATTGTACATGCAATCAATGTTATTATTACATAATGCATAATACAATAATACAATGAAAACATGTGCATGGTTTGTAAGGTTTTCCGGGATTTGTAAATAAGATATACAGATGGTTTATAGATGGTTTATAGTCCAGATCCAGAAAAGAAATACAAAGTGTAATGTCCGAGGGGCCCAAATGAGGGCACTGTGGTACTGTCCCGTGCAGTGGCCCCCACCAGGTGCCGGTCGTTTCACCCTTTACGACCCCAAAACACCCACACCCACAACCACAGACAAGGAGACTAGTTCCCCTTATCTTGGTTGTGTCCAGGTGGTAACATTCCAGAGAACCAAATGGCCTGCCCATTCAGAGGAAATCCGAGTGACTGATTGTTTCACCACCAGGCTCTCGGGTCCTTTGAATTACACGCTGCGTCCCAGCATGCTGGCTCGGTCAAATGTCAACCTTTTCTGGGTCCCAGTTTGACTTCCCTCTTACAACATTATTCTCCCAAAATGCTTGAACTCCCAAAATACTAGCAGGGAAAAAGAATTAGGTAAACATAAGTTGACTAGTTAATCATTTTATGCCAATTTCTGGCTTGCGGGTTATGTGCCAAAACACCATTTTGTCTACTTGCAAAGAGGCCAGTGCCAATGTCCTTTTCATTCACTTAAATCACTATTCACTTTATTCACTATATTCCCAGCAGAGGAAAAGACGTTATAATCGCATCACGGATGAAGTGAAAGTGCCATCTCCATCAAACAGCATAGCAACGACAGCATTTTTTAAACTTTTTTTTTTTTTTTTTTTACAATAGCAATATTGAACCATTGTTTGACAGCCCTAGCTCTTACTATTTTATTGTAGCTTCTTATAAGTGTAGTTGGAAAGTTTCGCTTGTGCCATCCATCCGCTCCAGCCCTGTCCCTCCCCTGGTTCAAGCCCAACTTTTGAGGCAACCTGGAGCCCCAGATGCATTACCCTGCCCCTCTGAACTGCAAATCATACATCCCTTCATTGGGACTTCCTACTTTACCTGCTAGTTTAATACCTCAACTGTAATCTGCTGAACACATTTAGGTATTTGCTGTGATAGATCCCTTATTACATTTGTGTTACCTCCATTCTACCTCTATTTTACACCAGCCCAGCGAATGGGCTTCCTGCCTATAGCTGAGTTCCTCGCCACAGTTTGAGTGTTTTCTTCCCACCAGGGAGTTTTTTTTTACATTGCTTGCTTTTTGGGGATTCAGGCCTGGTTTTTGCTCTGTTTCCACTCCGTTACTCTGTAAAGCATCTTTTTGACAGTTCTCTGTAAAAAAAAAAAATCTGTAATTGTAATTGATTCATTTTTATCTTTTAAAAGCTGGTATTTTGTACACTTTAGGGGTAGGCTGAAAACGTACCTCTTCAGTCAGACATTTTAGACCATTAAAGAGGTTGGGGAAGGGTAAATCAGGACCATAGAGCTGTTATGTGAGCTGAGCTGACTGTGCTGTTGCCCTGCCATTGGGTCCTGTCTGTCCAGGATCACTCTCACCCCCCTCCTTCCCACCTCTCACCCCTTCACATCTTTTAGATATGCTGGCATAGCATAGCACACAGGGACCTTTCTGCATAACATTCAAGCCTCTGCATATGCAGCAGGTAATTTTATAAATATACACTGCCGAATCGTTCTTCTGTTCTGTATTTTCTTCGTGGGGGCTTCTGCTCCTTCCCCTGCTGTGAGTTTGCAGATCGTCCCATGACAGGACCTGGAGGCCTTGATCACTACACCCCTCTGAAATGCATATTACTGTACTTTTTTTTTCTTGGACTATGTATTTTACCGGCTAACTTAACTACCTCTGACTGTAACCTGCTCAGTCTATTTGATCATTTGCTCTGCTAGATCCCTCATTACATACCGATACGTTACGATTCATATCTTTACTATTACACCTGGCCGGCCAGTGGAGGATGAGCTCTATAGCCATATTCCTCCTGAGATTCCCACTGATCAAGGTGTTTTTTCTCACCATTGTTTGAGTGTTTCTATTCTCACTTGCGGTTTTTTATATATATATTTTTTAAACCTTTTTTTTAGCTCACTTTTTTGTTGAGGCCTGGTTTTTTCCCCAGGTTTTTTTTGTATTTCTACTGTAATGCACCTTTGTGACTGTGTCTGTGAAAAGCGCTATACAAATAAAATTGAATTGAGTTGAATTTTGTAGGTAGCCGAATGGTCCTCCTTTCCACTAATTGAACTGCACATGACCACTGTAGGACTTCAGTATGTGTGAAGTCTGTATAGTCTGTCTGTAGGCAGCCAAATGAATTAGCACAATGAGAGAGGAGGCCTACCCTGCTAACTGATGTCCTCAACCTCTGGGCAACATGATGGACCATTGCAAATTGTCTGGGAGAATTTCATGGTATTTTAAAAGTTTTAACAAGGAACTAAAATGGCACTGACCCTGATTTACAACATGTCACTCACTTTAAAAGTAAATTCAGATTATAATTATCACTCGTTCAAAGGTGACCCTACACCTCCTCTTCCTTCTTCAGGGAATTTACAGAAATTCTAAAACAAGTTAATTATGATAGGTGACATTTACATTTTTAAAGTAACTAGCAATCTACATTTTCATAAAATACTTAAACAAAATATGATTGCCAGTAACACTTCTTACACATTTGAAATAAAAAAAACTGAATCATGTCATGTCATTTTCAGCCTCCACAATTTCTGTCTTTGTGGGTAGACTGTTAATTATCCGACTTAACTGGCTAATTAACAAATGATGAATTGTGTCTGGTTTCCCCGGGGACTTTCCTGCAGTAGCAGCTGTTGAGTCTCAGCGGTCCATCCTATTAAGGAAGGAGAGTGTTTAATACAGAAATAAATTACTGGTGACAACTTTGTCAGTTGAACTGTCAGGGTGGGTTGACTGTATGGACACCTGGAGGTGTGCTGAAGTGCACTTGAAATTGCAGAGCTTTCTCGCAATGCCAATACTCATGCTTTGTGCTGTAATTAATGTAGAAATGTAGTTATGTAGTGATATGCTATATGTTGTATCACATATTACTTTCTTAGATTCATAATTAAGACTATGGTTCAGGGCCATAAGCATTTTCCATACTTAATGTTTTTAATGTTTATCTGTGGTCATGAGTATATTTATTGTTATCTTTTTACCACTCTGCTGCGGAACAAATTTCCCCATGGGCATAATAAAGTCTCTTACCAACTCGGTGGCAAGTTTATCATTCAGATATTTTGACCAATGCTTTTCCTCATTGCCTCTTCCACACAGCCAATGAGCTTTTAAATGCATGCTTTGTGAGAATCTGTTTCACAGCTCTAGCCAGAACCAACCAGGATGTCATTTCAATTGCGTACTTCCAGTTGCACAATATTTCTCACCCCTGAGAGGGATATGCGGCAGTTCTGGGAAACATTGTTTCCCAGAGAGAGGAAGAGTGCACCCACACCTGTCCTATAAAATTAACCGTCCCATCTCTGTTTCTTTCTTGTCTGTTTGGCACGAGCTCTTACGGCACAGGCCTAAAGACAGCAAACACCTGCCTATAAAGGAACATGTGGAGAGACACACAGTCTCTCTCGGGCAGTGTTGTCAGATTGGGTGAATTCCAATTAAACTAAATTTTTATTTATTTTGTTTGGGGAAAATGGCTTTTGGCGGGTTCACCATTTTCAAATCTGGCAACACTGCTCGTGGGTTATTGCCATGACCAACAGGTTCAAACTTTAAGTAAATGTGTTAGCTATAGTAAGCTAAAGTAACTGCATCCACACGGGATCAGTTTATTTACTAACTTTACACGTTGCTATAGTTCTGCAACATAGCAACAAGTAAACGCACATAGCCTATGGACCTTCTTGCAACAGCCAGCTAACACAGCTTCCAGCTTCCCAAAAGGACAAAAGGATCAGCAAGAAAAACCAGGATGGAGGCTGGCTTTTCTACAGATAGAACGATCTGCGCTCCAGCTGACAAACATCCAGGCTTATAAAACTTCTCTTTGTTCTTTGTTTTCAAATAAGTATGTAAACACCTCACAGCTAGACCAATGAGGGTTTGTAGCTGGAGGGGAAGGCATCGCGTGTTTTCCCTTGGCTGGTGTGATTCAAAACTGGAGATGTTATTTATTTTTCTCTGTTCGTAAGAACAGGGCACAATTATACTTAAGAATGCACTGGTTCCGTTGCCACGGGTCAGATATGATGGCGTTGCTTCATATCCCGCTTAAAACTGGCCTGAAACGGACCAGTAACATTCTTGTTACTCTCCGTTCACAAACGGGGCTATGTTGTCATCAGAGATATATCTGACTTGTCGCCGGACTGTCAATATTCCAATGGGAGCATCAGAATTCACACAAATGAGCAGAACAACACATCAAATATATCCATGACCACAGCAAGTACGCGTAACAATTACTAGGTTTTACTCTCGTAATAATCTGACTCCAAATGAAATTAGAATTTAAAATTTGGTTTTAACTATACATGGATCTTGGAGTGGTTACACTCGACTCTATCTTGTGCCATCATTCCTCAATATATGCTCCCGGGTTTAGCACTATTGTTAAATCTCAGTTCGGTGAAGCCCCCAGAGGGTAGGAGGCACAGAGTATGTGCAATGTTACTAGTCGATTACGATCTTCCTTGTTTAGCTACACACAGAGCACAGAGTATGTGCAATGTGGGAAGTCGATTACGATCTTCCTAGATTGCTTTGTCTCCCTTCCTTTTAAGCCAAATCCCGCGTTTGATCTAGGCGGCATTGCCATAAATTAACCTGGCCGAATAATAAAATCTGGAATTTAGGCCCCCACCATTTGGAGGCTGTTGTTAAAACAATTAGTGGGGAAATTGGGAAAAGGAGATGATTACCAGAGAGGACATTCCATTGTGAATCAGGTTTTCCCTGAGTTTCTGAAACTATGTTTTATTAAATGTTATTTGGTATGCAACATATTTCATTCAATTTCTTGGATTTCCCTGAATACGCCCATACCAAACATGTCCAGGGGATGTAATATTATGGTGCAGTTGTCATGAAAATACCCTTTTGTTGAACCATTTTACATGCAATCCATGTTATTATTACATAAGGCATAATACAGTAATATAATGAAAACATGTGCATGGTTTGTAAGGTTTTCCAGGGTTTGTAAATATGATAAACAGATGGTTTAGAGTCCAGATCCAGAAAATAAATAAAAAGTGTAATGACAGAGGGGCCCACATAAGGGCACTGTGGTACTGTCAAGCGCAGTTGCCCCACCATTTTGCCAGAGGCCTGATGATCTTTTTACCCTTAATGGCCCCAACACACACACCCCCACAACCATAAACAAAGAGACTAGTTCCCCTTATCTTAGTTGTGTCCAGATGGCAACATTCCAGAGAGCCAAATGGCCTGCTCATCCATAGGAAGTCCGAGTAACTTATTGTTTTATCACATGTCTCTCGGGTTCTTTGAAGTACAGGATGAGTCCCAGCGTGCCGGCTCATTCAAATGCCAGCCTTTTCTGGGTCCCAGTTTGGCTCCATCTATAGCTCTCCCCTCTGGCCCAGTGGGGGACACTTCAGAACGTCCTCCCAAGGGGTCATGGACACTTTCCCAGATGGTTGGTGCCGGAGGTCCAGGGTCGTAGGGCTGATGGTGGGAATAACTGGGAAGGCTGAGATCAAGCGTTGTGTGGGTTGAGGTGTGTATGGTAGGGAGCGGATCAGATGTTGGAGTGAAGATGGGAACTTTTGCGCCCCAGATGACCTGTTGCACTAAGTCCATTCCATCAGTCAGGGCCCGTGTTCTTAAGCACAGAAAAACTCACAAGACAGCTGACAGTGACGTAGGAGCTTTGTACCAGGAGGTGTCCTCTCGATTGAATCTATCGAAGCAAAGTCTTGGAGAAAGTGTACTCAATGTTGACATCCACGGGGCTGTGCAGAGGTTGAACCTTAACAAACTTGGTGGGATTATGGGGAAAAAGGTTTGTAAGACATGGTATATATGAATGAGGTAGTTGGGAGTTTTCATGACAACCGCATTATGTGGTAAATATGGTTTTTGTCCTTCTCATGGTAATATCCTTTGTAATTTTGGATAAACTGGATTTGGGGAAATTAAAAAGAAAGGAGACAAATCCAATACATTTTGTGTGGATGGTTATTGAAAGTGATAGTATAAAAATAAAGAACAATTGATAATAAACATACAGTATAAAAATAGAGAAAAAACACAAAAAGCATAATTTAAGACATGTAAGAGAAGTAGTGTTCGGAGGTTGTAGCATCCTTCAGTTTGTAACAGATACATTTTAAAATGAATGTGAAACTTGTTATTAATATGAATAGAAATTTCACATATTTCTAAAACCTTCTTCCAGAAGGGACCTGCAAATTCCCCTAACCATAAGGTGTTAAACTCTTTGCCTGTAGTTGTGCAAAGAAGAGAAAATCTATGCAGGGTTACTGTCTGCATACTTCAGGGGTTAAACCACAACTGATGAAAAAATAAAAAGATGAAAAAACAAAAAGAAAATCAGACACTCTCTTGGGAGTGTAGGTTTACTGCTCCTTAAATATTCAACAACTGACAGAGAAGGGGGGGAAACAGAGAACAAGACGGACAGGTGGGGAGAAGGGAGAAAGAAGAACAGTAAATGAAAAGGACCCCCCTTTCAACATTTTAATGTTAAAAGACAAACTTGATGTAAACTTAGGAGTAATTGCTTCTTCTCCTTATTTATTTATTTATTTGACATATATGTAGTTTGGAAGACTTTTTCCTTAAATAATTTTCCTTGCAGGCACAGATGATACCGGCCCTTATTAGTTGAGTTAAAGCTTGATGACATTATGTTCATTTATGGCATTGACTGGCTTATCAATGGTTTGACAAAGATTCTAATATGTATATTTTGTGCTATGGGGAAGTCCACACAAAAATACCATTAGATCTCTAGTATGTAGCATGCCTTGGCCAATTTAATTGGCACCCAAGTAAGTCTGTTAGTTAATTCTAACAGTTCCTAAATGACGTGCACAGGCATGCATTAATAATTAGTATATTATTAGTTAATATTATTAATTAAAATCCTCTGATTTCATCCTTGTGCCACTAAGACACACAGAATAAAAACCCAGATGAAAACAATAGGGTACACCAGAATTCACTACACTTTTTTGAAAGCAAGCTTTCTAAAGAAAGGTGAATGGTGGCACACCTATGCCTACATAACTTAATTTAGCTCTAGGCTAATGATTATTTTATTTATAATCGACCAAAGTCTATTTTTTTGTTGGTTATAGGCCATTTTGGAATTTTACCTTCTACACTGGCTTATCTCAACTGTTTTATAAAATCTAGCCTATTTATTTAATTAATAGTATACCACTGGTTACTGAGACAGATGACACAGGCCAAAGACCCTGGTTCCAGCATTTGATAAACAATATGTACTTCCCGACCAAAAGTACTTTTCTCAAACAGCGATCCCTGAAAAGTATCGGACAGTGAAGGATGGCATAATACGGGACTTGAAAGGCGTTGACCATTAATCAGCAACAACGGATATGCGGTCAAGCGTGAACATGGGGCTTGGGGCGACATAGCTCAGGAGGTAAGAGTGATTGTCTGTCAGTCGGAGGGTTGCCGGTTCGAACCCCGCCCTGGGCATGTCGAAGTGTCCTTGAGCAAGACACCTAACCCCTAACTGCTCTGGCGAATGAGAGGCATCAATTGTAAAGCGCTTTGGATAAAAGCGCTATAAAAATGCAGTCCATTTACCATTTACCATTTAACATGATGCCGTACACGAGCCTGACCATACACTATCTCAGCGCTAACTGGGAAGTAAAATCAAAGTGCCTGGAGACCGTGTGCATGCCCGAAAGCCACACGGGTGACAACCTGGCGGAAGCCCTCAGGTCCTCCTTCCAAGAGTGGTCTCTGGACGAGAGGAAACTGGCCTGCATTACCACGGACAATGGGGCAAAAAATTGTGGCTGCGGTGTGAAAACATGGCTGGCAATGGCTAAATTGCTTTGGCCATAATCTGTATTTAGCCGTCACCAATGCAATGAAGACAGAAAAGGACCACACGGCCCGAGCCATGGGTTTGTGCAGAACGTTGGTGACGACTTTCTTGCAGAGCTGGCAAAAGAAGAGAAAGCTCCAGAAAGAACAAGCTGGGCTCAACATGCCCCAACATTGCTTAGTTCTGGTGAGTTGTGCTAAACTTCGATTCCTATTTTTTTAGACATTGTTTTTCCATTTACAATGTTTTTAATTTATTCACAGGATTGTCCTACCAGGTGGGGTACTAAGCAGAAGATGATTGAGCACGTTCTCGAGCAAGCCCCAGCCATTAGGAGGGTGTTGGATGACCAACACGTTTGACGTTTGACTCCGACGTGGCAGGACGTCGAAGTCCTAGAATCCGTTAATGCTGCGCTGAAGAAAGTCTCAGATTTTACAGATGCGCTGTATTCGGAGAAGAGGGTTACAGCATCCTCCGTGAAACCGGTCCTACAGTTACTAACTGAGGATCTTCTGCTCCCAACCGAGGAAGACACAGAGTTGACACGCAACCTGAAAAGAAAAATGACCAGAATCTTGGAAGACAAATATAGTGCACCTGCAACACAGCAACTGTTGGCAAAAGCCTCAATCCTTGACCCAAGATACAAGACGGCAACCCCAGGGATGACGTCAAAGATGCGCTCCTGGAGGAAATGCTGGCGCGGCGCGATGAAGGGGATGGAGATGGTGCCATCCAGCGAAGTACCTCGAAGGAGCAAGTACACCAACTCCTCCTCCCAAAAAAATGAATCTCACAGACCTGCTTGGAAAAAGAAAAGAACAGACCTCCACTCCAAGAGAATCTGTGCTGACATTGAACTTACAATACAAGGTATTTGCAGGAGGAAGCCCTCGATTCGCACTCGGATCCACTTGCCTGGTGGTGGGACAATCAGGCTCTGTCGAAGGTTGCCAGAAAATATATGACCATATGCGCTATGAGCACTCCCTCGGAGCGTGTATTCAGTGTGGCTGGCAGTATTGTCACTCCGTTGAGATCCTCCCTTAAACCGGACAAAGTTAACATGTTGGTTTTCCTGGCAAGAAACACGAAGACCAAAAAATAAACCAGCAGGATATGCCGATTCACTTTAGCGGCTCAGTGAGTAGTTGTACAAGCACTTATTGTTGTTACGGACTCATCGGCTAGCCTGCTTACCGACAATTACTTAATATGTATGTTCCCTTTTTATGTTGCACTTTGTTATTGTTGTACCGACTTATAGGCTATTACTGACAGTGACTTATATGCCTTTGTATGTTGCACTTTGAAAAAGCCAAATCAGGCTATAGCCTTATTATTATTATTATTATTATTATTATTACTATAGCTGTAATTTTGCCTAAAGCATATTTGAAGAATATATATACATAATTTGTATATATGCTGTTTGAACAATTATAATTATTTATTTGAGACTTTGTTCGAGTAGTTGTTCATGTTCATTTTCCAGCTGCGTGCTTCCTTGTTGTTTGTTACCAACTTATAGGCTATTACTGACAGTGACTTATTTTTTTTCATTCATTCAACCTTTATTTAAATTCTCGGGAATACAGTTGAATGTAGCTCTCATTTTCAACTATGCATAGCCTATACGTTCCCTTTTTATGTTGCACTTTTAAAAACCTATGGGTTGTGGATAAAATTTATATCTGTGTTATCTTCATTCCCTCCTCTTTCATTCCCAACCAAGGACAAGACACACAAGGCATTTGTCTCATCAAGATTTGAGCGAGTTTGCGAGGTGTGCCCAATACGCTCCAAAAGGGACCGTGGGGAGGCCTGGGGTGGGAGAGAATGAGACGTACATTTATATTAAATGTGTGCTTCTCACAGTGTTTTAGCCTGTATGAAACAATTATTAAGTGGTCATAATTTGTTAAATAGGTCAGCTTTTGTTCAATAATGCTTTGAAACGAGAGATTTTTGAAATTTCAAGTCAAGATGATGCTGGCCAGTTTGCTCCGCTGTCTGACTGAGGATGAGAGATATGAAATGCTGTTTGCTTGTCATCCAAAAACGTTTACATAAATTAACAGTTTATGAGTAATACAAACGTTTTGGATTGATTTTTAAAAAATGATATACAGTTTCACTACGTAAAATCCTGGTTTTTGCACTGTACAGAACTTTGTTGGTTGATTCTGTCAGTCTGTACTTAACCTTGTAGAGGCATATGTTCTTCTGTACACAGACGGGGGAAGTACATTTTCCCACTTTTCTCGAATACTATTGGTTCAAAACACATCAATCAAAGTGTAGATTGTAGAATGGGCATTTCCCTGGAGAATGAGCACACAACCATGCTTGTCTGGCTCCTAACAACGGATGAATGGTCCCTGATGTGCGCCAAGCGGCGCCAAGTGTACGGAACATAGTTAGTCTACGTTCATTTATTTTATTTTTTGGCGGTAAACCGCCGAACCGTGGGGATACATTGCTTTTTCACCGTGGTAAGAAAAAATCCTTACCGTCACAGCCCTAGTGTATACCATCTTCACTTTCTTGCAGAAGTCAGTTCTTCAGGATGCCTTCAAAGACCTTACCAACACAACTGAGGAGGGAAATCTGAAGGTAGTCCTGTGGGAACCGGGGTTTGCTGCACTTAGGGATTGCACAGACTAAGGAGTCTTTCCACTGGGTGGGGAAATGTCCATCTTTCAGACAGGCATTAAATAGATGAGTCAGCACCGGGGCAAGCTCCTCACTGTAGGTCTTTAAAATCCAACCAAGGATGCCATCTTTTCCTGTTGCTTTTTTCCATCAACATACAAAAGAAGCGTCTTCACCTGTCCAATGCTGTAAGTGACAATTGTTGTGTTGGTTAAGTCACCCCCATCAACAGCCAGGAGGGGGCTGGGTGCGAAGTTCTCCCACACAGATGAGAAGTGGAGGCTCAGGGTTTCACATTCCTCTTGTGTCTTTGTATTTTCAGATCCTGAACACTGGGCTTCTTCAGCTCCCATCAGCTTTTTGATGGACTTCAACAAGTTGCCACTGTCGTTGTTTCTGAGATGAGCAACTTCATCCTCATAATACTTCCTCTTTGCATTTTGAATCAAATAGGCTACTTTGGAGCATAACCTCTTGAACTCTGTTTTGCACATCAGATTTGAAGGCTTTTTGTCTGTCCCCTATATGCTGCTTTATCTGTGCCGTTGGCAGCGTCAGGACCAGCCCCAGCTGACTTCCGCCACCTAACAATGCTTTTTCTGTACAGGAACCCACCCACCACAAGGAGATCAGGACAAGGTAGGTAAAAGGCAAACTTTTATTTGTTTTTAATTCATAAAAACAGAGCATGCCACAATCTCACACCAATCCTGCCCTTCCTACTTCCCTCCGGCTTCTTTTGTTACTCTCCAACTCCGGCCCTCCCCTTCCCTTCCACAGAGCCCCAACGCAGGTAAGCGCATACACACCCCTCACACACCACACACTCCTAAGCCACTGAGGTTACCACTCAGACGTGCCCACACTCTGAGCATACAAACAGTGTACCCACTCTGGCTCCCCTGTGCCTCAGCTCCGCCTCCGGAGGGGGGAGACCTCACCCTGCTGTCTAACAGGGGGAGTCACTAACACAGGCGGGGTCTCACACATACTCGCACCTCACGCTCCCACACACACACCAGAATAACACGCCAAAATAACAATAGCAAATTAAAGATGGGATGTAGTTGGGCCACTCTACATCCAGAAGAAAAAAAAGAAAGAAAAAAACCCACTGGCTCCCACTGTCCACTTCAATCTCTGGGCGGCACCCTGGACCACTCTACCGTCCGCTGCACATTGATGCCGTCCCACTGTTCGCCACGCAAAGTCCCTGCTGCGCCCTGCAGCTGGAGAGTGAGCCGGCTCCTGTCCTGCTCTACGCTTTACCGTCTCGCAGAGTTTGAGACTTGCTGTTCCTCCGCCCTCCTCAGGGCTTGTGTAGAGGCTCCCCTCGCGGCGTTGGTCCTCACAGAAGTAGCACAGTGTCTTTGCCACAGGACCAGTCCGGCTCTACACAGCGCTGCTCCTCCCAGAATCCCACAACTTTTTCCAACTCAGTCTGGCGCAGCTCGCTCCCCGTGGCTCCAGTGCAGCGTAAATCTCGTCCGGGACCGCCAGCCAGCCACCGCCAGAACGGGAGACAGCTCAAACAAAAAAAAACTGAAATAGCATTAACAAAAAAAAAACACCAATCCCAACAAAACCAAACTAACTAAAGCTAAAAATCCTCGTCTGAGGAACCCAACATTCACCCCTGGCGTCTCTCTCATTCTCCCTCTCACCTGCCTCCTTAACCCTGCAAACTCGTTAGGGCACACACAAACCCGCTGCACCACGCCCCCAACTCCCGCGACCGGCAAATTGGATTACGCAGCGATCTGCATGTGTACCCAGACTCCAATAATCAATCCCCCAGCGAATTTGGCACAGCTGTCAGGCTACCTCCTGACACTGTCATCTCTGGTTTATCTACTGTTTTAATTTTACTCCGTTTAATTGGCAGTGCTTGATTGAGGATAGGAGAGAGAACATCATAAAAGATGTCCGCCTTGGTTTGTGCTACAGGTGCTCTGTAGACTGCACTATAGTCAGCAGTGTTGAGATGTAGGCCTAGAAGCCTCTTACTTTCAGGGTTGCAGCGCCTGTGAAACACTGGGCTTACTGGGATGTGTGGCCATCGACCAGCTGACCACAGTATAGCTTGGTGGTCAGAGCCACCGATTGGGGGTTAATGAACTGGTGCTGATAGTAATAAAGTCAAGCTGATTAGAACCTCTAGCTGGTTTGGACACTACTTGTTTCAAATTAAACTCAGAGCATAGTGGACCAAGTTTCAAGGTGTTTGTGTCACCTAGAATTACAATGCCTGGGAGAATGTATCTATGTTGGATAATGCCAAGGCAGCTCTTGAGATATTCACGGAACTGAGCATCAGATCGAGCCTCCTTAGAAGATTTAGGGGGGTTGCAGAGAACAGCAGTCACTAAGCAGTCAATGCCACGTGGTAGCAGGGATGGCCTCAGCCAGTTCCAAAATTATCATCCTCAAGATCCAGATGATGTTGAATGCTATGCTTTATGTACATAGCGACACCTCCACCATTACAAGTATCTCTGTCATTTCTATGCAGACTGTAGCCCTGAAAACTGACTATTGAGTCTGGAACATCTTCCTTCAACCAGGACTCAGTCACAGCTACAATAGCAGCTTCATTAGCTTGAGTCACACTCTGCAGTTCATCAACTTTATGTTTGAGGGATCTAGTGTTACACAATAGGAATGTAGGAAGCACATATTTTGCCAGTTTAACAGGACTATTGTTGTACACATTCACTGACAGATCAGGGTAGACCAAGCACCGTGGTTGAATATGGCATGGAGGCTTTAACTGCATTGTTTGTTAGCAGGTCAACACAGGTATCCTCAGCAAACATTTCTGGCCTCCCCTGCATCCCTTGGTTGTCTTAGTAAGCCATGCTTTGCAAGTGACCATTTGAGATTCTGTAGACTGACCCTATCTGTTCATACCCAGGACTGGAGGTCAGCAAGATGGCTCCCATTCACTTTCAACTGTAGAGAGTAGCAAGGAACTACTAAGTGAAAATGCAGGGAAATGGGGATAAAATTGCAGTATACTGTAACCTTTGTTACAGTAAAAGACCTTAAAAGCAGTAAATACACAAATGACAGATGAACACTATGCTATAAAATAAATAATCAGATCTGCAAAAGAGCACCAAACAAAACAACAGCTATCTTTGATGACCTCTGACCTTTGTGTGACTTGTTCCATTTTATCTGTTTCCAATAGCGGTGCTAACATTATTAAATTGATTCACACCAGACTGTGTGCAGTTCTTTGTTGGCTTACATTTTGCTATGTCATAATTTACTGCTCTGTGGAGCAGATATTGGGAGGTAGAGAAGAGATCTGACATGCCCATAAAAGAGCAGGACCACATAAATCCCCACCAGATCAGTAGGTGGTGCATGTCATGTAGCTCCTGGACAGATTGTTTCATACTGTACAACTGAAACAAGAAGCACTGTACCACAACTGCTGATTCCATCTTTATTACACTGAGACCGTGGTCATTAGCCAATAAAATCTCAGAGCAATTCTTCATGATGGAGAGTTCTCTGGAGTTAAATTCCTGGCTGCATGTCTCCCCTATTATATCAACTCAGAGACATCATTCAGAGCAATGTGTGTTGAGGAACATCCATCATGCAAACAAACTGTGGGATGGCAAGCAAGAAGGCACAAAAACACTCATGGAGGCAGAAATTTAAAGGTTTAGTTTAATTAGCAATTTAGGAACCTGTGAGGAAAACATATGAAATATTTACTTGAAATACTTACTTTAAAAAATACAGTGATCTCCAAAAGTATGGTAATGGTAGAGTGACCTGTGTTATGTGTGCTATATACTTAAGGCATTTGGATTTGAGATCAAAAGATAAATATGAGACAAAAGTACAGACAATCAGCTTTTATGGTGTTTCCATCCATACATGTTTTATCGTTTTACATAAACCGCTGTTTTGTGGTGTTCTGTTGAGCAAAATGAATGTTAATGCATGACTGACAGGTGTTATAAGGACTTGCCAGCAGTAATATCACACGACTAGCCAAAAGTCAAAAACACAAAACAGTAGAAAGATGATGCAGAACTGGGAAGTAATTGGATTAAACATTTCCAATGACTGCTGGAAGACATGTTGGAATGCTAATACGCAATATATTTCCCTCTGAAACCAATGATAAAAAAGCACTTGAGCACAGATGACAAACAGATGTGTCACTTGCTGTACTCTTGGACAACCAATTACACAAAACAATTAATATATTAGACAGTTTGACATGTGTAGAAACAGTAAACTGTTTGTAAGGTGTTTTATATACAGTAAGACCTTTAAGGTATAAAAGCCAAGGGAATTTGTTGTTTGAAAATTAGTTTCTTTGTTAACAATATAAAGAATTCAAAATTTCTCATTGGAATTACATACTGTAACATCATACATTTAGTAAGTGCTCTTATCCAGAGTGATTTATATACATACAATTGGTATTGTAAGGACACCAGTTCATACAATTCATAGCAAACACATGTGATATCAACAACTCAGTGATACCATCGGGTTACAGTGAACCAATCTTGTAACTCGAAACAGGTAACAGGCCATACAACATAAAAACAAGGTAATAAAACTGAGTGGTCATCTTCTTTCATCCTTCTTGTCATTTTACCTCCCGATTCTCCTACTGTCTTATCGTCCTTGAGAGCGCCCACATGTGCGGCTTTATTAGGCCTGGCTGCAGAGTTGTCACAACTTGATGTAGGATTCTCTTAATGGTGGATGTAGATACTTTGGTACCTGATGCCTCCAACTCCTTCACCAGTTCCTTTGTTGTTGTCTTGGGGTTCAGTCGAACCTTTTGGACGAAAGTTTGTTCAGCCCTGGAAGTTCATTTGTGCCTCCTTCCTGAACGATGCAGTGCCTGTGTGGTCCCAAGATTTTTATATTCGCATACAATTGTTTGTACAGATGCTTTTGGTACCTTCAGTTGTTTGGAAATTGCTCCTAAGGAGGAAACGGACTTGTGGAGGTCCACAATTTTTTTCTGGCACTTGGCTTAGTTGCTTGAATTTTCCCATGGTTTCAAGGGCCAAAAATCAGTGGCTCTAAAGGTAGACCCTTAAATACAGCCACAGGTGCCAATTAACTCCTAACTTTGATAATTAGCCAATCAGAAGCTTCTAAAAAATAATAGCATCAATTTCTGGAATCTTCCAGCCTGTTTAAAGAGACAGTCAACTTGGTGTATGTAAAAGTTTGACCCAATGGATTTCTGATATAGTGAATTAAAGCTGAAATAAATCTGTCTCTAATCGATTGTGAAAAAGAAATGTATGGTAACAGTGTGTTGTGTGAAAGTGTGAAAAACTGAGTTTGAATATCTTTAGTCTAGGTGTATGTAAACTTTTGGCCTCAACTGTAGTGTACGCCCAGTACTACGTTGACTAACCAAAAGGAACTCAAATCAAAATTTTCCAAGGAGCAATCAGCCTTTTCCCAACCAGCAAAAAAGGCCCTTATTCAGACAACTGACTGGACGGAACAACACATACAGCAAAGGATTCCAGTTGCATGAATCTCAACAAGTTTCCGACTCCACCAGCGTTTCAGCATGATTCTCCCTTAGACCCAACAGCGGCCAGTGGAGGCTGCTACCCGCGTGGATAGACGGACAGTATGACTTACTGAACATTCTACACAAAAAATCTGGCTATATAGTTTAGTTTAAGTCTTAACTTAATTTAACATGACTATGTATTTCTATTCGTCTTTTTTCTTGATCTTTTGAAAGAGTTGTTAGTTTGCTAATTACGTGGAATCGTTTGCTGTCAATAGCTGCATAGTGCAACCACATGCGTGGTCTCTTTTCTTACACCTAACTTTCCAAATCTAACCAGCAAAACAAAATCCGTATAGTACACACACACACACACATAAGATAAGATAGAGATGTAAGATATACTTTTATTGAACCCTGTGGGGTAATTTGTCCTCTGCATTTGACCCATCCTAGTTGCTTAGGAGCAGTGGGCAGCCACAGTGCAGCACCTGGGGACCAACTCCAGTTCTGAGGCCACTGCCTTGGTCAAGGGCAACTGCAGGAGCGCACCTAATATGCATGCACGCACACGCACACACACACACACACATTAATTCCATCTCTCATACTCTCTCTCCTACTTAGCTTTCCCAGTTGGGTTAGTCTGTGTATGCTAAGTATTTTTGTATGTTTGTTTTAATAAATTATTTTATTAAACCCGCTTTAATGTTACAGGAGCATGAGTGCTAAGCCAAACAGTCTTTCCAAGAACTGCTTCCATCCTTCAGGTTATATATTAAATAATTGATTTGATTATATTTGACTATTAAAATTGATCATTTTAGTTATTAACTGAATTTCCAAATTTGCGGTTAGATATTTTAGATAATAGTTTAGATAATAATTGTTTTTAGCTGTGTCCTTTAAGGGCTTGTTCTTCAACATGCAATGTAATGTATATTTATTAGGCTACTTTCATTTTATAACCTTAGTTTGATGAGTAATCAAACCAGCAGTAATTGGGATCGCATTAGGTGTGTTTTATTTCTTTCTGAGCATACATCTTCTTTTCAGTGCCCTGCCATCCTTGGTTTTATTTGCAAGTTCTTTGATTTTATTCTTGACTTTTTATTTGAAACTGTAGTTGTGTGACAGTCATAAAATTACCAAAATTGAGTTTGACAGTTGCACCTTGGCTGTGAAAATAGGACCGTCTGCCTTCCTTTGGTAAGCGGTTGTAGGAGTAACTATGCAGATAATAAGGCATTTGAGAGTGTGGAGATCTAGGATAATGGGAGACACCTGCACCTGCCTAATCAGGAAAGGGAAAGGAGTCACTGATGTCTTGTAATTTTTTTGCTGTCTTCCAAAGAGAGCAAAAAATGAATGCACATATTATGTATCTGTCCTCAATTAAATAATGAAAGTGTTAAAGCTATTTTAAGCGCAAAAATATCATGTGGTATAACTGTACAAATGTAAATCCAAGCAAGGGTTTTTTTGTTCTATTTCTCCATTAAGTGACATAAAATTTGGCTGAGAAAATCATTACAGGCCCAGTTTATTCAGTTTCTTCCTGGTTGGGTTGGCTTCTTTTTTGCTTGTTTGCAATATTCACTGTGAAATCTTGAGAAAGATACACTGTGACCTTGAAAGTAAAGTGCTTGTTTTTCTCTAACAATCAGGTATCATCTTGACTTTGTCTTGAAAAAATACCAAAGCAGAAAAATACAGTGGCTGCGGGAACTGTTTTGTGGTGCCCCTGACAGTGGCATGCAGCTCTACTATTTTGCACCTTTTTAAATATATGTGCCATGGTGTCTATTCCCCATGCTGTTGCACCTCAATGGAGTAGAAGGCACTGAGGCAAAACCTCTGTATGGGAGTGTTTGTGAGGGTGGGAGGTTACCATGTAGAGGAGTGCATAACCCTGACCTGTTCAGTCGTATCCAACAAATGGCTGTCTTGGAGTGGAAGCAGTGAACAAATGTATGCCTGGTGTATCTATTGGGGGATTCCTCCATACAGGGCTGGGTATCTAATGGGTGGATAGAGCAAGGAGTGGAAATAAAGTAACAAGTGGGGTACCTTTGCAATGTACATTTAACAGCATGTCTGTTGTTACATAAAGTAACAATTGATTTTTCTATTTGTATCCTTGTATTGTTTAGTGGGCTGATAGCTAACTTGCAAAGAAAAAAAGAAACCTTCCACTAGCTACGCAACATAGCTAAAATTAGGCATTTCCTGTCAGTTGGGGATGCTGAAAAATTGATCCATGCTTTTGTTACGTCTAGGCTAGATTACTGCAATGCCCTGCTATCTGGCTGCCCTAATAACTCGTTAAAGAGTCTCCAGCTTGTGCAGAATGCAGCTGCTTGTATCTTGACCAGAACAAAGAAGTATGAGCACATTACACTAGTGCTAGCGTCGCTTCACTGGCTACCTATTAAGCATAGGATAGATTTCAAGGTTTTGCTCCTGACTTTTAAAGCTCTGCATGGACTTGCACCAGTGTATACAACTAACCTGCTTTTACCTTATAAGCCCGCAAGGACACTCCATTCTCAAGACACACGCTACATTGTAGTCCCAAGAATATCAAAAAACCTGAATGGTAGTAGAGCTTTCTTCTACAGGGCCCCACTACTGTGGAACACCCTTCAAAAATTGTAAGGGAATCGGACACAGTCTCAATATGTAAATCTAGATTAAAACGCACCTTTATGCTTAGATTTATAATCAGATATAGTCTGGAGACAGGGTGGGAGAAGCCTGTTGCCATAGAGCATTGTGGGGTGGAATCCTTTCCTTACTGTCTCCTGTTAATCAGCTTTGACCCCACTTTACATGGGCTGGCTCTTGATAGGCGGGTATGGTTGTCTCCCTGTCATGACTGCATGGGTTCTCAATCCCTGTACTAGTAGCTATGCAGCCATAGATTACTCCTGCCGGGGCCACTTTGTGATCCCCAATTATTGCCCCTGTTACTTTACTCTCTGTTTTTCTACAGAACATTCCCTAATGGCCTTATCAATTTTCGTCCCCATCCTGCTGGCTGGGCTTTTGTCCCAAATCCTGGATGCCTCCACCGGTGCTGTCTGGCCACTTCCGTCACCACCTGCAGCTCCCCATCATCGCCACCCGACCCCATCCATCATCTGGGCCACAACCTTAAGATTGTCACTTAGCTGCCACTAATTCAATCAATGTGAACATTGACTGACTAACTGTGTTGATCGCAAAGCTACACCCTGAGCCAACCACAGGAGGATGGGTTCGCCCCTTGAGCCTGGTTCCTTCCACAGTTTATTCATATCCTATCCAGGGAGTTTTTCCCAGCCACTGTTGCCTTAGGCTTGCTCCTGTGGGGGTTTAGGCCAGGGTCGTCTGTGAAGCATATTGTGACAATTGTTTGTGAAATGCACAATATAAATACATTTTGATATGATTTTCCATGTCATGTTTAAATGGGCTGTATAATGTGGTTAATCTATACAACCTATTCCTGTAAAGTTAAATAATATGCCTGAACTGACACTTTTGGTTTTGAAGATATATTTAAGTGGATGCATTTTCTTATAAAAACTATTTTTTTTCTCAGACAGTACTACCAACTAATCCATATCATATCCAGGCCTAAGCTTGACATTTCCTGATAGGATGTGGGAAAGCTCACAGCTACTGAACTTTCCCAATCTGGTTGCAAAAAATGATTGCCACTCTACTGTAGCTAACCAGCATCTATAAAGATCTGCTGCCTCTTTCATGTGAGGTTGTATGAAAGGTGTGGAAGAGGATGTGTGTGTGTGTGAGTTCTCTTTATCGTGAAGCCTTTTGAAATATTTTGATTAAAAGGCACAAATCTAGAAGTATCCCATGAGTATGAGGTAATAATATGGTGCTTAGTCTGATATACAAGATTATTTTATTAACATTGACAAGTCTTGGTAAAGTTAATTTATTTTTCTGCTCCAAAGTCTGTACCAAAGCCGGGGTTCTATAGCTGAGGCAAAGCAATTAAATTTTCGCTTAACTATTAGCTGATTTTGAGCAGGTCACCAGCATAATATCACTAAAATTATCATTTTAATACATATTTTATATACAATGAATGTACTGGGGTGTACACAGTGGTGCAGTGGAAAGCACTGTCACCTCACAGCAAGAACGCTCTGGTTTCAAATCCAGCCGGGGCCTTTCTGTGTGGAGTTTGCATGTTCTCTCTGTGGGTTTCCTCCGGGTACTCCAGTTTCCTCCCACAGTCCAAAGGTAGACTAATTGGAGACTCTAAATTGGCCATAGGTATGAGTGTGTGAGTGAATGGTGTGTGCGCCCTGCGATAGATTGGCGGCCTGTCCGCGGTGTATTCCTGCTTCTTGTGCAATGCATACTGGGATAGGCTCCAGTACCCTCTGCAATCCTGCCCAGGATAAGCAGGTATAGATAATGGATGGATGGATGTATGTACAGGATTAAGTACATAAAGAGTTAAGATTATAGACATTTGTTGGGGACACTGTGGCAGAGGTTTGATAATAATAATTTGATGATAATAATTTCTGTGTATCTTCAGAAATTAAAATCATTTCTATGGATCTTCAAGAAAATGATCTATGTGCAGTTAAATTTCATTATAATATTTAAAGTTACAATCTCGAACATTTCCGTTTCCTTCTCTTTGGCTGTACCAATGGTGAGAAGCGGTAATTGCAGGTGTGTTTTTGGACCTCACTTCCCATAGATCCAACCGGATCGTTATGTACATACTCATTCATTTTCTAACATTAGGCTAACTTAAGCTGTCTTTACACTGCTGAGCCGGGTTTAAATGCTGTAGCAGACCTTAGAATTAGGGTAGAATTAGTGATGATCAATTTCCACAAACGTTCTTTGTTCACCTTTTGCCCAGCATGAACATATTTACACTACAGAGAAGAATTTGCGGGATTCGCTGTGGCTCGTGCAATTATGTATCTCGTGCACAATTAACAGTCTTTTTCGTGAATGATTGTTGTGTGATATTTTTGAAACAACTGGCTTGCAAAATGTTACCCGCTGGTGTTTCTGGTTTTGCTAGCTAAACTGTTCGAGGATAAAGCTGAGCTGGGTGTTAAATTAGCAATCAGAACAAGAAGAATAAAACAAAAACAAAGGAGATTTCATCAAAAAATGGCATCAAGGCTGAAGGAACATATGAGGAAGCGTAATAAAATAATAACAACGCTAATCCATACTGCCGTATTCTTTTATTTAGTTTTCTCCAGCTTGACATCTTTACACAGAAATCAGACCCGGCTCTGCTCCACCTATACCCCAGCTTTATTCTGATCATTATAATATATCGATGAGCTTGGTGACAATGTAAATAACGGTAACGTTAAGGCCAGTTCAGATCAATGATTCGCAGCGAGACAAAAAGGTTTTAGAATGTTGCGGAGAAAATTGCAGCGGTGTGAACTGGTTAGTTGCAGAGCGTCTGAAGTAGTTGCCTGGGGTCTCAAAAGACCCACTTTGTCAAATTGCGAAGTGCAGTTTTAGAACGTTTATAATCAGACGTCTTGGAGTTTTGCAAGTTGCATCCAGTCTCGTTGTGAATCATTGATCTGAACTGGCCTTTAATTAGCTACATTGCAACATTGCAACAAGGTAGCATTGCATTTGAGAGACTGTTTGCGAGGTCGGTATCGGTCGGTAGCGATGGCTAGCGTTTTTTTCTAATTGTTAGCTGACATTAGATTGTGTTAATTACAATAGCTAGCTAGTTAGCTAACGCAAGGTTACCTGATATGAGAGATACTGTGCGCAACATGGTCTGAACTAATGTTGCCTTTCTTGACATGGTCCGGTAGCTAGCGTTAGCTGTGCAAATAGCTGTTGTAATGTAATTTAGTAACGCTACATTGTCATTAAATGTAATATGAAATCTACATCAACAAATAATATGACCTCTCATGTTACACAAAAACTTTTTAGAGTTCCATAACCCCCCCGCCCCCTTTCTCTGTTATTGTAACGCCAGCAGACACCGGAAAAAACAGTACGCCGCTCACACACAAGTGAGTTGAAGAGCAAGCCCGTTGCGTTAGCTCCGCCTACCCTCTCTTTTTTCCCGGGAATTTCGCCACAGACACCCAGTTCTTTAATCATAAATTATTATAATAATATTAATATAAATTAATATAATAATAGGCTCAATCACCACTGTGTTACCTAATTCGGCGATAGATAGTGATTTAACAGACATTTAATGAAAATCTTTGAGATTATTACTTTAAGTTTCTGTTTTGCTTTATTCATGGTTTCAGAAAATATTATGTCAGGGATATAGTTATAAGTGTGAGAGTTTATTAAAGAGATTAATTTTAACTTGTTTGGCAAAATCCTTACCGTTTCCAACCCATGCATTCACAATGCAAAAAGTCAAGCCTGTGCAGGATAGTGCAATATGTTAAAAAAGGTTCTCCATTCAAAGACAAGAACAAAACTCCTTACATCAAAGGAAATACATTGTGTAGTTTCAGTGTATTTAAATTTAAACATAGGTTCAAACCAACATTTTAACAGATTTTATCCACTACTTATACAAATAAAATGTAATTTATAAGATGTTTTAATATATATATATATATATATATATATATATTATATATATATATATATATATTTATACAGTGTTTCCCAACTTTGGTCCTGGGGCCCCATGTGTATGCTGCTTTTTGGTCCAACCTCTCAATCCCAAAATTTTAACAAGCTGTTAATGTATTAATTAGGTGCCTTTTCCTGTTCCTTTTCCCTCTTAAGCCACATTATGTCAGAAATAGCTACGCATGAAATATAAAATAAATGTCACATGTTCACATTGTCCTTATTGTGCTACATTGCAAACAATTTTATAAAAAGAGGTAACAAAATGATTTAACTGTTCCAACTCAACACAGGAGAATCAATTAATCAGAAGAGGCTCCTAATTAGGCTATGTTTATTTCTTTGTTGTTTCCTTAAACACATGAAGAAAATGCAGGTTTGACTTGTTAACATTTGCTTTGTATTTGAATTATTGGTAACACTTTACAATAAGCTCACATGAATTGGCATTAACAATGTAGTAGATGACATTAAACAAATACAATAATTGACCATGATATTTAGTGTGGCAGGCTCACTTTGTGTGCGCACATGGGGTACATAAGAAGCCCTGACGAGTCGATGAGCGAAAAGACGATCCAATAACGCAAAAAGATGGTAAAACGAGAGCAGTGGTCTTCTCACCAGCCAAACAAACGCTGCTGATGGAACTATATGAAGAATATAAAGCTGTAATCAACAAAAAAGGCAATACTGCCGCTATTAACAAGGCGAGGGAGATGGCATGGCAAAAAATAGCTGATAGACTAAATGCATAAGTTACACAAGCCTACTACTGTTGTTTCATGTTACATGGGGGCGACATAGTAACAGGAGGTAAGACCGATTGTCTGGCAGTCGGAGGGTTGCCGGTTCAAACCCCGCCCTGGGCGTGTCGAAGTGTCCTTGAGCAAGACACCTAACCCCTAACCCCTAACTGCTCTGGCGAATGAGAGGCATCAATTGTAAAGCGCTTTGGATAAAAGCGCTATATAAATGCAGTCCATTTACCATTTACATGTGTATTTCACTTTGTATTTGTCTTATTTCTCTATGCTCTTTTCTTTTATCTATTTTATGTAAAGCTTTTCAAATTGCCTCTGTATGAAATGTGCTGAACAAATAAACTTACTTTGCCTTGCCAATTTATTAATAAATGAACATTCAGATCACTAGACTGTGTGGCTATATTATCAGTAGGCTAGATAATATCAGATGTATGTTTAAAATAATGGTGTAGGCCAGCTTAGGAGAACCAACATAACTACAATGCATTTAGGCTCTTAATTAGCCCAATTGGGTCAGGTGTGTGAACCCCACTGACCTAGTAACCCTTGACCTACATATTCATTCTTCACTGTTACATCTCAACAGCCAAAAAAGAATGTGGCACCAAGTCAAAATCAAATATAAAAATATCTTCCAGAGTGGTAAGTAGCCTATAATGAAATGTGAAATTTGTCAAAATAGGCGTTGAGCTGTAAATATGTACCATTGTAGCCACCAAAAAAAAGACAGGCCACTGCTACTGGTGGGGTGCCTCCACCAGCAGAGGAGCTGGTGCTGAGCTGCAATCGGGGGCAGCCACTGATAGAGGGGGGGACCTCCTCAGAGATAATTCCCCAAGGTGCTCGGGAACAATATGTATAAGGTATTGTCCACTACTTTCCCTCCACAGGTGTCAGTCTCTCAATTGTAATAACTAACGGTACGCCTATATCTGTCAGTGTCTGGAGACACCATATGTCTGCTCGATTCCCTGACCCCAGATGCTAAAGCCAGACCTGACCCATGTGTGAGTAGGTCCTATTTTTTGGTAAAAACACTGCATCTCATGTAATGTCTTCTCTTGATTCAACAACTGCAGTGTTCCTCTATTTGCAGTTAGATGGCCCCAGCTCGTCTGAGGAGATAATGTCTGCAGACACAGAAATACCAGAGGTAAGCCCAAATGTGAAATGTTGTGGATGTGTCTGCTGTCTAAAATGTATACTATTAATTATTAACCATACACCCTACTGCAGGATGTGACCGGAACAAGAACTCCATCAGCAAGGAGTGAAGCAACTATTCATATTACTATTACCAACTACATACTCAGCTACTCTGTGACACGTTTCGCCTGTCACAGGATGCACGTGCCATATACAAGCGTAAGCTGCTCCTGTGCATTGAAAGTGAGAAACTCAACATGGAGTACAAGAGGCTGCAAATCAAGAAAGTCAAGTTGGAGATCAAGAAACTGGAGAAGGATGTAAGTATAAATTCTAACACAGTAGAAGGTCATGTTTTGGACTGTATTTAATTTTATGTGTTTTGTCTCCACAGCTTGAACCAAAATTGGTTCAAGCTGTGGAGACAAAACACATAAAATTAGTGAATTATGTGACGCCTCCCTCTGTTTGCTTACCTGCTGCCGGGTCTCTTTATTCCTGCAGGTGAAGGACCCGTGCAGCGGGAGGCTCATTCATTATGTAATCAACAACACCTGTCCCCAGCCAGAGCCCTATAAGGGATGGGTTTCCAGCTCGGGGCGAGATGTGCTTCAACCTTCCCTAACAGACGTGGACATTTTTCCTTAGTTTGTTTCATTTGATTGTCTTGTTTTGTACTGATTTCATTTTACACATACACACACTTACATACCCACCTCACCCGCATATACCGTCACACCGAATGGCTTTCTTTTGTAAGTACATTCTTTGTTTATAATAGTTATTTCCTTTAAGTTGTTTGGGCATGTCTCATTCTATGTTCACGGCTCTAACAAGCGGTCGTAACAATTAATACAGAAATTCAACACAACTTAGGCACACATGTTTATTAAAATTCTACAGTACATGCTAAGTTCTGAAAAAAAGGGATAACTCAAACAAAGGTCACCACAATGGGGATTAACTGAAATATGTGTCCTTGTAAAGGTCCCTCACTGTCCTTCATCCATCGGTTCCTGAAGGTCGATGTCCTCCCATTGCTCCTCCACTAACATTGTGGGAAGTCTCTCCCGGCGTATAGTTGCAATGTTGTGCAAGACTGCACAGGCAATGGCTATGTTCACATGCCTGGTCAGGAGTAACCCTGAAGCCTTTCAGGCACTGGAACCTGCAGGGATTAAATCAAGAAAACATTTGTGAGCCTGAAAAGTTGTCCAGGAGGAAATGTGTACAATGTATTGAATTAAGTATTATATGAATTTAAAACTGCTCTATGCCTGAAATCTGGCATGGTGCCTGAGTACTTTAAGCTCTGAACCTGGATTTCAGTTGGCTAAAGGTCATCTCTATCCGTGCCCTCGTTTTTGTGTGGGCATGGTTGAAGGCCCTCTCCGCCTCTGTTCCTGGATCTGGGTAGGGTGTGAGCAGGTACAGCATGCAGGCATAGCCTCTGTCCCAAAGCAGGACTCCATTAACCTCCCCTACAGAATAGGAAAAGTGTTGGTTAGATATACATGACATTCTTATGGTTCAAGTACATTACAGATCCCCTCCACACATGTATAAAGACTTATAAAAGTGGAACGATGTGTGCCTGATGAGGCTTTCCAGAATAAAGTATGATGGCCACTTTGAATTTCTTAAGATGACATCTACACTTTACCTCTCATTACAGATTCCCAAATCTATGCCCATGCAATATACATGTTACTTCAAAAGTGAAAACCCTTGGGTAGTAATCATTCTCTTGCCTTGTGCCTTGACACAGCCGGAGTGTGGCACAGTGAGTAAGGAACTGCGCTTGTAACCGAAAGATCGTAGGTTCGAATCCCGGGTAAGGACACTGCCGTTGTACCCTTGAGCAAGGTACTTAACCTGCATTGCTTCAGTATATATCCAGCTGTATAAATGGATACAATGTAAAGCGCTAAGTAAAAGTTGTGTAAGTCGCTCTGGATAAGAGCGTCTGCTAAATGCCTGTAATGTAATGTGCAAACCTGTGCCAGTGAGGACGCTCGGAAGATCCTTGAATCATGTACAGAGCCCGGCCATTTTGCCTCGATGTTGGAGATGAGACAGCCTCCATCGCAGATCATCTGTAAGCATGGAAGGTGACAGTCAATGATGTGGCACACTTTGCTTGGCAGAGCATTAATTTAAGATTGCTCAGCATGGCTAAGACGGGTTGATGCAGTGTTGTCTTTCAAAATGTAAAATCCACTTCAGAGTTATGTCCCTCTGCCTGACAGTGTATGGACAGCCCTACACTCCTACAACTCAGACGCCTCAACCATGAAGAACACTGTGTACAAAGTGGCACATACAATAACCCCCTTTTACCCACAACAAGGACATGGTGACGTTGAAGCCTACTTAATGGAGGTACACAAGCAGGTTAATTATCTGGGACTACTAAATGACAACAGCAAAATAACTCTAATCACGCCCTAAAGCCCTAAAGACTGGGCCTTCCATTACATCAATGAACACCATCCCACATTTGAATACTTCTGTCACAAACTCTGTAATAAATACCAAGCCCCCAACAGTGCCTTCTCAAAGATTAAAGCACTCATGGACAAAAAACAAGGCCGGCAAGAAAGTCCTAGACATTTCTTCTATGGGCTAAACCAAGCCTACACACGAAACCTCTCCCCACAGGATTACAACCCCAAGCTCCTAAGAGAGGCCTTTCTAGACAATCTGCATGAGGACATTAAAGGACTTGTTATGGCGATGGCCACAAACACAACATCCATGCAAGACATAGTTAACCACGCACAACAAAAAGAAGATCAACACAAGATAATGGAGGTCCTGGTAGTTGACTCCATGCAACCGGAGTTGAACCTAGAAGGAGCTTCCCCTCACAAAACACCTTAACCTCAACACAGACCAAATTATACGACACATCACCGCAAGGATCGCTTCCAGCCGAATCATACAAGGACGCACCCATGGTCACCCCGTTGGAACTACTGGCACACCATTAATGATAAGCTGGAACGCTTACTAGATATCATGACTGCACAAGAACAAACAAAATCCTCCCAACACCACAATACGGCTCCACCCACCAACAATCCACCCCCCCAATGACATGATTTGGCCTCTGCGACGACAACGAACACAAACGCTTTCGACATGACAAAGAAAACAGGAATTACCCTTTCTACTCCAGACCCAATGATCAAAATATGTTCCTTAACCCGCAGAGGCCCTGCACACAGACCCCATGCCATGCTGCAGTTCGACAAGACTTTCAAGGTAGAGGCCCTTCTGGACACTGGCGCAGAAATCTCCCTCATGACTTACTCACTCTTTGAAGCATTACGAGAAACAAGGGAATGCACAGGTCACACCCTAAGCCTCAGTGAAAGCAACTGGAACTTTACAGCCTATGGCAGTACTAAGCCACAAAAACTAAAGGGAGTAATTGAGCTGAAACTAATTTTTGAAGGATTGTCCATAACACACCCCCTCTATGTGGCATCACATGACCGTCCCATGCTTTTGATAGGCATGGACCTACTCAACCGCCTCAGGCCTACCATTGACTGTGATAACAACCTACTCTGGGGTCACAAACCAAAGGCTGACCACTATGTTCCTGGGCCCACAAAGGCTATTTGTGCTTGCACACTAGGTTGGGTCTCCTCCGACAACCATGAAACGGGACGTGCACGCACCCCTACCCCACCAAACACGTTCCAACTACCCCAGGCTCCACTTGTCCCTAATAGCAAGACCACTCCGACAATACAGGAAAACCTGTATATATTCAGGCCAGAGATTAACCCCTCTGTCCTTCCAGACGCAGGATCTGACCTGCCAAAGATGCATCACAATGCACAAATGGAAGAACTCCCTAACCCACCTGCTCGTACCAACCCCTATGCCAAAGCTCAAAGCACTGACCACCCTCCCTATGGCCGACCCCCACTAATTCCACAGACAAACCACAGATCTCTCCAAATAGCGGCTAGCACAAACACTCCTAAAGCCGTTATGCAAATAAACGCGAACCAGCCCACCACAAGTGTCTCACCACTAACCACTAATGGTACCACCCCTTCTCCTGAACCACACCCTAACTTGGACCCAAACCTCCTGCAACAAATCCAAAAACAAGTGGATACTGCCGACACCTTAAACACAGATGAAGAATGACTCGCCCTGAAAACCCTCATGCTCAGCTGTACTCCCAATCTGCGGCAAAACTGACTGCAGCAAAACTGCTCTCCATGAAACCATAATTCCCACATTACCCAATGCTAACCCAGTGTATATCAGAAAATATCGTATTCCAATAGCCGCACATGACCCTGTACAGGACACCATTACGGAAATCCTTATCAGGAAATCCTTATCAGGAATTATCAGGAAATGCAATTCCACATACAACAGCCCTATTTGGCCCGTACTCAAACCCTCTGGGAAACAGAGCCTCACAGTTGACTACAGAAAACTTAATAAACAAGTTCCACTCTCGCGCTGACCTATGGCCTACCTGGATGAAACCCTTGCAAAAGTCCAGAATGCCACATACTTCACAAGCCTAGACATATCAAATGGCTTCTGTACAATCCCAGTCCGTGAACAAGATCAACATAAACTGGCTTTTTCATTCAACAATGTCCAATACACTTGGACAGTCACCCCTTTTGGCTATGCAAACTCCCCAGCCGAATTCAACATCTTCTTCCACAAAGCAATCCCTGACGTCAACTCCAAGAACATCGCCATTTATGTGGATGACATCCTCATGTGGAGTGACTCTTGGGGGGAACACCAACAGCTGCTCTCCTATGTCCTTACAAGACTCAGTCAAGCAGGCGCCAAAATATCATTGGACAAGGGCCAGTGGTGTAAACGTGCTGTCAATTACCTGGGCTTCCAAGTCGGAGGTGATGGCATCAGACCCCGCACCGAGGCACCCAAAGCAATTCCTGCACCCACTACTCTGAAGCAGCTGTGCAGCTTCTTAGGCATTTGCAACTTCTCCCGACATTTTGTGGCGGACTATGCCAAAATTTCCCAGCCCCTCACACGGCTCCTAAAGAAAGACGTTCCATGGACATGGGGCCACAAACAAGATGCACCAATGAAAATACTCAAGGACTCCATCTCCTCGGCACCAGCCTTAGCCTTCCCAGACAAAACCAAGCCTTTCATACTAGAAACCGCCTTCACACCCCTCAACATCACCGCAGACCTCAAACAACAACAGGACCAAAAAAACAAGGTTGTCTCTTATGCCAGCAAATCTCTCTCCCCAGTAGAACAAAGGTTTACTGACTGTGAAAAGGCCCTGTTTTCAGCCATATGGGCCATCCAGCGATACCGCAACTTAGTCTGTGGAGCACAAATCATCATTGAAACCTGTCATCAAATACTCACCTACCTCACATGTGGGAAACTGAGAAAGGGAAAGGTTACCAATGACCGCATAGCTGGTTGGATCCTAGCCACAGAAGGGCTTTCCTTACAGGTCAAATATTCCAAAAGCAAAAACAATGTGCTGGCACATGGCCTTGCCACATTACACGATTGTGCATCATCACCGCAACAGACTGGTAAAGAATGCTTCTATACAGACTCACCCACACTCCTTAACCACAAAAGTTTCTCTGATGCCCCTTGTACCACTTTCCCCATGGTCTACATGGACGGCTCTGCCCACCGCAAAACGGGCACACTCGGTGCTGGCGTTGGTTTACTCTGGACAAATTGTGATTTGCCTCCACAAAAATTCAAGCTGGGACCTAAATCCAGCCAGTATGCTGAACTAGCGGGCACACTAATTGCCCTCACGCAGCACAAAACAACTACCATGATCTTGTCATTTGCACTGACTCAGACTACACGGTACGTAGTTTCCTGGACTTTTTGCCAAACTGGCTCGCAAACAATATGATTAAGTCTGATGGTAAACTAGTGGCCCACACTGAACTGTTCACGGCCGTTCAACACCTACTGGACACACACAACCTCACAGTATACTGGAAAAAGGTCCCGGGTCATTCCAAACTAGACAGCCCAAACAAACACGGCAATGATCAGGCTGACACCTTGGTAAAAGAGGGAGTATCTACAGGCCAACCCTGGGAATTCTGCCCACCAGTCATACAGTTCCCGCAAACCCCCTGCTCAGGTGGACATGGTGACCCGCAGCCGTGCCAAGGCGCCAGACCCTCACAGTCCCTTCAGCAGTACCACAGCTAACCTGATCACCCCAGACACACACAATGACCTGGTACGAGCACAGGAAGAGGATCAGATTCTGATACAGTTCAAAAAAATCCTTCAAAACACAGCCTCAGTCGCCGACAGTGGGAACCTCAAAGCGGACCCATACTTCCAGATACTCTGGAGAGAAAAGGAAAGGCTGTCCCTGCGCGACGACCTACTGATCTTCAAAGGAACAAATGTGACAGGTGCTGGTGTTTTGGTCCTCAAGTAGGGAAAGGTCATTTTTCAGTTTTTTTACAGATTATGAAAGTGTATTATAAGTGGATTATAAGATTTCAAATGATGTGTCATACATTGAAATCTGAAAATAATTGAAGAAGATATGCTTATTTGAATGTTGGTACTCCTAAAATCAAGTAGCAGAGAAAATCCTCTTGAAAGATCTTGAACTTTTCACACTTCTCACAGGGAGATAATGGGTGGGAACAATAGCTAGTTAACTTCACCCCAACCATTCCCCCGCTAGAGTACCTGTAAATCCTTGCCCATTTACGGGTTACCCTATTTAAAGCTTTATAACTCCAGATGTGAACACCACAGAGACTAGAAAAATGTCTTACATTACATTACATTACATTATAGGCATTTAGCAGACGCTCTTATCCAGAGCGACGTACAACAAGTCTTAAATGAAGCAATACATTTCTACCATTTATAATACTAGCTTAGATTACTTTATATTCATAATTTTGTAAGAAATAAAGTGCCACAAATGCAATGGTCAAGGCAAAAAATCTAAAATGAATTTGCTCCTTTTTTAGTTCGCAATGAAATACTGTGAGATTGCGGGTTAAAGTATACATGTCCTGGATCAAAAACTTCTTGACCACAAGTTCATAAAATCTAAGGGTGGATATGTAGAACTACTAAAGATCTATGAAGCAAAAACTAAGCAGTGTACCCAGCATCTCCAAATCTACCCAAAATGTCTAAATTATTAACACTGGTCTAAAATAGCTAAGGGTCCAGAAACAAATCCAAAATCTCTCCAAAAAGAAATATAATGCTTTTTGTCCATTGTAAAGCATATGAGCCCCTTATGAAGGTTTAAGATGAAACATAGATATAATTTAAACATTACATAATACCACTAACTTATTTGAAGACACTCAATTTCTAAAATAACATATATAACCGAAATATTTTGAGCAGTAATACTTACATAGCAATGATGAAATCTTATCTATGTTCAGTAGATGGAGACACAGACAGTAAATCAATGACAGTTCTATCCGCTTCTGTTTTGCTCCAGAAAATGATGTCAGATAGGTCTATCAGCAAACATATGGCTTAGCTATGCCCAGAAGTCCTCAATAATAATGGTATTTTCCAAGGAATTACGAAAATCGTTGACAACGCTTCGTTAGGTGCAACGTCTTTTAATGCTACCATATATAGAGCGAATGTCATGGTAAGAAAATGTTTGGTTACGCTAACCTATAAAAAGCTATTCCAAAAGCAAACTTAGACATGTTATACATCGTTAGAAAGCTTATACTCTCACCTACTGATTGAGCATCCGCCATTGTAGCAACCTCACAGAGTAAACAAACATAGACTACTACCACGCGGCTTTATTTATGGGCGGTGGCTTGACTGAAACAAAGTGACAATAGCCAACGAAATCAAACATGCTAATTAAACTGCACCCCCATCACGCCTCCAAAACCCGGCTGTAAGAATCACTAAAACAAGCCGACTTTGCTGACAAATTTTAAGTATTTAGTGACCCTAAAAATGTTGTTTATTCTATTGAGTGACTTCTTCAACACTTTAACTTTCGTAATATGAAAAAAAGGAAAACAGTAAAAAAAAAAATTAAAAAACCTTTTTTGCCTCCTAGCGCGATTTCAAGATTTGCGACTTGCGGACCTTTTCTCCAGCACCCGTCACAAATGATCAACACCATCGCTGGGTAGTTCCACGACAATGGAGAGCCACCATGATCCGACATGCCCATGACGAGCCATGTGGGGGGCACAGGGGAGAACAACCCACTATCCACATGCTATGGCAGGTGGCATACTGGTTCAAAATATGGACTGATGTGAAGGACTATGTGAACGGCTGTACCATTTGTCATAAGTTCCAACCCGTGTTGCCGCGACACAGGGCCCCCCTCCAATCAGCCCCAAGCGCGCAACCGTGGTCACACATTCAAATTGACTGGATAGGTCCGGTCACTCGCTCTACTTGGGGAAACTAGTATGCCCTGACAATAACAGATAGATTCACCAAATGGACCAAGTGCCTGACTGCGCTGGCAGACACTGCAGAAACAACAGCCGTCCTCCTCATGAAGCACGTCTTCACTCACTGGGGCCTGCCACAGAGCGTGGATTCTGATGGAGGCACACACTTCACTGCCACCATCATGGAACATCGAGGTGTGGAAAACACTGGGAGTAAAAAGACAATTGCACATAGCGTACCAACCCCAGTCATCCGGGCAAGTTGAGCGAGCTAACCAGACGGTCATCAACATGCTAAAAAAATAACTGGATGCAAATCAGAAAGACTGGGACATCAAGCTGCCACTCGTCCTTATGACCATAGGGCTATGCCTTCAAAAGCTACGCAGGTGTCCCTATTTGAAATGATGACTGATCGGCAGATAGTCCTACCCCTCCACCTCCTCTACACTACCCCAGTGGAAGACATCCCTGAAGCAATGCACACAGCCAACTACCTAGAGGAACTAGGCAGACACCTGCAGGACATTTTCAAGTTTTCCAGACAGAACCTGAAAACAGAGGCAACTGGGGTCAAAGCCTATTATGACAAAAAGGCCTGCGACCGCGAGTATGAAGTGGGGGACAAAATTTTCTACTACCACTTCATGATCAAAAACGATCCAAAAAGCTTCTTCAGAGTTGGCAAGGACTGTACTTCATAACAGGCAAACTCTCCCCTGTTGTGTATCGTATCAAAGTTCAGACCCCCCGTCGGACTGCCTTTAAGTGGGTCCACATTAATCAACTCCGACCCTACACCCCATCAGCACTCCAAACAGACACCAAAGAATGATTAAGCTCATGATGACAAGTCTCCCCCTTCTGTACACCACAACCCTCCTGCTCGCCCTCACAATTCCCAGCCTTGGTCTCAAAATAACAGAGATTGTCCAACCTGGTCCCAAGACAAGAATCATCCTCAGAGACAACTCAAGCTTCCTGGTAGCCGATGCCCAGACTGTTACTCATCAAATCTATGTCTCCCTCGACCCCCTTAATGTAATTTGGACGTACAAGAAAGAACCTCAACATGCCTACCGAGAAGAGACAAAGACGTGGTACCTGTATCACCTAGCACATACCCGGGCTGCAGTCAAAACCACCCTGAGACAGTTAGAGCGAACGGCTGTATACATGGACACCCCGGACAGACCTCTGCGGTCCAAAAGAGCAGTTTTCGGGGTCCTCCTATCCCTCTCCGCTGTTGGCAGCCTCTTCTCATCCTCCATGTCTGTAGCTAACACTGTCTCTTACAACGCCTTGAAGAAAAACATGGAAACTTTACAATGTGACCTGAAACACATAAAACTACTGATACAACAGCAACAGTCCGCCCTTGAGGAAATGGGTACCACCCTAGGGGATACCATCCTGCTGCTCAACCTACACAACAAGCTCCTCAACTCGACTATCACCCAGTTACAGATCCTGACAAATAGTCTTGTGGGAGCCAAGTTACATTTATATATGTTTCAGTTTGATAAATAAGCGCAGTCAGTATTTTGTTTAATAGTTTATGTAAATTGACATAAAAAAGTGATTTAATTGAATAAGTTAATTAATAGTAATTTGTTAAAGGTAAGCTAATAATCATTTGATTTATTCATGTCGATGTAAGCATGATATTTTGTAAACGGAACACTGTGAACTTTCTGTTAAAATGGTGACGTAGGTTACCGTCGCTTTAAGAAAAGTAGGTCACTAGCAAGTGGCCAAAACCAGACTTCGTTTTTGAAGCTCATTTCCTGGTGTTGTAGTTCCTGGTTGCTCACTAGCGCCACTACGGATGGCTCCAGTATAGGTGTTTTCATATCCGGTTTCCATGTAAGTCTACGGTACAAATGCGATCAAAATACAAAGTCAATAATTTTTTCTCACAAGAACAAATAGTCATAATAGGTGTATTTTATTCGTCTTATGACTGTCCATGGGTTGATTTCATGATTTATTGCGTCATTTGGGCACAGTGCCAATATTTGTTCTGGACCAATGAGGTACAGCTTGCGTCACTTCCGGATTACTGCGGAGGACTGAGCTACAGTAGGGGCTACAATCTGTGGTCACTGGGGTGGGAGGTGGCGTCTCTTGGCCTTGACATTGCGGCTCCGACCACGGTCCACCTGTGCGAAGTCAGAAAATGCAGGCATCCCATTTTGTAGTGGTTTCACTATAGCGTGTGCTATTTACAGCTGCACTAGACGACCATAAAATAATCCTCCTCTGAAGTTTTGCGGTAGCCGAGTCATTTTTACTATTTCCTTTAGCCCACTTAACTAAATAATTAACGCTTATTTTCTATATGTGGTAGTCCAGTAGCCTATGCTAAAACAGTTCGCAACTTCGGCTACCAAGCCATTTGACTAGCTAGCTAACCCTAACCGGCAAATATTCCATCTGTCAAACGTGTTTGACGGCTTGTCAGTCGTGTACATTCTGTAAATGTCTACCTGGGCTAGGCTGCACGAATGTGACAAAGCTAGAAGCTAGCAAGAAAATAATAATAATTAGAAATTCAATGTACATTATTTTAGTCTTTATGCAACAGGTGGGAAACTTGCTCTTCAAAGTGCGACGTTATACGACGATAACTTGCTTGGTTAACAGCAGGTCTACCAGACAGTTATATGAAAATTAGCCTAGTCAAATCACCAGTAGTCTACACATCTCTGATTGATTGACCATCAGTGCAGTCGATGTTCTTCCCCTGTAGTTCATATTGCTAATGCGTGAGCTAACCACGGATAGCTTACCTAGCTCACTGGCAAGCTGATATGCTAGCTAAGCATATTCGTTTTGCCGAGAAACATAAATTGAAGATAACTGAACCTAATTGTATTATTAATGTCATACATATAACGTGATTACATGACACAGTACAGTCACGGATGGAAATTAAACTCTGTAAACATTTGATCATATATTTTAAAACATAACGGCAGACAGTCAGCTAGCCTCAGGTTCGTTCTGAAATCGTTCGTTCAGGTTGATGGGCTTTTCCGCACCGGGCTGTCAATCACATTGTAAAAATCACAAGACCGCTTAACTCTATGGTTTTGGCTCCAAATCAAGAACATGGCCGCGCCCGCCATTGAGCTTCAAAACGTGTTTTAGAGACCCACGGAGAGTCAATGGGTGACGTCACAGTAGCTTTGTCCATATTTTTTGCAGTCTCTGGTCACTAGTGCTCGTAAAAACACAGTAAGTGTATAATTCGTCCAGGTGCGTAGAACTGCCGAAATCCGTCCTGCTAGAGTGGATAAGTATCTGCGTTCATTTACTAATTACATACCGCGTTAGATTTTAAACTTTTCCCTGTGTGGAAACTGGTCTTTGTTTTTAGGTTGTGTTAGGTTTCTTTGTTTTTAGGTTGCGTTGGGTTTCTTTGTTTTTAGGTTGTTGGGCTTCACTTTGATTCTTAGTGCAATAATCGCAATCTATCAATTCTATCACAAACTGTTAACCTCTGTAATCAGCGAGTTATTCGACTCAGGTTTTCAGTTGCTAATTAGGTACACTCGGAGCGACGCTAGCGTCGCTCCCTCCTAGTTTATGAACCAGCTCCCCATTCCAGTCTGTGCTCTCCCCCTCAGAAGGCGCTTCCAGCGACGTGGCCCCCCTCGACAACGGAACCCCTCTAACCTCTGCTACCCCCCGCTGACCCCTTGTGAGAACTTCACGGTCACAGGGGGGCTATGGAACTGCCAGTCTGCTACGCGCAAGGCAGACTTCATCTCCGCCTATGCCTCCCTCCAATCCCTGCAGTTCCTTGCCCTCACAGAAACCTGGATCACACCAGACAACTCTGCCACTCCTGCTGCCCTCTCATCCTCCTACTCCTTCTCCCACACCCCCCGGCGATCTGGCCGTGGTGGTGGTACTGGTCTACTGATCTCCCCCACCTGGAAATTCTCTGTTCTCCCCCTCCCTGACCTGACTATATCCACTTTTGAATTCCATCCTGTCTCTATCACCTACCCTGCTAACCTTTATAATATTGTTATTTATCGTCCCCCGGGGCCCCTGGGAAGCTTCCTGGATGAGCTAGACACCCTGCTCAGCTCCTTCCCTGAGGACGGCACCCCGCTGATCCGCCTTGGAGATTTTAACATCCACCTAGAAGCCTCCCAGTCTGCTGCCTTCCTACCCCTACTCCACTCCTTTGACCTCTCCCTACAACACTTTCCTCCAACCCACAAGGCAGGCAACCTCCTAGACCTGATCTTCTTGAGGACCTGCTCCAGCTCCAATCTTACTTACCCCCCTGCATACGTCTGACCATCATTTCATCTTCTCCCTCCCCCTCTCTCCACACCCTCCCTCTTCCCCTCCCATCCCCACTGTCACTGTCCGCTGTAACCTCCGCTCCCTATCACCCTCTTCTCTTGCTCCCAGAGTGACTGCTTCCCTCCCCCCTCTTCAATCATTTTCCAAGCTCCCCACTAACGCTGCATCCTCCACCCTAACGTCATCTCTCTCCTCAGCACTCGACTCCCTATACCCCTTCGTCCCTAGGCCAGCACGTTCATCCCCTCCCAGTCCATGGATGTCTGACATCCTACGCACCTCCAGGGCCACCCTCCGTGCTGCTGAGAGGAAGTGGGCCAAATCCAGGGACCCATCTGACCTCTCAGCCTATCAGTCTCTCCTGACAGAGTTCTCTTCTGCTGTCACTGCCGCTAAGGCAAAATTCTACCAAACCAAAATTCATAACTCCATTTCTAACCCTTGTCAACTTTTCTCTATTTTCTCTTCTCTCCTCAGCGTGCCACCTCCTCCACCCCAGTCTTCCTTCACTGTAGATGACTTTGCAGCATTCTTTGACGAAAAGATTGCAGACATCCGCAGCTCCTTTGCCCCCTCTGCGTCCTCCGCCCCCTCTGCGTCCTCCGCCCCCTCTACGCCCTTCGCCCCCTCTGCGTCCTCCGCCCCCTGTTTCTCCACATTTTCTCTCCTCTCAGACACTGAAGTCTCCCAGCTTCTGCTCACTCACCGCCCTACCACCTGCACCCTCGACCCTATCCCCTCATCTCTCCTTCAAGCAATCACACCAGACATCCTCCCTTTTGTCGCCTCCCTCGTGAACTCCTCCCTATCTTCTGGATGTTTCCCCTCATCCTTCAAGAAGGCCCACATCACCCCGCTGCTGAAGAAACCCACACTAGATCCTTCAGTCATTCAGAACTACCGCCCGGTATCTCTCCTCCCTTTCCTATCCAAAACACTTGAACGTGCTGCATCTAACCAGCTCTCTGCTTTCTTCTCTGAGAACAACCTGCTTGATCCCCACCAGTCTGGCTTCAGGCCTAGCCACTCGACCGAGACTGCACTCCTCTCGGTCAGTGAGTCACTCCATGCCGCACGAGCAGCCTCCCTCTCCTCTGTCCTGATTCTTCTAGACCTCTCCGCTGCATTTGACACTGTGGACCACTCTACCCTCCTGTCCTCCCTGGCAGCAACAGGGATCCGCGGCACAGTCCTTGACTAGATTGAGTCTTACCTCTCTGACCGTTCCTTCCAGGTTGCCTGGGCGGGTAAGGTATCACCACGCCGTCTCCTCACCACCAGAGTTCCCCAGGGCTCAGTCCTTGGTCCCCTTCTCTTCTCCATGTACACCAGATCCCTTGGCCCTGTAATATCTGCCCATGGCTTGTCCTATCACTCCTATGCCGACGACACGCAACTCTTTCTCTCCTTCTCCCCATCGGACACACAGGTCCCTGCCCGCATCTCCGCTTGCCTGAGGGACATTCAGAGCTGGATGGACAATCACCACCTGAAGCTCAACCCGGGAAAGAAGGAGCTAATCTTTATTCCTGCTCTATCCTCTCCCCTCCCCGACTTTTCCATTTCCTTAGGGGACACCGTAGTGACATCATCACCCTGCGCCAAGAATCTCGGAGTGATGATGGACAACAGGCTGTCCCTCTCCAACAACATTGCAGCAGTAACCCGGGCATGCAGATTTTTCCTATACAACATCCGCAGAATCCGCCCCTATCTCACCACCTACTCAACCCAGCTCCTGGTCCAAGCAATGGTTCTATCCCGCCTGGACTACTGCAACTCTCTTCTGGCTGGACTACCGGCATCTGCCACCAGACCCCTGCAGCTCATTCAGAATGCTGCAGCTCGTCTGGTCTTCAACCTCCTCAGACACTCCCACGTAACTCCCCTGCTCACTACCCTCCACTGGCTGCCTGTTATAGCTCGCATCAAATTTAAAACATTGGTCCTAGCATACCAGGCAGTCAAGGGATCAGCCCCAGCATACCTCCACAAGATATTCAAACCCTACATGCCAGCCAGATCCCTCCGTTCTGCTACCTCAGGAAGCCTAGCACCTCCCCCTCTTCGCACCTGCACTTCCAGAACACGTCTCCTGTCTGTTCTGGCCCCACAATGGTGGAATGACTTCCCTGTGGGGGTCAGAACAGCTGAGACTGTGACCCATTTCAAACGACGACTGAAGACCCACCTCTTCAGGCTGCACCTCTCCCCATCCCTCCCTTCCCCCCTGTAAATGACTAAACTTAGGGTTGTAACTAGGCAGCTGTTTCATAGTCGATGCGCCTAAGTCACCTGTCTTAACGACTACTTGTATTTTTGTTTATTTATTTTTCCATAGATTGCGTTGTTGCCGTTCTCGTTGTTAGTGTTAATCAGTTTAACCATCAGGGTCCAAGTTGAACTATGCGGTTGTTCCCTGTACTTGGACCGGTACTTCTCTCTAGGGGTTTCGTCATACTTGTTCCTGGTTATGGTTATACACTTTGTTGTACGTCGCTCTGGATAAGAGCGTCTGCCAAATGCCTGTAATGTAATGTAATGTAATGTAAAAAAGCTGAATTTGTAAAAACGTTGTTGCAGCTCTACCGAGCCACACGGTTTTCTTACCGTAGTACGGTTTGCTGATTTGGAGAACTTAACTTTGAATACTCCTGTAAGAAGATACTACAAAACTGTGGAATAAAAAATACTTGTTTTATCTTGTATTACATCGGAGTCCTGTGGAAGTTTTTCCATCTCAAATTAACGTACACGAGTAAGCCAAGGCAATCGATGAGCTTCAACCCCCACAAGTCTCAATGAGGAGAGGACTTTCAGGGAACCAGTTTGACTCTTAACCAACGACCTACTCCGAGAGGTGAGCTTAGGAATCAACGATCTGATCCAATGGCGCATTCCTATATATCTAGTCAATGAGACAGTTATCACTGACATTCTACAAAAAGTTTCCCGACACCAAAATTGACTTTCTCCAGGTCAGAATTGCTTATAACATGGGAGCAGCGGTACCCCTTTTTGTTGATGTCAAGAACATGCAAGTTGCGTTCTTAATCAGCCTCCCCTTTATCTGTCCAGAAAACATATACCAACTTAAGTCAGTTCTAAACGTTGGAGCCTGGAATGGTTCCTACCTTACCACAGTCACCACCCCTCCCGTCCTGGCATACCAAGAAAAATTCACTCAGTATCTGGTATCTAACCTCAAACTGTGTAGGAAGGCCAAAGATCTTCATTGGCTATGCCCCAGCAAACCCTTCGTCAAGGACACAAGTGAAGTTTTGTGTGGACTGAGTGAAAGCACGACTTCGGAAAGGTGTAGAGTGACGGTGGCCAGGGGCCCCATCAATGAGACAAGAGTGGCCATCGCCAGTGGACAATAGCTGGTTAATACTCCTTTATCAGAACTGACTATATCATATGCACAACACTATTCAATCACAAAGCTACCCATAGAACCAGGGGTCTCCTTAGTCACAGTGCCTGAGAATTCGATGATCCATATCGGGGACACAGCCCTGTACTATCTGGACCAAAGGACCTACCAGGCTGAGGTAGAAATAGTGGATGTCTTCCGAGGCCACCAACTACAGATCACGAAGGAACTGGACCTACTGTTGGCTAACAAAGACATGCATGCCCTAGAAGTAACAGTGAGAAAAATAACCTTGGCCCTGATTCTGGTGCTCATCCATGCCCTGTGGCTACACCGAATAATACACCTCCTCTCCCTCCAAGTGAATTCAACACCTCAAAGAGTTATATATCAGGCTAATGCCCACGAGCCTGTTCCCTCGAGAGTCATCTTCCGGCCATAATAAGAAGACATGTAAAACCGCACAGATACATACACCTCTTCATCTACATACTCACTAGTCCCTACATGCTCACACCAACAGATACACCCACTAGCACCTTGAAGAGAGAGATAGGTGGGGTGCCCTACGTGTTGACAGTGCCCTGAACTCATAAGTCCTTGATCCAACGGCCATGTTACATGCCCTCGCAAGTCAGCTTGCCGCTAATTTGCAAGGCCATGAAGAGAGAATGTAGGACAACCAAAAAAAAAAGAAGAAAAAAAAGAATTCCCTTCTTTTTTCTGTTCTCCTCTTTTGTTTTCTCTCTCTCTGAGGACATAAAACACTATATCCCTCTGTAAACTCCCAAATGAGCCTCTATCTGTTAATTCTAACATTCCGACCTTATCTACTACTTCCCCTCTTGATCTCCCATGCCAGACGCCCGTAACTCAAGAATCAAAGGCTATTGATGACACCGGGGGGCTTACAATCTATCTACATATGGTAGAGACATAGGAACAGATGTTCATGCCTGGCGAACCATGCATAAGGTGCAAACTCTCTCACAGCCTGATAGCTTCGGACCGCGACAGCTTGGCGCCTGGATAATTGCGCTGCACTCCCACAGAATGCTACTGACGACTAGCAGGCACCCTAGGTCTTTCAAGGCCGCTCCATCTAAGTAAACGAATGGACAAAAGTAGGTTCAGATTAAACAATTACTAAATACAATTCTTAACCAAACTGTTCAGAAACAAAATGCGACGTTAGTGCAAGCTATTAGAATTAGATGGCACCGCAGTTCTGAATCCCCTAGCTGGCATCACTAAGGAAGGATTAATCATCCCATTGTAACCAATTCCTAAAATGATCATGTTTGGTATGATTATTGTCCAAAATTCCTGACGAAGTTTGGGGAACGAAGCATATTCCGATAGCTAGTACAGTTAAAATATTATACCACCTCATCAAATTCATCGTAATATTGTAATAAAAATTATCGGACCCTACCCCCGAGGGGAAGGTGATAGTGATAGGAGGGTGTGCCTCTAAACGACCAATGGTAGCCTGAACCGCCCCCCCCCACACTCTGGCAGGTATTTTTAGGCGAGAGACACTCGAGCCCGTTACTTTTTTCTTTATTCTTTTATCTTTCGTTTCGTCTTATTTTTGTAGTTCTTCATCTGCTACCTAAGCCCTGGAGTACATTGCATTCTGAAAGTGCCGTGGCCTTCGTATCCCCGCCTAATAAGCCTGGACCATTATACTGTTGGACCTCCGGGTGTCCTCTCCGCTCCAGAACCGTAGCCGCCCACGTCTTGGTACACCGACGGATCCATGCTTGCTGTAACGTCTGTGGAAGGGGTTCCTGTACGGCCAATTACGGCGCAAGTTCGTCGAGTCCGAGCTACATTTTGTAACTTTTAAAATCAGTGCGTCCTGTCTGGGCTGGGGTCTCGGAGATCTTCCTTCCTTTCCTTTCCTCCCTTCTACTCTCGTAAGTATCCCAACAGATTGACCTTCCATTTGCTGTTCGCTGTACAAGTGCGCCTCTAGTGAGACTAATAGCTAGGTGGTTGGTTAACAACGGTGCGATCAAGCACAGTACAACCTGGAAAGTCTTCATTCTAGTGTACATTAATTTTACTCCGTAGCCAAGTTGGTATTTCTGTATTCTCTATCCTCTTGCATGCGCGCCTCTCCGTCACCAACTAACTCCACGTGCTTAGATCCCATTGTATTTAAGTATATTATAAGTCTTGTCCGCATGGTCTTAGCTTTTAATATTTTAATACTTTCAATAGGTGGTGTTACATTATCTTGACCGCTTATGTGTGTGAATCATCTATAATCATATTGTGGTTAAACCTAGAATAGTACTGTCTGTCTTCCTTTTGTTACCCTAGTTATATGCTTTTATATATTGTGTGTTGTATTAGGTTTTTGTTTTATTGGGTAAACTTCACTGCTTTGATTGCGGCTATGTCACTTCATATTAAATTACTGTATTGATAAACGTTGAGTTCTGGTTTCTCTCTCACGTTGACGGAATGATCCACTAGTGAAGTCGAACAGAGGTATCTGAATTCAGATTTATAAATGTACATTTCGGGAGAAAATCCCACTCGCATATAAATTAGGTGTTAAGGTTGATAAGGGTGAACCGCGACTGCTCTGGGTTCAGTATTCAGAATGCTGAGCCGCCCACAGGGTAACTGGAAGTGATCCCTAAATGGTTTTATTCATGATTATTAAATTGAGAGGGCATAAATTAATTCATAAACAAATTCCAATTAATGATCGACCGCACCTATTCTATCAATCTGACAGAATTTATTGTAAAGTGTTATCAAATTATTCATTACCTGTGGCAGGGCTTGGTTTTTGGCGGAGAATGGGAGGATCACGCCTACTGGTTAAATAGGCACACACACACGTGGACAGCGTTACAGGTCCAGGGTTTAAAAGTGAGCATTCTTTTCTCAGTAGGTGTCTGAGACCGGGCATTAAGTATCCTTCGGAGAGAATGAGAAGTGGGCTGAAAAGCTGTCAGTTTTTGTTAATTAATTTTGCCTTTGTTGTTAAAATTTTTTAAATCTTTTCCTAGAACCCATGAGGGGGATAGGAGAAGCCTTTTAGGTTTATTTATTTTTCCCTATGGTAAACCACTCTCTCTCTCTTACCCCATTTGATTAATAAATTGCCAGTGAAAACCGGAATCTCCCTGTGTCCAGCTCCTCTGTCCATTCAGGGATGTGTCACGGCGCGTGACACTAACAAATGGTTAGTTTTAGTGGCCATGTGTCCACATTTTCACCAGTTTTGGAGCTTATTACCTCACATCTTTGATCAGGTTAACAGTTAACGTGCGTATTCTTAATGACCAGTCTAAACATGAAAAATGAACAGCTTGTTATAATTCTCAGATTGCAATTATGGTTGGAATGAAAACCAGCAAACCCAGGGTGCCCCAGGACCTAGGGTGGGAACCACTGTTTTACAATACTAATCGATCATCAAATCAAGGGGAAATATACATAATATCCAATGCACGTGTTTCAAAATGTTTTAGAACATGCAGACCTGTTCAGGGCAACTACAGCAGAATCCATGTTCATTCTGTTTATCCACATGCATTTGTTGCGACAGTCTTTCTGAGAGAATCCATGAAAATGCTCTTCAGTTGTCACTGAATGTCATAACTGCTCACTCCACAAAACCTCTGCGGATGAACCGATTTCATTGGATTATGCAAAATGTGCCCTTTGCATTGATGGCAAGAGACAGCATTGCCCATGTTTACTCCCACTAAGAAATGTATGGTCCTGTCTAAACAAAACACTCTCAAAACAGATATGTATTAAAAACAACACATAACGTCATTTTTTAACACACCTCCGTGTCTAGTTAAGGACAACACATTTTGTGTTACTTTCAACACAGTCTCTGTTAAAAAGTCTCCCTTTGTAACACATATATTGTATATTTGTAACTTAGTAAGTACGTAACTTTGATACAAAATGTGTTGAAAATAACACTAAAGTAGTGACACAAAAGGTGTGCTGGATATTAACACAGCATTTTTAAGAATGTAAAGGCATACAACCTGGACATTTCCAGATGGCATATTCCATTTGTTGACTATGACTCACAGCCCACAGTGGCAGGACACTTTTTTTTGTTTCTCAGGGTGCAAGGTGTTAGATAAATGTCTCTTATCTACTTGCCAGTCAAGGACAAGTCATAGGTGTTGACTAGGGTTAATTTACTTTGATTAGAGTCACAATTAATTTGACTTCACTTGACTTGCAGTGACTTGTAATTACATTGCTGCTGAAATATAAAAATGGGGAGCAGTAGAATCAGTAACATTAACGTTACTCATTAACATGAACATTGTCATAAGTACCAGAATATCAGTGATTTGCACAAGGAAAATAATCAAACCACTGTAAAAGCAATGCATCCTATTAGAAGCTGACTGCAACCATACTTGTACTGAGGGAACTCTTAATTGGATAACAAAGAAATAAACTTGACCAAACAAATTGTTTCCTCTGAATGCTGGACAGTTAGCTGATGTGGTTGCAGTCCGTTTCTGCTGTTTTTAAGAATGTCTAGACCAAACTTAATCCAGTTAGAGGCTACAAACATCTAGGGAAGCAAAGTTGTGGTATGCTGCAGCTATGGCACTATGATGACGGTTACGGATGCTAAGACCAGAAATTATGCAGCACGCTGCTAAGATCACCCACATGTACTAGCTGGAGGATTACACATGTTTTAGCTGCTGCACTCCTTGCCCAGATGGTAGTGATGAAGAGGCAGAACAGTTTAGGACACAAAAACTCAAAGGAAAAACAGTACATAGCAAAATTAAATGTTCTTCTGAAATCCCAAACTGAGTAGAAATGCACCATATATTTAAACACCTATACTGGTGGGGACAAAATCCTCCTGGGAGCTTATTTGGACTAGAGAGGATACAGTACATAATACCAGAGGAGAGCTGCATTTGTACTTGATCGTAAACACAGATGTACAACATTACTTTTATGTTAATGGTAAATTATGTATAATCAAGAGTAAAAGTATATTTTCTTTGGGGAGAGTGTACTAAACATAAGAAAGGGAGATGCAAATAAAGACTAGAGGTGATCAGTGCTATTAATGCAACATTTGTGTACACAGCAGTACACCTGTAAAGCACAGTTTTATTTCAGATGGAGAGCAATGGTGTAAAAATTTATGCCAGCAAAAGTGGCATTTTTAAAAAATCATGAATGAGTTTTGTGATAGAGAGAGCTTCGGGGCAGTTTCATTACACACTTGGTAATTCTCCTGAACCTAATGAACGTGCAAGTTTTACTACAAAACATTTTCCTCAGGTATACTTCCCCAGGTGTACTATACTATGTTGTTGTGCTTGGATCACATGGGTCACAGTCCCTCCAGTACAAACTGTTGGTAGGTGATTTTATGTATGAATTGTTTACAGATAACATTAACCAGGTTGAGATATTTGAATTAAATTCAATCACTGTCCCACATTCCTGACAATGTAACACATCATATCTATTTAATGGATTGAAAATATTATGTTGGAAAATGTTTCACATGACTTTCAGCAGCTCTCAGACTAACTTCATTGCTGAAGTACAATAAAACTTATGGCATTCACAGCCATCAATCTCAGCCAGCAAAACATGTTATGAGTTATCAAAACCTTAGGTCAATTACAATGTCTTTTAAATCTCCAAATGTAACTCATCTGTCATGCTATGACTTGCAAAACAGATGCTTTATTCACGAAAAAGCACACTACAATGCATACACTATCGGTCAAAAGTTTTAGAACACCTCCATTTTTCCAGGTTTTATTCAAATTTACACAGTTGTCTCAATGCACTCTGAAATTAAATTCGGAAAGATCTACCCAACACTGTTGGCACTTGTAGGTTGCTTTGCTTTCACCCTTCAACCCAAACCAGCTGGATGGGTTTTAAGTCCGGAGACTGTGCTGGTCATTCCATGATTTGAAGCCTACCATCTTGTTCTTTTCTTCTAAGATAGTTCTGACATAGCCTGGAGGTATGTTCTGGGTCATTATCTTGCTGTAGGATGAACCCCTGACTAACTAGGCATTGACCAGAGGGTAATGCATGGTGCTGCTAAATGCTGTGGTAGCCCTTTTGGTTTAGGGTGCCAGTCACTCTGTGCAAGTCGTCAACTCTGTATCCAGCAAAATAGCCCCAGACCATCACGCTTCCTCCTCCATGTTTGACAGTTGGTGTAACACACGGAGGAACCATTCTTTCACCTACTTGACGGCGTAAAAAAACCCTGCTTGATGAACCGAAGATTTCAAATTTTGATTCATCGGTCCATAAGACCTTCTTACAGTCTTCGGTAGTCCACTGCCAGTGTTTCAAGGCCCAGACAAGCCTCCTTTTCTTATTTAGCCATTTTAGCAATGACTTTCGTACTGCCACTAGACCTGTCAAACCTGCAGCTCAAAGTCTTCTCTTCTTGTTGAAACTGAGACTTACTTACTTCGACCACTGTTAAGCTTTGCTTGAAGCTGTTGTCCTGTGAGCCGCCTATCACGCCTCTCAGAAACTTGTCTTCTGATTCTGTTGTGGCTTTGGGTCTGTTCGGACCTCTTTCTGTCAGAGTTTCCTCCAGTTTCCAAGTGCCTTTCGGTGGTGTAGGAAACTGTACTCACTGACACCTTGGCTTTCTTTACAATTTCTCTAAAGGAAAGACCTATACTTTTAAGGCTTATAACAGTCTGTCTGTCTTCTTTTGTTAATGGCCTTTTTCTCGCCATTATGATAGCAATATACTACTTCCTGAAGTGCAATATTGTCCAAATAATGCTTCAGAGGGTGTAGTAATACAGTCTGTTCCAACACTGATTTTATACAGGTTTGCAAGTAATCAACATAAGTTGGGATACCTGTAGGAATTATTTGCATCAACTTTCAAGGCTTAATTTACTTCAATTGCTGCAGAAAAGCTGTAAGTCGTTAACCTATTACTTGTTCCCTGAAAAAGGCCTTTTTTTATAACTTATGAATGTTTGGTAACCTAAACTTTTTTTTAACCTCTGGCAGTTTACCACTTACCTTTGTACCATTTGAGGTCATGTGCTGGAATTGAACTGCTTAAATTTAAATAAAACTGGGAAAATGGGGGTGTACTAAAACTTTTGACCGGTAGTGCATACTGTATGGAAGTCTGGAAATTGTTAAATTGTTCAGCACCTATAAATTCTGGAAGCCCTTGTAAAGGTATGACTGCTTTAAAAGTTAAATTAAACATACCTATATAATAATATTAAACAAAACTAATGATATGATTCAGTATAATTCACTTTGTCTATTTAAAGGCACACTATGCAGGATTTTTTAGCCTGTGTTTACAATCAAAAGGTTTCCTCCATTGTCAACCCCGTCCACTCACCCCCACATACCTGACCGAGTCACAGACACACAAATTCATCAGAAACTACTGGTAAATTTCTCCCATCAATTATTCGGACTGGACATTCAGCTACATTGTCTGGTTGAGACCATGAACTGCGCATGTACAGACAATTTGAAAACCAGCCATAGCTAGAGGTAAGGTTAATTACAGGTCCAACAGAAAACAATCCAGCTTCGATTCGCTTTTCATCCCTTTGCCGAACTTCAGCTGACACCATCGAGGTGTTCTTGAGCCTGGTCAGCTTCTTTTTTTGCTTCACTGTATTTGGGCTATTACAGTAGCCAGCTATCCATAGCAATGAAGACTCCATTGAAATCTGATCCCAAATCACAGGCTCTGTAGACACACCTACTCTTCCCCACACAGAAAAGAGTACCACACCAAGAAACATTCCGAATACATTTTAGAAATGAACAAATACAGATACACAAACTCTGCAAAAGTGCGTAAAGACAGAGATTGCAGTGCATCACAGATATGCATGGTTATTTTATAAAATTTTCAAGTAAAAATTTTGCTTAGTATGCCTTTGAGGGCATGCAATTCAGTTGAACAAAACAGGCCTATTCAGATTGATTTGGAAAAACATCTAGATAAGGTCTGCTTTACCCATCATATGTGACATATGCCACTGAACACAGGCGTAAGTCGCATGAGGTGATTCTCCAGAAAATCGCGTGTGATAGTCACTTTTTTTCACCAAAATTCCATTTTTTGCAGAAGTGACTTCTTAAACATGTACACTTTCTAATACCTTAATATCAAACTCGTATTTGATCGGTAAACATGAGAAAAAGTTAAATAATTGAACTCGCTTTCTCTCTATCTCTCTCTCTGTCTGCTTGTTGCGAGGGGGCAGGACAGTGGGCGGGACATCCATATTAATGACCATTCCACATGACATTCCTGCATAAGTAGTCAGGAAATACCTTGTGTTGTTTACAAGCTAATCTACTTTTTTACGGGTGATTACGAGCATCTCGGGAGATTCTGTCATGTGTGACAACGCTGGTAATGTGGCTAAAGCTCTCCGCCAAATTACCGAGCCTAATTTAGCCAGCGACAAGAACGAGTGGATTGACATTGATTGGGCATTCACATTGACATACCTCGGCCTTTTAACAGTTCTAAAATCAATGCACTACAAAATCCAGCATTCTAACGCAGTTGAAACAGCAACATTATTCTTTTGATTTCAAATTGTTGTTACATCGCCTCCCTTTTTCAATGTCCAATTTCAATTGATTGCAATGTTGAATCACGGTTCTAATTACTGGCTTCATTTAGGGTTGCCAATAATCCTGCAAAATACTGAATCATCCCTTATTTGGACAGTTGAAAAGGCGTTCCGTATTTAACTCATGGCTACGGGACGCATTTTCTTCTGTATCTTTGTTAACGATTACCACTGTTTTTTAAATATAATTCAGTAGTTAGCTAGCTAACTAACTGGGATAAAAAGCATACGCTGAGACCATTTTGAGCTAAAACCCAGCCAAATTTTAATATTGCCTAGGTAACAAGTGACGGTGAATCTATCATAAAGCTAGCTGACATTCAAACCCGGTTTCAGTGCATGACCGCACCATTTTAAAAAGAAAGACAGAGCTAGGGAGATGAATTTGATTGACTTATGGCTTCATGCAGTTTTCTTAAATAATGTAATTACAAAAATGACCAAAATTGGTGCTAATTGTATGGTATAATACAAGAAGGATCTATTTTTTCTAGATAGAATTGTTGTTTTCATAGAATTAACAACAGTGCAAATAGAACTACCAACCAGAGTTTTTGCATTTACAACAGTCCAAATACAACTACCAAAGAAGAGTTTTGCTTGGCAACGGTAAAACAATATGCCCAAACGGCCACGGAAGAATATTTCAATTTCAGGTGATTCAGTCGATAAAAATCAATAAATATTAAAGTAGCCTAACCATTTATAGTCATTGTTGGTAACCCATTGTATAAGTGGAATAAACCCCTCCGGGCTGTCCCGTTATTGGCAAATAATGTATTTCGATGGTGGTTAAGCGACCTCGGCTTCGCCTCAACCGCATCACCACCCCCATCGTACATTATTTTCTAATAACGGGAAAGCCCATTGTGGTTTATTCCTTACGTATTCCATGCATTCAACATCAAATAGCTAGAATATACCACCACAATGCATTGTGTTTAATTTAGTGTAACTGGTATCTATTTAAGCTCTCATATCTTAACTACATTTCCCAGTAGCTTGTGGTAGAGGTGAGAACAAGTCATTGCTTTGCAAGTCACAAGTAAGTTTCAAGTCTTGGCATTCAAGTCCAAGTGAAGTCACGAATCATTGGTGTTAAAGTCAAAGTCGAGTTGCAAGTCATTTGTGATATTGTCAAGTCGAGTCTAAAGTCATCAAATCTGTGACTCAAGTCTGACTCAAGTCCAAGTCATGTGACTCGAGTCCACATATGTGGCTTGTGGTAGCTTAATTACTTTCAGAATGATGTAACTTTAAAGTACTATTCTTTTCACTGGTGAGTAGTAGGAGAGCAGCTATTGACAGCTTGTCAAAGGCATCATTGCTATTCAAGGGAGGAGTGTGACTAAGGCTGCATGAATTAATTCAACGTCTGAGTGGGTGTGAACAAGAGGCAGTGAGGATCCCAACTTCTGCTTTCAACCTACATTAAAGTTGATTTCTAAGCAGTTTAAATATTTTTATTCCATGCATTCAACATCAAATAGGTAGAATATACCACCACAATGCATTATGTGTAATTTGGTGTAACTGGTATCTATTTAAACACATGGTTGCTAAGGAAATATGTCACAAAAGTGTGGGAATCCCTTGTCAATCTTTGGCAGTGAAAATCTCTGGTTTTCTGGCAGCCCATTCAGCATAGATTTTTTAATTCAAAACAGCACAACTTTCTCAATAATTGTCCAATCTCCATGTATGATACATCTATTTGAAGCCCTGTTTGTCAGTTTGTCATATGCTTTAAATAACTCAAAATCAACTTTCCTGGACATAAGACTGCTTTTCTGGCTCCTGTCACATATGGTGCTGCTGTAGGGCAAATGGTTCTTGCTAATGAAAATAAGTTTTCACAAAGAAATTGGCACCATGGGTTGTGTTTGATTAGATAAAATATATATAATCACTGTTTTCTGTGTGTGTTTCAGTAGCATATTTCTAGAGTGAGCCTCAGTGTTTAAATTAGGAAGATATCAGATCATCAGAAAATAGACTACTTCTACAATGAATTGGTAATAAATAAATATAGATACATTTGGGATAAAAAAAGTTTGTAGCAATGGAAAATAAATAAGAAAAATGGTAATTTCACATCAGTGAAACTATTGGAGAACATATAAATCAGCAGGGCAAGGACACTTCTTTTTGCGAGCACCCTATTGTATTCTTTAGTATTAATTAATATTAGGGGGCTGTAGTGTCATCTGTACACTATTGTAGCGTTAGTAGTTGAGGTACAAGCCTTCTGTTTAGGCACATGGGTAGAAGAAAGACAGCACAACGACGTAGAACAGAACTTGGGTTTATCTAGTCATATGTATTTTACACCGGTCATCAGCCATTTCCTCTACTACGCATGTCTTTATACTGACTTTTCTAATAGCGACACCATTAGGACACCACTAAGGGATTCAGTGGTATTGCAGGCAAAGAGTACGCAAGATCCATGCATGAATAACCAATGCAGACACAACAGAGGCCAAGCACACAAAGTTGTTGTTGTTGTTATTATTATTATTGTTAATCTATTGATTAATTTCTTTCTTCAGCTGTCAGGCTGCTCTAAATCAGACTTTTAAGCAGTAAGTAGGCTGCTGTAATTTTGTAAACAAGAACATAGCTCAGTTTACCCTGCACAGAATACCCTGCCTGGAGCGAGGTGTGGGGAGGTGTCTGCAGGCAAGCACCTGGTGGCTGGGCAGCCCACATAACTCGGCCGAGCTCAGCCCGAAAAGATTACGTAGGACAATCATGTGGACCCACCACCTGCAAGGTTCAGGGTAGGAGTCAGGTGCAGTGCCCATCTGGAACAAAACTCCTTGATAGGGGGTGGTCTCTCTCCTACTTGGAAGTAATTCAGGGAGTGGGGCGCTGGGCGGGAGTGGGAATACTCCTGTGACTGTGTGTGTCGGAGAGGAAAACTTTGACTGTTATATGCCCTTATGAGCCTAATAGCAGAGCATTCAGCCTTCTTGGAGAAGGTTGGAGGGGCACAAGAAAAGGCCCCACCTACTGACTCCATTGTCTTACTGGGAGACTTCAATGCTTATGTTAGCAATGACTAGGGAAGTTAGGGAGATGTGATTGGGAGGAACAGCCTCAATGATCTGAACCTGCGTTATGTTGTTGGACTTCTGTGCTGGTCATGGTTTGTCCATAATGAACACCATGTTCGAACACAAGGATGTTCATAAGTGTACATGGTACCAGAACACCATAGGCCAAAGGTTGATGTTCGACTTTGTAGTTGTTTCATCAATTCTGAGGTCATCTGTGCTGAACACTCAGGTGAAGAGAAGAGCTGAGCTGTCAACTGATCACCGTCTGGTGGTGAGTTGGATCAGATTGCGGGAGAAGCTGCAAGACAGACCAGGCAGGCCCAAGCATGTAGTGAGGGTCAGCTGGGAATGCCCGGAAGAAGTCTGTCCAGAAGGAATTTAACTCCTACCTTCGAGACAGCTTTTCTCAGAAGAGGTTGAGGACATGGGGTCTGAATGGACCCTGTTGAAAACCTCTATTGTGGAAGCGACTGCTAGGGGTTGTGGTCAAAAGCTGATCGGTGCATGTCCTAGCGGCAACCCAAGGGCCCGTGAGTGGAAAGACAATGCCAAAGTGCTGGAAAGGAGGCTATAACTGACAGTCGAACAGGAGGAAAAATGTGGGTTTCATCCACGCCACAGAACAGCAGACCAGCTTTTATCCTCTCGCAGATATTTAAGAGTAAGGTATGGGAGTTTGCCTATCCAGTCTACATGTTTTCTGTTTGGATTTGGAGAAGTTATATGGCTGTGTACCCCAGGGTATCTCGTGGGAGGTGTTTGCATAAGTATAGGGTGCCAGGGTTACTGCTGCTTGTGTGCCATTTGGTCCTTGAATTTGTGGAGCGAGAGCTGTGTTCGAATTCTTGGCATTAAGTCAAGCTCATTCAAAGTGGGTGTCATGGGAGCACTTTGTCTCCTCTCCTGTTCTAGGTATTCATGGACACGATCTGAAATCTTGGCCGAGGTATAGAGTGTGTCCAGTTTGGGGGCATAGGAGTGGCATCTCTGCTGTTTGCAGATGATGTCGTCCTCTTAGCCTCATCGTACTGTGGCCTTCAATGTGCACTAGAACTGTTTGCAGCTGGGTGTGACACGGTCGGGATGAGGATCAGCACCTCCAAGTCTGTGGCTACGGTCCTCTTCCGAAAAAAGATGGCTTGTCCCTTTCAAGTAAGGGGGGAGCAACTGCAGCTGGTTGAGGGGTTCAAGTATCTTAGGGTTTTATTCACGAGTGAGGGGAAAAAAGGATTGGGAGTTCAATTGCCATCTAGGTGCAGCGACCGCAGTAACGAGGACATTGCATTGGACGGTGGTGGTGAAGAAGGAGCTGAGGCAAAAGGCAAAGCTCTCAATTTATCAGTCGGTCTTCTTTTTCTTTCCTACTCTCATGATAACAAGCTATGAGTAGTGAGAATGCGAATACAAGTGGCTGAAATGGGGTTTCTCCATAGGGTTTGCAGGGCTTACTCTCCTTAATAAGGTGAGGAGCTCAGCTGTCTGGGAGGACCTCAAAGTAGAGACGCTACTCCTCATTGAAAGGAGTCAGCTGAGGTGGTTCAGGCATCTGATAAGGAGGCCTCCTGTACACCTTCCTCTGGAGGTGTTCTGGGCTTGGCCACTGGGGAGGAGACCCAGGGGCAGACCTAGGACACACTGGAAGTAATATATTCCCTGATTGGTTTGGGATCACCTTGGGATCCACGGGGATGTCGCTGGACAGGGGGACTGTTCTGCTTGTCCTGTTGTCCCTGATCTGGATTAAGCATTAGACAATGGATGGATGGATTAACCCTCTGGGGTCGAGAGCTCCGCCGGCAGAGCTCGGCAAGATTAAATGAACTTTAGTTTCTATTTGGATGATTAACGTCACGAGTTGTTATCATACAGACGCAACAAAAAAATTGACAGAAACCTTAGAATCGCGACTTTCCAATGCGCCCATTGACAAATAATATGACTTGTTTTAAAAGTTCTAAATTTGATTAATTAAACCATGTATGCTTCGTTAATCCTTACTCATTACTATGTGAATTTCACTCAGCAGGAAGTCCGCCCAAATCGCATTCACATTACATTATTACATTATAGGCATTTAGCAGACGCTCTTATCCAGAGCGACTTACACAACTTTTACATAGCATTTTACATTGTATCCATTTATACAGCTGGATATATACTGAAGCAATTTCGGTTAAGTACCTTGCTCAAGGATACAACGGCAGTGTCCTACCCGGGAATCGAACCTGCGACCTTTCGGTTACAAGCCCAGTTCCTTACCCACTGTGCTACACTCCGTCCTAATTCACATGTTAACGACATTATAACTACTCTCCATAGAAGGAGAGTAGGGGAGGGGCGATGCGAGATCCATGTGAGAAATGCCAAGCCTGCGAAAGCAGGATAGAATGTCAAAGTGTAGCCTAATTCACTTCTTTTGAGGTAAACATTTCGTTTAATTTTGGAAAATGGTCCGTCCGGAAGCCGACATTGATGAAGAGCAGTGTCATTTCGAACAGCGAACTGATCCAGCTGAGGATCAACTTCATGAGCAAGTATATTTCTTATGATCATATTGGTAAATATGTGTACTGTATTGCAACGTATCTCTGTGTTTGTAGGAATATCCAGCAATATGCGCGTTTGTAAATTCCCACACTACGAACGATTCAACCTATTGCATCTCAGAATTATAGGCTAGGCTCTCTGCGTCTGGTTGTGTGTTAGAAGTAGCAGGTAGACTGTATTTTTTTCGATCATATTGGTAATAAATAGCCCATGCCTGGCGTGTAGTGGCGTGGCTAGGATTCTAAAACTGATGTCCTTGCACAATCGATATTAGCATACTGTAAGTAAATTTGGGAAATAGCAATATAATAACCACTTAGCTAAACAGACCTAGCCTACTTCAGATTGAGGCGTTGTTATTGATGAGTTGTGTGTAGTTGAGCTGGAATGTCAATGTTTATTTAGTTTAGCTAATGTTGTTTCGTTGATAGCTTGCATTATTTGTAAATGTGTGTTGTATTACATTCTCTGTGTGTTTGTAGGAATATTCACTAATATGTGCGCTTGTAAATTCCCACACTACGAATGATTCTAACCATTGCTTCTCAAAATTATAGACTACCTCTCCGCGTCTGGTTGTGTTCGTTTGGTTCTTTGTTTGTATATGATGTAACCATGTCACATTTCCTAAGTTTTGTTTTCATTAGTTAGTGGTTTGCCCCTAAGATAGGTAGATCATAGAGTTGGTCAATTTTTTCAGGTAGTAGCTTGCTTTTAGGTAATTTGCTTGGCGCTGGAATGTCTAACTGATGTATCCAAAGCTTTTGACACTGTAGATCACGCAATAATGAAGTCACGTATAGTATAGGTCTGTCAGAACAAACTGTTTGGTGGTTTGAAAATTATTAAACAGGCAGATCACAGTGTGATCAGCATGGGTTAGGTGCTGTGCTATACCAGGAGCAAGAGGGTATCAAGAGAGTCTTTCCTTATGTTAACAGAAAACTACGTCAGGCTGATAAAAATGACCGCAACTATAGTAGCATGAAGTTGGAATTGCTCGTTTTAAAATGTGTGGTGGTTGAAAAATGTAGCAATAACAAACCCGTCTGCCACCTTAAGACTGCAAAGCTTGGAGTCATAGAATAACAGTGGATTGCCCAGATTTCTGTTTTTGATTCTGAGTGTAAGTATCGTCCTAGACAGAGTAACGCAGCTGCAGATGCCCTCTCTAGGCAGGAGTTTGCAGGGGAGCCTGAACCAGACCCAGAGAGTGAATTGAGAGTGTGGCAATCCATAACCTGATAGCCAGAGGGACACGGATAGAACCAGAGCTAGCTTTCAGGGATATGGAGTGTATTGGAGTCAGATACATGCTTTGGTGTCAGGATCCAGTGATATGGGTGAGACTCAGGGGAACACTCCTACTCTTCCAGTATATACAAAAGAGCAGCTGGTAGAGTTCCAGAGTGGTGATGTCACTCTGAAAGTGTTCAGGAAATTTTGGGACAGGAAGAAAACACCAAACCACTGGGAGCAAGTAGCCTTGTCTAGACCTGTCAAGAGACTGTTGAAATAGTGGAAAAACATACTTCAAGGAATGGGCTACTGTACCGGGTCATAAAGGACCCATGTCACGGTCAGTGTTGGCAGTTGCTTTTAACTGCATGCTTAAGGGACCAGGTGTTAGCTTGTGTCCATGATGGTATGGGACACTAAGGGATTGAGCACACTGGTAACCTACTGAGACCAAGGTGCCTTTGTGTAGGCATGCATGAGGATGTGGAGAACTGGATTAAGAAATGCCAGAGGTGCATACTCACCAAGATGCCTCAGCCCAAAATCCATTCTCCTGACAAGGTGTTTTTAGCTTCCCGGCCACTAGAGGTGGTAGCAGTAGACTTCAGTCCTGAAGCTAGCCTCAGATGGTTGTGAACATGTATTAGTGATTACGGATGTGTTTACATCGCAACTTTTAGAATGAAGTTGCAGAACTTTGCAAGTAAAAAGACACCACTGCATGCACTACTCCATATAGACCACAGGGCAATGCACAATGTGAGAGATAGAACAGGACACTCCATGATCTCTTACACACACTTCCACCAGAAAATACCCAAGTGCATATATTCCCTGAACTAATCTACAGTTGAGGCCAAAAGTTTACATACACCTAGGCTAAAGATATTCAAACTCAGTTTTTCACAACTCTGCACATTTTATGTTACCATACATTTATTTTCAAGTCAATTAGGGCATCTGCATCAGAGGTAATTTTAAAACAATCGATTAGATACAGATTTATTTCAGCTTTAATTCAATATATCAGAATTCCAGTGGGTCAAAGTTCACATACACCAAGTTGACTGTCTCTTTAAACAGTCTGGAAGATTCCAGAAATTAATGTAATGACTTTTTAGAAGCTTCTGATTGGCCAATTGTCATAATTAGGAGTAATTTGGGAGTTAATTGGCACCTGTGGCTGTATTTAAGGGCCTACCTTTAGAGCCACTGCCTTTTTGCCCTTGATACCATGGGAGGTACAAATTTACTTCCAGGGCTAAATGAACTTTCGTCCGAAAGGTTCAACTGAACCCCAAGACAACAACAAAGGAACTGGTGAAGGAGTTGGAGGCATCAGGTACCAAAGTATCTACATCCACCATTAAAAGAATCCTACATTGCCATGGCCTGAAAGGCTGTCGCGCAAGGAAGAAGACCCTACTCCAAGCCTGCCATAAAAAAAACCAGAATGAAGTTTGCAGATTATCACCAGGATGAAGACCTAGCTTTTTGGAGGAGTGTTCTCTGGTCAGATGAAACAAAATTTAACTGGCTATAATGATCAGCGCTATTTATGGAGGAAAAAGTGTGAGGCCTTTAATCCGAAGAGCACCATCCCAACTGTGAAGCATGCATCATGTTGTGGGGGTGTTTTGCTGAAAAAGGGACTGGTGCACTTCAGAAACACGATGGACTGAGTAACAGGTATTAAACTTACTGAGCTACCAGCCAAGATATTCATATTTAAATTAAAACATTGACGCAATTCGTGGGTCTTTCAACAGGACAAGATTTAACATTTCTCCAAATTGTAATAATGGTTAAACACAAAAAAATGATTTAATATTGGGCCATCAAATACCATTACCTGAATCCCATAGAAAATTTGTGGACTGAACTGAAAAGGTGTGTTCGAGCAAGGAAGCCCACAAACCTGACTGAGTTATTACAGGTAATTAAACTCCCGGTCACATGATCTCTCCAGCCAAGTTTTTATTTATTTTATTTTTATTTTTTAAAATAAAACTTCAATAAAACAAGTTGTTTTCCTGTAGATGGTGCTTTGTATTGTTACTTCCAGCTGCACTAAAGATAACATTTTTCAAAATTTTGAATATTGTGATTTTTTCAATTATCATTATGCACAGCAGAAAATAGATTTTAAATAATTGACTACTATCAAGAAATACCATTAATACTCATTGTGTTTGAGTACATATGAATAATATATTTATTTAATACAAAATACAATAGCAATTTTGCAGCTCTATATCAGTTTTGGACAATTAAGCAGTGCTCATCTCAATTTTTGTTATCTTGTGACTATAAATTGCAATATACCTGTGATACTATCATAAAAAAGGATGTTTTAAGATGAATAAATTCCTGTGGGTGTGGCATGAGTTTGGTTTCATTATAGTCAATCAAATTTTCCCTTTCCTTAAAACTAGTGCATGAAGCATGATGGTGAACTGGTAGTTTCATCAATGCTAACATACTTGTCTGGGAAATACCATTCTTAAGCATTTCATGTGCAGTTATTGCACCTCAAAAAAGCCTCTTCAACAAATTATGTTGTGTTGCAAAACGGAGGAAATTATGTTGCAAAACAGAGAAGGAAGATGTCTCATAGGTTGTTTGTGCAATTTCATCTTAGCTGGATATACACTCACTGGCCACTTCATTAGGTACACCTGTTCAACTGCAAACTGCGCCCATTAACACAAATATCTAATAGCCAATCACGTGGCAGCAGCTCAATGCATTTAGGCATGAAGACATGGCCAAGACGATCTGCTGAAGTTCAAACCAAGCATCAGAATGGGGAAGAAAGGTGATTTATGTGACTTTGAACGTGGCATGGTTGTTGGTGCCAGACGGGCTGGTTTGAGTATTATCAAATGGCAAGTAGCCTAACACACAGCGTCTTCATACCGTGTTAGGGAGATGAAATCATAAATTCAATTTATCTGTTAAAAAGTTTTAGTAACCAAGTAGTCTACACTTAAACAAGATACACCAGTCTGTTATCTACCGTGTTAGCTTTCAGAATAATCAGCAAAAACAAAACCTGCACTTCAATTTTGTTTACAATCTACGCATTGCAGATATTTGCCATGAATACGAGTGCGGAGAAATAAGTGCATGTATCTGCAAATAATGTTGATTAAAAATGTGCACAATTTCATACTGCAAATGAAAATAAATGTAGGCTATAAGGCCTAGGCTACTCGCTAAAACTGCCTATTTGGGGAGAGCTGGCTATATATGATAGTATTGAGTAGCCTATTTTGTGGATTAATTGTATTGATACTCAAGAAAAATCAGGGGAAGATTCCACCACCGCTTAGTGATTAAAACTGATTTTTCTAAATCGCATTTATCATTTAATCTCCCTAACACAATGCGAAGAAGCTGTGTGTCCCTTTCCAATTGATTAGTCAGATCATTTGCATGCTTGTTAATCACTGAAAATTAATTAAAACAGTTTGAAGTCAATGATTAGTTTGAAGGAAAGTTTTGTGCCCCACCAATTTTCAGCTCACCAGTCGCATGGTTATTTTGTTTCAATTCGACAGTTTAAGAAAGATGGATAAAGGAGGAAGGAAGGGAGGACAAAAGAGGGAGATGACCGATTATTTTTGTGGGTAAAAAGAGCTCTCAGCATTAATGACACTCTATAAACTTGAAATATTTTATGTAAAAAAATTATTTTTAAAACATTGTTTTCCTTAATTACAATTAAGGAAAACATTAAAGATACAACTATTTTGAGCTGAGACATTCATTGGCTTGTACCTTTTTTCACCCACCTCCCACCGGATCTCAGGGTCCACTCACCTCCCAAATCCCAATTTAACCCCTGCCTACAACTACACAGGTCAGATATTTAAGAGTTATCCAGATCCAAAGAAAAACAATGCAGTAATGAATAAGGTTTAATTCATTTTTGGTAAACCCTGCCATTTAAATTAATGACAGTCACAGGATGACGATAGACATTTCAAGATATTAAAGATGTTTTATTTAAAGCAAATCTGAGAGAATATTTAAATATATTTTGCAAAAACCCCTACAAGAAGCTGCAAAAATGTTTTTTTTGGTGGCATAATTTGCTAATTATAAATTTTACACATGCAAAATCAACAAATTTGAGAGTGCATTTAACTGCACACACATCCATGCTGAATCGGAAGTGTTCTTTTTTCAGTGCATAATGCGCAGATGAGCTAAAAGAAAAGTCTTTATCAGCACTTATGTGGGTGGTAGATAAAATTTAAATAGAGAAAATCAGGTCAGGAATAAACTGAACCTAGGCCAGACTTATTTTTTGAGTTGTACATGCTGTTTGCAGTTAAAAGCATGCATAGAATGTGATGCACACTGTGAGCAGCATAGACACA